>NC_052627.1:34289794-34600978 GCF_016161935.1 Mauremys reevesii | reverse complement strand
TTTCACCTGCTTTGTTCCTCAACTTGAACACATCCCAGGGCTCTTTCCCTGGAAGAGAAAATTCTGCCCTTTTATCAGGCCTCACCACCAGAGGCTGCTCCACCCCAGTGACTGTTCTGTGTCACTTCTGGCCACCTGACAGCCTTCTCTACTCATCTGAGGAGCCCAGAGTTTGTTCCCTCAGGCTTCTTCCTTGATCTTTCCCATCTGTCAGCTCTCCAATCCCATAGAGTGACTGTAGAGTTCCAGTCCATTCTCTTCTGTTCCTCACCTGCCTGCAACTCCCTCTGCTCTAAACTTTCCTTCTTTATAGTCACCACCCAGCTCCTTCCCCAGATGGGGCTTCACCTTTAATTAAGCCTGGCCCACCATCCAAGTGCACCTAGGCAGCATCATTAACCTCTCAAGTCCACATTAACTCTATCCTTGCCTGTGTGGGGGGACAGTGGTGGGGTACTGTGTGACAGTACCCCACCACTGTCCAAGCAATCTTTGAGTCTTGCTAAGTTCTTTGCCTCAATAACATCTTGTGGCAATGAACTGCACAGTCTAATTATATGTGTTTGAAAAGTATTTCAGTTAATTGTAAATTAACAGTGTGTCCAAATCACAATGGTACTACTGGCTTGTGCTGTTATTGTTTGTTATTAGTATAGCAACAACTGAGATCATGGCTCCATTGTGCTGAGCACTGTATGAACACATAGTAAGAAACAGTCCCTGCTGGGCCTTGATTGGTAGCTTACACACATACTCTTATTCAGGGCTGTGCCTAAAATCAAAATGTAGCCCTATATATACACTTCATATGAATATATATATTTTATAACTATATAAGCTGGAATCTCATCCTATTTTTGTGCACTATAAGTATGCATTTTGGTTTTTCCTGGGCAGAAAAAATAATAGCACTAACAAGCTGATAGCTAACTAAGTATAGTATCATTTATATGCCACAAAATTACAAAGCTTCCTTTTGGAAACTTTTTGTCATTGTCACTTTATATTCAAATGATTCACATGCACCTACACTGCTCACAATATGGGGACCAAGTTTAGCATCTCCCAGACTTCTGAAGAAATAAACATGGTTAAATAAAAAATATATAATCAGTCTGGACAATGGATGTTTTAGGACTACTGAGCTTTATATCATTAGTGGATAATCCTACTGGCTTTAAACTAATTATGACTATTTGGAAAACATGATTTTACAAATCTCAACAGAAGTATTTAAATAATTTCTAATAGAATCCTTGGCTGTGAGGAGACCAGATGGCACAAAGGATTGGTAACAGGTAAAGGCTGAATTTTGTCATAATTTCTGAGAGAACTAGATTTTTAATATAATATATGGAGATATACCTATCTCATAGAACTTGAAAGCTCATCAAGTCCAGTCCCCTGTCTTCACTAGCAGAACCAAGTACTGTACATGGCACTTATTTTTTTTTTTAATCCTAGATCCCTAAATGGCTGCCTCAAGGATTGAGCTCATAATGCTGAGATTAGTAGGCCAATGCTCAAACCACTGAGCTATCCCTCCTGGCAGATTAATTACAGATTTAATTGAATATGAGTTTGTTTTTTAACTCTTTGACCTTTGCTGTTTTAGGATTTCTGAGTGAGAGAATGACTGATGGGTGAATGTGTTGTAAAAAAGTTGATCAGAGATCACTGAACGCTGCAAAGTTAAATGCTGGGCTGCATAGGTTAACAGAGAGATGAGGCTCACTAATGACTGTACAGCAACACAAAAGAAGACAAGAGGCCCCAATTGGTTTCATGCAGACAGATACTATATCCTGAGCTCCACAAGGGTCTTTCATTGCAGATATGGTTGCAGGACTGGGGCCGTAACAGGAATTGAATTCCCTATAAGGAGTTAAGTTTCACTTGTCATAAAGAAGGTATCATGTGTACTGTGGAAGAATTTTATTCCATGTTCAAGGCCTTTCATATTATGAAAAATTACTCATTTATTGTTTTTAATTTCCTTTTTTCCATGACTTTTCTATGCAGACATAGACCAGCAGACATGTATCCTTATAGAAACAGACCCCTAAGCACTATCTTGACTATGTGCATTACAGATGAGT
Source organism: Mauremys reevesii (assembly GCF_016161935.1). Taxonomy (NCBI): domain Eukaryota; kingdom Metazoa; phylum Chordata; order Testudines; family Geoemydidae; genus Mauremys; species Mauremys reevesii. The sequence goes on along the minus strand of NC_052627.1, from coordinate 34,598,879 downwards.
GGGAGAAGCAGTTTGCCTTTCTCTAAAACCTCAGACTAGAAAGGCCAGAGAGCTGCTCAAACATATCAACTCCACTTTTCAAAACTGGCCATTGTTTATAAAAGCACACACACTTTTTTATTTATTTGTCCTTGCATGGGATTAATAAAGATTATTTTGGAGGAAATTTGTTTTTTACATTTTTATAGTATTTCCAGGGATTTTGTTATATTTCTCTTTAAAATGGTCATAATCAACCATATCTTTAGGAATGCAATACACAGCCTTTTCATCTCTTGGTCTTTAGTTTGAAACCAGTCCAACTCAATAGTGATTTGGAAGTATATGACAACCGTTTGGTAGCCCTAGAGTATGTGAAATGAGTTGGTTATCTCAGTCGGCTTCCTAACTCAGGTGCCCCACCACAGTGATCATTATTACAGTAAGTGCTAAGAGGCATTTTTGTTGGCAGGCTCAGCAGAGAGGCCAAGGCCATAAGTTCAATCAGGGTCAGTGTTAGGTGCATTTACACAGCATTCTGGGATGATTCTAACATTGCTACTTTTACTGTGCCTGTTTTGAGGACAAGAGGACCGCCATAGCTGTCAGTGCAGCACTTTTAGCAACCTCTAAATCAACTTTCTCTAAGAAAATAAAAATTCTACAGACTTGCATCCTAGCAGCCATCCCAGCATGGTTTGACACAGTAAAAAAGTCCTTTTCTTCTTCACATGGTTTTCAAGAAGTCGTGATGGGCTTATTCAGCTAGAAGAGAATTAATTTGGATATTCCTGTGATGACCATTCATACACACAGGAGCCAATTCACTACAATGTGTCCGCATATAATGAGTGATTCGGTGAGACAGTTACTTCCAGGACAGAGAGCATTACAAAACACAACAGTACTCTTTTTATTTATTTGAATCTTCACTTATTCATAATTGCACATCATACTATAATGGTTATTTTAAAAACCAATTTACTGACTAACCTCAAAACAGATGGCACTCATTTTACCTTCTCACCACTAATACAAAATTAATGGAAATCATTCACATTTGCCGGAAGCAGATTCCATGGAGTGAAGTATTTATTATAAATGGGTCAAGATGCTACTAAGCATACAGATCCTATGTCCTTCCCTCTGCTGGAAGACGAGTATTGAAATGTCCTTTGCCTTTTTTAACTAATAAATACTTAATACTGTTTTATTAGTTTTATTTTTTAGACCTCTGTCATTTCAATCAAACTTGCAAAAAAATCTACACAAAGAGTTTTTCCCTTTTTCATCTGCAACTTAATTGCAAAAGTCGTACACAATGCTTAGAGCGAAGCTTAAATTTCCATGCTGTAGCAAAATCCAGTAAAGAAAAAGTTGCAAGGTACTGTAAACTCTTCACATACACAAGAACAATTCTTGCCTCCTCCTTTAATCTAAATCTTTCTTCTCTTTTCTCTTTTTTTAGGTGCATTTTATGGACTTGATCTTGATTCTTCCTCTGGCAAATTTCCCACTTGAGTCAGTGGGCGTTTTGCCTGAGTAAGGAAGGTGGGATCAGATCAATTTTGAGACATAAATAACTTCTAAAACAACCTCCCTAATTCTAAACAGAATTTTGGGCTCATTCCTCTGAGACACAGAGCACCCTAAACGTCTGCTGAATTTTGCAGGGTTTGAGGGTGCTGAGCCCCTCAAAGAATCATGTTCCTGGCTCCAGAGGAACAGCTTTGGCTATGTCTGATGGTTAACTCCCAACTTAGTCTGCAAAGTGTTATTTTGTGTTTTGCATTTGCTTGTATCTGGCAATATCTGCCATTCTTTTTGTGTGTGGTTCATACCCCTTTGTAGGAGATGCATAGCATGAATGAGTCCAACAGTAAAAACAAAGTTTCTATGTGATAGAAAGAGTTTTTGTACTAAAAAATAATACATGATATATACTACATCAGCAGGTTTGGGAGCCTCTGTACTCTGAATACTTAAGGAGTTCAATATGTGTTTAAACAAGTATACATTGAAGAAATGGGCAGCATATTTGCAGATTGTTAAAATGTGACTATTTGCTTTAATTATATCTTCTTTTACATGATGAATTTAATGCTGCCTGATGATTTGAGCACATCCTCTTCAGATTACAGTACAAAAAACCCCACTGGCAGTCGGCATTCCCTTAGTACACACTTTAATACTGCTCTATAATCACTAACCAACATCTTAGCCAGCAATGAAAGTCTGTTGACATCTTAACATAAAAGAGCATAGTAGCTGACTGTGGCTTGCAGGTTTGTATGCTTTGTTATGTATCTCTTTAATTTTTACTTCAGAAGCTCAGCTATAAGGAATATCAGATAATTATGATTGTCTTCATCAGCTGTCCTCTGAACCCCTACGTAGGAAAGGATCTAATGGGGAGCCACAGAATCCATAAAATACATTAAAATCTATTGTAAAGAAAAAATATCTCCTAGAGCAGTATATGACATTTGAGAAATTATATAATGCAGAGACAATGTGATACAAATGTTTCTTCTTTTCCTTGGTAAGAAAATTAAAATATCAATTTCACTCTTGTCCAGTCCTCAAAAGCAAGCAACTGCTGTCCACTGTGGTGAAAGGAGGTGCTGGACATGTCATATATTGAAATACGGCCAAAAGTGACAAAGCACAGTTTTATCGCATTCTGTCAACTGCTATTTAATTCCCACCGTTACAACATGTACTCAAGTGGCCTAGATATCTGGGTGTATCTTGAGCATAGATGAAGATCTTTAGCTTTTAATTAATAATACATAGCTGCAGAATCTAAAAGGCTATGTATAATTTATATATCAGTGTCTCAAAACTAGTCATTCATGCATTATATATTCTGACAGAAAATTCTTTTTCTTTTATTCTAAGTTATTTTTTAACAGAAAATGTATTAAGATGTTATCATGCATCCTCTCAAACTGAACAGAGCTACCCGCAGTTTCACACTTCTCAAAGATGTCTGCTTGCATCGCATACTCAGCTAAATGTTGCAGAAAGAAATCTCTGTCAGTGCTCTTTCTTTTTCTTGAAGGGTTTTTAAAAGTGATGAGACCATTTCTTGTGTGGGTGTTAATTTACTTCCAGAAGTAAAAATAATTGAAAGAAAGAGAGTTTAAAAAATATGGACAGACACATTCTTCAATTATTTACCTGGGAGGTTTCTGAACTGTGCTGGTGAAAATGGAGCAGGATTTTATAACACTGAGGTCTTGTGAAAAAAATCCATTTTCATGCAGCACTTTATGTAAAATGCTTATAAATTATGTGTGCAGTGGCATTGTAGTTGTGTTGGTCCCAGGATATTAGAGAGACAAGGGGTGTGGACCAACTTCTGTTGGTGAGAGACACAAGCTTTCGAGCCACACAGAGCTCTTCTTAAGGTCTGGGAAAGGTACTGTGAGTGTCATAGGTAAATACAAGGTGGAACAGATTGTTTAGCATAAGTAGTTAGCACGTATTCTATGGGACCATTAAAGATAGAGTGGGCAGTTAACATCTCTGCAGTCATAGCACATAAAAAAAAGTGTGTGGGGGGGTGCGAGTGTATTACAGATTGTTGTAATAAACCATAAATCCAGTGTCTCTTAGTCCATGATTTGCAGTGTCTAGCAGAGTTATGAATTTAACCTCTCAGGCTCATCTTTTGAAAGTCTTGTGTAGGTTTCCTTTGAGGAGCAACAGATCAGATATAGAGCAATTGCTCTGTGAAAAGTGTTCACCCACAGGTTATAGCAGTGGTTCTCAAATTTTTGTACTAGGGACCCCTTTCACATAGCAAGCCTCTGAGTGCGACCTTCTCCTTATAAATTAAAAACATTTAATATATTTAACACCATTATAATTAAATAATAATTATTAATTATAATGGTGTTAAATATATTAAATGTTTTTAATATATTTAAAAACAGCTCATGACCCCCATATAATAACCTCACGACCACCTGAGGGGTCCTGACCCCCAGTTTGAGAACCCCTGGGTTATAGGGTGTTTTTGTCTTTTAGCATTTTCCTGTGTGAAGTTAAATACTACTGTGGTGGGTTCTTTGGAATTTCCCCCCCTGCAAGGATGTTAAATTTAATTACATGATGGTTGCTGTGTCCAAGTGGTTTAGCTATATTCACTTGTTGATCCAAACGCTGTGCTTCACTTAGGACTAAATCAAGAATTGCCTCCAGAACAAGCAGTTCCAGGTCCAGCTGCTCCAAGAAGCAGACATTTAAGTTGTCTAGACATTTTATCTCTGCATCCCATCCTGAGGTGATGTATAACCAGTCAATATGAGAATAGTTGAAATTCCTCATTATTATGTCATTATCTGCCTTTGTAGCCTCTCTAATCTCCCTGAGCATTTCACAATAACCATATCATCCTGGTGTGGTGGTTGGTAGTATATTCCTAGTGTTATACTCTTTTTATTCAAGCATGGAATTTCTATCCATAGATAATCTAGTGTACTTTTTGATTCATTTAAGATTTTTTACTATATTTTTATTCTATATTTTTCTTTCACATATAGTGCCACTCCCCCACTAGCACAGCTTATTTTGTCATTCCTATATAAATTTGCAACCTGGTATTACTGTGTCCCATTGATTATCCTCATTCCACCAAGTTTCTGTGATGCCTTATTATATCAATATCCCAATTTAATTACAGGCACTCTATCTAGTTCACCAATCTCAGTATTTAGACTTCTAGCATTTGTATATAAGCACTTGTACATTTTGTCAATATTTAGTTGCTTGCCTTCGTGTTATATTTAAATGGAACACTTTTATGATTGATTTGTTTCTCACTAGCTTTTACCTGTACTTTACCAACTTCTTTCTTATCCTCTTTACTAAGAATAGAGTTTTCCCTTCAATAAATTCATCCCTAAGTGTTGCCTCCGCCCATACTGAGTGCTCCTTGGCACCTGTCAGCTTTCTCCCAGCCATTCATTTAAAAAATCTTCTGCATTTTTTTTAAATTTACATGCCAGCAGTTTGACTTCAGTTTGGTTTCTTCCTGTTATACGATCCTCCTTTCCCAAAAGGTTCCCTAGTTCCTAATAAGCCTAAAACCTTCCTCTCTACAGCATCATCTCATAAACGCATTGAAACCCTGCAGTTCTGCCTAACTTTTTGGCTCTGCACATGGAACTGGAAGCATTTCAGGGAATGTTACCATGGAAGTCCTGGACTTAAATCTCTTATCTGGCAGCCTAAATTTGGCCTCCAGGACTACTCTCCTACCTTTCCCTATGTCATTGACACCTACATGTACCATGACCATCAGCTCCTCCCCAGCACCGCACAGACATCTGTCTAGATGTCTAGTGAGATCTGCAACTTTTGCACCCAGCAGGCACTTCACCATGCAGTTTTCCCAGTCATCACAAAACCAATTAGGAGCAGAGATGTTATTTTACCTCTATATTTAGCACTGGTGCAGCTGCTGCTGGAATAGTTTGTCCAGTTCTGGTGCCCACAATTCAAAAAGGATGTTGATAAATTGGAGAAGATTCAGAGAACAGCCACATGAATGACTAAAGGATTAGAAAACAGGCCTTAGAGAGAGTGACTCAAGGAACAAAATCTATTTAGTTTAACAAGAAGGTTGAGGGTGACTTGATTACAGTCTATGAGTATGTATGTGGAGAACTAATATTTAATAATGGGTTCTTCAATCTAGCAGAGAAAGGTATAACATGATCCAGTGACTAAAAGTTGAAGTTATACAAATTCACACAGGAAATAAGATATGCATTTTTGACAGTGAGGGCGATTAACCATTTGAACAATTTAAAAGTCATTTCCAGCATGTGCTAATTTCAGAGTGCCCACCTGTTTCTGTAACAATTTACCAAAGGCCAAGGTGGATTCTCCATCACTGATAATTTTTAAAACAAGATGGGATGTTTTTCCAAGAGATGTGCTCTAGGAATTATTTTGGGGAAGTTCTGTGGCCTGTATTATACATAAGGTCAGAGTATATGATCACGTTGGTCCCTTCTGGCCTTGGATTCTGTGATGGAGCAGATCTTGAATACAGTAGAAATAAAAATGCTAAGATGGATGCTTGACTTTATAAGGATAGACCATGTTTGGAATGAATGAATTAGGGGAAGTGTGAAGATGGTACCAATTATAGAAAAGCCAAAGGAATCCAGGCTTCAGTAGTTTGGGCATGTGAAAAGAAGATAGGAAGAATATATAGGAAACAGGGTATTAAACTTAGAAGTGGGGGAGGGGGTAAGAGAAGTGTTGGAAGACCCAAATCTAGATGAATGAATGTTATACAAAAGGATTTGATAGCTGCAAAGTTTCTGAGGAACTGCTTAAAACAGAGTGGAATGGAGGAGGAGGACTAAAAGAGCCAAGCCCATATAGATGGAACTAAGTCTAGAAGAAGAAGATCTGCAGGGATCAGGCTATACATCTGGGGAGGGAACAAGCTGGAAGTTTGGCCAGGAAGACAGCCATACTTCATGTCATTGCCCCTTCCTTCAGCCAGTGGTGACCTGTTGATGCTTACTAGACCAGCATTATATTATGCCATTCTACCACAGACACTGAATTATGTTCTCCCCATATTGAACTAAATACATCATGGATTATTCATTTGTAGAGGCAAGGGAATGCTGCCAATCTACACTGGTGATATTACCTGGACTGCTTTTTTGGGGGGATGAGTTCCCCCACCTCAGAACAGGAAGAGAGATCAACCCAAAGAATCTGAAGATCCTTTTAGATCTCTGTGCTTCTTGCAGGATTCAGCATAGGTGAGGGCCATCAGTTTGAAAGCCATTTTTCTGCCCTACCTGCCTGTTTTCTCTGGCCCATAGCTGTCTCCATGACAGCTCTGCTGCCCTTGGAATCTCTCACAGGATGGGGAGCACAATCATGTATTGTGGGAAATCCTTCCCTGGATGAATTCTGAAATATTTTATCTCAGTATAAATTGGTTGTCTCTAGTTACCTGCTCATGGTATCTTTGGTACTAATTTCTTGTTCCTGTTCTGTATATTTGCCCTGGTAGTTATTTAAAAACATCCTCCCATGTTTTTTCTCTTGTCACTCTAATGACAACTTGTAATATATGTGAAATTATCTTTGTCTATTATGAAATTAATGAGAATCCCAAGAGAATTATTGGCCTGGGTATTAGTCATTCTGATCTGGAAAACACTGAGTGTACTCAGGTTGAGGCAGATTATTGAAATATGATTTTAAACTGGTAATTGCAATTATTTGGCAATATAATATTCCAACATGCTTTCACAACTAGATCATAATATTTTGTGCATCTGTTGAGAAAAGTAAAATACTGGCAAAGTAGATTATAAAATTACAAACAGCATAGCAAAGACCTCTTAGGTTATCCAATCCATTCCCCTGCCATATGGTGGTTTATACTGCTCATTCTGAAATGTTTTGTCCAGTCTAGTTTTGCGTAATTCTAGTAAGAGAATAGTAACAGGATAATTTGTTTATAGTTTATCAGCCACTTATTAACAACTTCTATTTGAAAACTATTCCATATACTTTTTGTTATTTGAAAACATTCCCTAAAGTATAAATGTTTTCATGTGATCCTATCTTATTGCTTAATAATAACTGTGTACTGGCCTAAATACATTCCAAAGTATACCCTCAACCATTGGCTTATTACTGAATTAAAAGGGAGTGTCTGTATATACTTGTTCTACTGAAATGTGTAATCAATAATCTTGCTATGAAAATTTCCCTTTTCTTTGATTGGCTACTGCTCACACCAAAAATGGCTACCATTCTTTCCTTTCAGTAAGAGTAATTTCTTTTTGATAACTGTACTACTTCATTGTACAGTGGTCAACCTTAAAAGAATGAAAACTTTGCCTTATTCAGATAAGCCTTCACATACCTAGAAAATTATTTAGAAAATACTAAAAATAGTGTAGTAACCTTAAGGAATACTGCATCTATTTATTAAGAAAAAAATTGCAGTTTTTTAAGAGCAACCACTAGTTTTAATATCTGGGGTTTGGTGTCATAAGAGGATGAAGAGGTGGGCACAAGCTGCGACTGACATGTTTCTATACATAGTGGATGCAAAATTCTGAAGGCAAAAGAGTGATTTGATTTGTATGGTTAAGGAATAATAGTACAATGATTATAACAATCTCTGTCTGGAGTGGCTAAAAATGGTCCTCAACAAATCGAAGTTTAGAGACTTATATGCAGTATGGCTACTGAGAAGAAACATACGTATTGATGACAAATCAATCAGACCTCTCAACCAATCAGAATTCAGGGGCTTTCATAACTGAGAAATAAGTGGTGGTTATAGTTCAGTACTGAACAGCATCCCTGCTTTCTGGCTGAAACAATTACATTTCATTTACAATTCTGGTTCTCTCGTTATGCCATCCCAAACATTACTCCTCATTGTTGTTTATTTCTGTCTGTTGTTCCACTCCTAATAAGGGAGGGAGGAAGGGAGGGAGAGCTCAGTGATTTTGAGTTTGGGCCTGCTAAACCCAAGGTTGTGAGTTCAATCCTCAAGGGGGCCATTTAGGGATCTGGGGCAAAAATCTGTCTGGGGAATGGTCCTGTTTTGAGCAGCAAGTTGGACTAGATGATCTCCTGAGGTCCCTTCCAACCCTGGTATTTTATGTGCTCTTGCATTTTCTTTTTCTGTCTTCCCTGTCTCTTCAAGCTGCAGGAATGGATCCCTGAACTGTTGACCAGTATGCTGCTCGCTCTGACCAACACATCACAAGTGGCAGTGGAGTCATTCCTTAAACTACAAAGGCAAGAGGAGTGCATCATTGATCTTGCCACGTGTACTAGCTATGACACAAGATTGCTTGTGGCATTCACAGAGGTGCTGACCACAGTGGAATGCCGCTTTTGGTCTCAGGAAAGAAGCACTGAGTGGTGGGATCACATCATCATGCACATCTGGGATGATGAGCAGTCACTGAAGAACTTTCGGGTGAGGAAAGCCACATTCATGGGACTGTGTGATGAGCTCACCCCAGTCCTGCAGCACAAGGACACAAGAATGAGAGCTTCTCTGTCACTGGAGAAGCACGTGGCGATTGCACTGTGGAAGCTGGCTGCTCCAGACTGCTACCAATCAGTCGCTAACAGTTCAGAGTGCAAAAGTGGATGGCTTTGCACAAATGGGCTTCCCTAACTGTGGAGGGGCAAAAGATGACACGCACATTCTAATTCTGGCACCAGACCACCTAGCCACTGAGTACATTAATCGCAAGGGATCGTTCTCAATAGTTCTCCAGACTCTTGTGGATCACTGGGTGTTTCACAAACATTGACACAAGCTGGTCCGGAAAGGTACATGACACATGCATCTTTCAGAACACTGGCCTGTTCAAGAAGCTGCAAGCAGGGACTTTCTTCCCAGACTAGAAGATCACCGTAGGGGAAGTCGAAATGCCCATTGTGATCCTGGGAGACCCTGCCTACCCCTTAATGCCATGGCTTATGAAGCCATACACAGGACAACTTGACAGCAGCAAGGAGTGGTTCAACAACAGGCTGAGCAAGTGCAGAATGACTGTTGAGTTTGCTTTTGGCCGTTTAAAAGCCTGATGGCAATGCCTTTATGTGAAGCTGGACCTAGCTGATGACAATATTCCCTTGCTTATAGCCGTGTGCTGTACGCTCTATAATATTTGTGAAGGTGGAAGGGTGAAAGCTTCACTCAGGGCTGGACTGCAGATGCTCAGTGCCTGGAGGCTGAGTTTGAACAGTTGGAGACCAGGGCTATTAGAGGGGCCCAGCGCGGGGCCATAAGGATCAGGGATGCCTTGAGGCAGCAATTTGAAGCTGAAAGCCACTAATATTTGTTGCTATGCTCAGGACTGCAGTGCTTGTAATGCTAGGTGGTGATTGGTGCACATGATGCAATAAGGGGGTTTAACATAATTGTATGTTGCTTTGCAGAACTCTTTTTGTTTTCAATTAATAGAATAAAGATTGCTTTCAAACCAACACAATTCTTTTATTAAAAGACAACAACCGGAGGAGAGAGTCAAACCAAAAAATACGTCAGCAGGGAGGGGGATGGGTGAAGGAAATGTCCCTGGAGGAGAAGGGGTCCTGGGATGGCTAAAGATTTGTGTATGTCTAGGGATCATATCCAGCCTTCTCCTTTGGAGTACAATGCAGCGGGTACTGTACTTCAGCAGGGCAAACAGCAGAGAGATGGGTGTTGAATGCAGTGGCTAGTGGGAGTCCACAGTGCTGGACTGTGATGGGGAGGAGTGGAATGCTGCGGGTAGAGACTGGAGCCAGGAGGTTGATAAGTGTGTGTTGGCGGTGTCTGGCCTGGGGAGCACATGGGAAAGAGTTTTGCGACAACAGCTGCAGGGGAGGGCAGGCACGGAGCTGATCAGTTTGAAGAGTTAGTAGTGCCTGGAGCATGTCTGTTTGGTGCTTCATAACATTTAAGAGCCACTCCATGGATTCTTTCTGGCGTACTGCATTCTCCTTTCAGTCTCTCTTCTTGCTGTCCTGGTACTCCTTCAATTCCTGTTTTTCGGCGGTGGAGCACATCTAACCTCATGCAGAAAGTCCTCCTTAGTTCTTCTTGGCTGCCTTTTATTTCTGCGAGGATGTTCTGACGCCAATAACAAAGAGGGAGGCTGGGCTCCCAAGCTCATCTCTGTGAAGTTTAAATGCAACATTTTACAGAAGCAGTATTGTTTGCAACACACACAATACTGATTCAGTGCTTTAAAACACAGCCAGTACTCACACACCTGTCACTAGCTGGCAAGCACACATGAGCCACAAGCAGGGGCGGCTCTAGACACCAGCGCGCCAAGCAGGCGCTTGGGGCGGCCGTTTCCCGGGGGGGCGGCATTTGGCTCCGGTGGAGCTCCCGCCGGCATGCCAGCGGCAGGTCCACCGGAGCCCGGGACGAGCGGACCTGCCGCAGGCATGACTGCGGCGGGTCCCGTCTTCCCGCGGCTCCGGTTGAGCTCCCGCAGGCATAACTGCGGCAGGTCCGCTCGTCCTGGGCTCCGGTGGACCTGCCGCAGGCATGCCGGCAGGAGCTCAACCGGAGCCGCGGGAAGAGGGGACCCGCCGCGGGACCGGGGAAGGGCGGCGCAGCGCTCCGCGCTGCTTGGGGCAGCCCGATTTCTAGAGCCGCCCCTGGCCACAAGACCCCCAAAATTGTGAGTTTCCGCAGGGGCAGGGTAAATCAGTGTTCCTGGACCCTGCTGTACACTGGGCACATGGCTCTTGGGGAGAGCCAGCACTGGGGCAGAGGGGAGGCTTATAATCATTCCTGTCCCCACAATTTCCACAGGCTGTGTTAATTATAGAAGATATCTCGCTGTTGAGGGTGAGCAGGGAATCAAGGGAGGGTCTTCTCCAAGACTGCGGCTTCCACCCTGACTCCTATGCGGCTCGACTGTGTGCAACAATTGTCCCTCCCCACCGTGACAGCGCAGTGGCATGGGAAAGTTACCATTAATGGGGAAAGAAACAAAGCAGCTCTGCTGAAGAACCTGAGTCAGTGGATTACCCAGGATCTCCACAAGAGTTTCCTGGAGATCTCTGAGGGAGATTCCTGTGAAGTGAGGGAGTCAATCAACAGCCTGTTCCACCACTCAGACTAGGCATGCAGTGGGAGACGAGCCTGCTTTCTGCAACCCTACTGCCCCCAACAACTCACTTCAGCAATTTCCAAAATCAGATCCACTTACTAGGGGCCTCCTCTCCTGTTTGCGCTTCACCAAGATCCGACTGCTGTGACTGACTAGGTTCCTCCGGGGTAGAAAAGAGCTCCTGGCTGCATGCATCTCTGACCTCCGAGTCATCCTCTGCCTCTGGGTCCCCCTCCCACTCGACATCCTCCTCCAAGATTTCCTTCTCCTGGCTCAGTCCACTCTCAACTGGCACGTAAGCCAACGAAGTATCCACAGGGGCCTTTGCAGTGGAGGTGGGGTCGCCACCGAGTATCACGTCCAGCTCTTTGTAGAACCGGCAGCTCATAGGTGCAGCACCAGAACGGCGGTTTGTCTCTCACACCTTGTGGTAGGCATTTCGCAGCTCCTTCACTTTGACCTTGCATGGCAGTGTGTCCCAGTCATGGTCCCTTTCTATCATGTATAGTGAAATCTGTCTGTCATAATTCCTATGGCTGGAGCGCAGCTGGGACTGGACAGCCTACTCTCCCCAAATGCTGATGAGGGCCAGCAGCTTGGTGTTGCTCCAAGCGGGGGAGCTCCTGGTGCGTGGAGCAGGCATGGCCATCTGGAAAGATGCGCTGAGACCACTGCATGCATCACTGAGCAAACAGGAAGAGGACTTTCAAATTTGCAAAGGAATGTATGGGGTGGGGCTAATGGTTAGTCACCTGAGGGCAGGGCAGTACAGTTCAAACCAAAGTCCAGAGAGGTGAGAACAGGCATTGTGGGACACCTCCTGGAGGCCAGTCGCAGCGCTGTAATCGCCACAGTGTCTACACTGGCACCGCAGCGCTGTAGCCTTGGTGCAGAAAGCTCTATGCCTCTCGGAGTGGTTTTCTTAAAGCACTACAACTGCACAGTTTCTGTGCACTAATTGGCTTGGCAGTGTGTACACCTCGGGAGTTACAGCGCAGAAAGCTGCTTTACCGCACAGAAACTTGCCAGTGTAAACATGGCCTTAGATGCATTGCCACATATCTATATCTATTTTATGAGCTTTTCATATATGTGATGCATAATAATAATTAGCCTGTCAATTAATCGCAGTTAACTCACGCAATTAACTCAAAAATTTTTAATTGCGATTAATTGCAGTTTTAATCACACTGTTAAACAACAGAATACCAATTGAAATTTATTAAATATTTTGTATTTTGTATTCTGGGTTATAACTGATATTATTTTTTATTACAAATATTTGCACCTTAACGACAGCCCCGCTGCACCGCCAGAGATCGTGTTCGACTGGGAGATCCTCTAGGATCGACCAATAAATCGCAATTTACCAGTTGGTGACCACTACTTGTACCAGATAATCTGATCTAGATTGTCAGATAAATGCATAAAGCAACAGAGATGGCAGCCATATAAAGTTAATATTTACCAACATTTACTGTGTCAGCATCTGAACTACAAAAGATATTACCTTTTCTGAGGATATGGAAATACTTTGCTATATCACATTCCATACTGCACTAACTGTCTTTTTAATAGTCACTACAGTGTTTCTGTATTTACCTAGTGGTACTATGTTACTCACAATTAGAACTGTGAAAATAGGGGATTTTTCTGTTTATTGGCAATTCCAGAAAAATCAAAAAATTGATTCAGGTCAAAACCAATAACAAGATTTTCAAAATGTTCAGACAACTGGTAAGTTGAAAAATTGTTTTGGATTAAACAAAACTTTTTTTTTTGGACCCAAAATGTGTTTTCTATTTTTAACATATTTAACAATTAAAAAAAAATAAAGACATTTCTAAATAAAATGTCATTTTGAGCCAATAAATATAAATATTTTATTTCAAAAGAGACGGTTACTCACCGTAGTAACTGTTGTTCTTCGAGATGTGTTGCTCCCATCCATTCCAGTCAGGTGTGCGCGCTGCATGTGCACGGCTCTTTGGAACATTTTTACCCTAGCAACTCCGGCAGGCCGGCTGGCGCCCCCTGGAGTGGCACCGCTATGGCGCCTGTTATATACCCCAGCCGGCCCGTCCGCTCTTCAGTTCCTTCTTGCTGGCTACTCCGACAGTGGGGAAGGAGGGCGGGTCTGGAATGGATGGGAGCAACACATCTCGAAGAACAACAGTTACTACGGTGAGTAACCGTCTCTTCTTCTTCGAGTGATTGCTCCTATGCATTCCAGTCAGGTAATTCCCAAGCCTTACCTAGGCGGTGGGGTCGGAGTGAGACATGGCGGAGTGTAATACCGCGGAGCCGAAGGCTGCGTCGTCTCGAGACTGCTGCACCAACGCGTAGTGGGAAACGAAGGTGTGTACAGAAGACCAGGTGGCCGCTCTACAGATGTCCTGGATGGGGACATGGGCCAGGAAGGCAGCCGACGAGGCTTGTGCTCTCGTGGAGTGAGCGGTGAGGTGGCATGGTGGCACGCGAGCAAGCTCATAGCAGGTCCAGATACATGCTGTGACCCAGGAAGAAATCCATTGGGAGGAGATCGGCTCGCCTTTCATGCGGTCAGCAACCGCTACGAACAGCTGGGGCGAACGCCGGAAGGGCTTCGTCCGCTCGATGTAAAAAGCGAGCGCCCTGCGGACGTCGAGGGTGTGAAGCTCTTGCTTCCGAGGCGAGGCATGCGGCTTCGGGAAGAAGACCGGGAGGAAGATCTCCTGGTTGAGGTGGAAGGCCGACACCACCTTGGGGAGGAAGGCCGGATGTGGTCGAAGCTGCACCTTGTCTCGATGGAAGACGGTGTATGGTGGACCAACCGTTAGAGCACGGAGCTCCGAGACTCGTCTCGCTGATGTAATTGTGACGAGGAAGGCTGTCTTCCAGGAGAGGTAGAGCAGGGAGCACGTGGCCAAGGGCTCAAAGGGGGGACCCATCAGCTTGGCCAGGACGAGGTTCAAATCCCAGGTCGGAGTAGGACGCCGCACCGGCGGGTACAAGCGGTCCAGGCCTCTAAGGAAGCGGGAAACCAGCTGGTTGGAGAAGATGGAGCGACCTTCCACAGATGGGCGAAAGGCGGACAGTGCTGCCAGGTGCACCCTCAAGGAGGAGACTGCAAGACCTTGCTCCTTAAGGTACCAGAGGTAGTCCAGGATGGTAGGGACAGGGACTACGAATGGATTGAGTTCTCGTTGGTCACACCAGAGCGCGAACCGCTTCCATTTTGCAAGGTAGGTGGAGCGAGTGGAAGGCTTTCTGCTCTCTAGCAGGACTTGCTGTACTGCTGCCGAACAGCCCCTCTCTGCGTGGGTCAACCACGCAGGTACCAAGCTGTAAGATGAAGGGACTGCAGGTTCGGATGGCGGAGTCTGCCGAAGTCCTGGGTGATGAGGTCCGGCCATAACAGAAGGGGGATGGGATCCTGAATGGAGAGCTCGAGCAGCAGGGTGTACCAATGCTGCCTCGGCCAGGCCGGAGCCACGAGTATGACGCTGGCCCTGTCCCTCCGAAGCTTCTGTAGTACTCTGTGCACGAGTGGGAACGGAGGGAAGGCGTAGAGGAGGCGATCCGTCCAGGGGTAAAGGAAGGCGTCCGACAGGGAGCCTGGCGAGCGACCCTGGTACGAGCAAAACAGGTGGCACTTCCTGTTCTCCCTGGAGGCGAATAGGTCTATCTGGGGAAACCCCCACCTCTGGAAGATTGTGTGGACGACATCTGGACGGAGGGACCACTCGTGGGAGAGGAACGACCTGCTGAGATGGTTGGCCAGCGTGTTCTGCACTCCCGGAAGAAAGGATGCTTCTAGGTGAATCGAGTGGGTCACGCAGAAGTCCCACAGGAGCATCGCTTCCTTGCAGAGGAGGGTGGAGCGGGCCCCGCCCTGCTTGTTCACGTAGAACATTGCCGTTGTGTTGTCCGTGAACACTGTCACACAGCGGCCTTGCAGGCGGGTGCGGAAGGTGTGACACGCCAAACGGATCGCTCGCAGCTCGCGGACATTGATGTGGAGAGCGAGCTCTTGGGGCGACCAAAGGCCTTGGATGTGAAGGTCGCCGAGGTGAGCTCCCCAACCGAGCGCTGAGGCATCCGTGGTCAGAGTGGCGGATGGGCGAGGAGGGTGGAACGGGACTCCCGCACACACGACCTCCGGGTCGAGCCACCAGCGGAGGGACTCGAGGGTCGGCTTGGTGACCGTGACCACCATGTCGATGGGATCTCGATGCGGCCGGTACACCGACGCGAGCCAAGACTGGAACGGGCGGAGGTGGAGCCGCGCGTACGCGGTGACATACGTGCATGATGCCATGTGGCCCAGGAGGCGGAGGCAGGAGCGCACCGTTGTGGTCGGGAAGGTGACGAGGTCCTGGATGATGGAGACCATCGTCTGATGCCGAGATTGCGGTAGGCAGGCTCGGGCCAACGAGGAGTCGAGGACCGCTCCAATGAACTCCACCCGCTGCGATGGAATCAAGGTGGACTTCTCGGCATTGATGAGAAGACCGAGTCGCTGAAAGAGGGACAGGATTTCTGTCATCTGGCCCATTACCAGCTGTTGAGACTGTCCGCGAACCAGCCAGTCGTCGAGATACGGGTAGACGTGTATATGATGACGGCGGAGGGCTGCGGCAACCACTGCCATGCATTTGGTAAACACCCTCGGTGCGGTGGAGAGCCCGAATGGTAACACGGCAAACTGGTAGTGGGCGTTGTTGACCACAAAACGGAGGTAACGTCGATGAGGAGGGTAGATCGCGACATGGAAGTAGGCGTCCTTCATGTTGAGGGCGGCAAACCAGTCTCCTGGATCCAGAGAGGGAATGATGGTCCCCAGGGTGACCATGCGAAACTTGGGCTTGAGCAGGTATTTGTTCAGCTCGCGAAGGTCCAGGATAGGACGTAGCCCTCCTTTCGCTTTGGGGATGAGAAAATATCGGGAATAGAATCCCCTGCCCCGCCTGCCTTGAGGCACTGCCTCTATGGCACCCACGCTCAACAGAGTCTGGACCTCTTGTAAGAGGAATTGCTCGTGAGAGGGGTCCCTGAAGAGGGACAGGGAGGGTGGGTGGGAAGGTGGGGGCGAAACAAATTGAAGGCAGTATCCCGACTGGACTGTTTGAAGCACCCAGTTGTCTGTTGTTATTTGGGACCACGCCGAAAAGAAATAGGAGAGGCGGTTGTAGAAGAGAAGGGTAGGGAGAGTGATGGGCCGTCCTCGGGCGTCCCATCAAAAGGCCTGCTTGGACCCCTGAGGAGCCTTGGAAGGGGCCTGGGCCTGGTTGCGCCTGTTGCCGGATGGTCGACGGCGATTCGGGCCTGGTCGCCTGCTGTTGTACGGGCGGTACCGTTGTTGAGGGAAAGACCGGGAGGGTTGTTGCCGGAAGGACCTGCGCTGAGGAGCTGGTGTGTGCATCCCGAGGGTGCAGATGGCGATGCGACCGTCCTTCAGGGTCTGGATCCGGGAATCAGTTTTCTCGGAGAAAAGACCCTGAGTGTCAAAGGGCAGGTCCTGCAACATATACTGCACCTCCGGTGGCAGGGTGGAGGACTGCAGCCAGGAGATGCGCCGCATCGTCACCCCTGAGGCCAAGGTCCGAGCTCCTGAGTCCGCAGAGTCAACGATTTCTTCCCCTCCTGGACGATTTCTTCCCCTCCTCCAACAACGCGGAGAACTCCTGGTGGGAGGCTGTTGGTAGGAGCTCTGTAAATTTCGCCAGGGACGCCATGATGTCATACACGTACCTGGCGAGGAGGACCATCTGGTTGGCGATGCGAAGTTGCAAGCCGCCAGCCGAGTAGACCTTGCGGCCTAACAGGTCCATTCGCCATGCGTCCTTTGACTTTGGCGCAGGGGCAGGTTGACCATGCCTCTCCCTGTCGTTGACCGACTAAACGACCAACGAGTCCGGGGTCGGGTGAGTATACAGATACTCGTAGCCCGTGTGGGGGACTGAGTACTTGCGCTCAACCCCACGGGCCGTAGGAGGGATGGACGCAGGCGTCTGCCAGAGTGTGGTGGCGTTCTTTTGTATCGTCCGAACGAACGGTAATGCCACGCGCACTGGAGCCTCCGCTCCAACGACATTTGTTATGGGGTCCTCGTCCTCCTGGACCTCCGCCACGGGGAGAGCCATGGCCGTCGCCACACGGCGAAGCAGGTCTTGGTGCGCCCTTAGGTCTATCGGCGGAGGATCCTTGGCAGATGCTCCGGCCACCGCCTCGTCAGGTGAGGACGACGAGGACAAGCCCTGGACGACAGCCTCCATCGATGGACCTGCTGACTGCTCGTCGGCTGGGCCGGGCTGCGTGTGCCTCTGGGGGTCAGGCGGTATGGAAACCGCGCCCGGTGGCGAAGGGGCCGGTGGGCTGACGGTCGCCTCTGGTACCCTGCGCTCGGAGGCAGGGGCTCTTGGAGGGAACGGCACCCCCTGAGTCTCATACTGGGCCCAGGGAACCCAGAAGCCCCACTGCTGTGCCCCCTGAGGTTGGCCTTGTGGGGTAGGTGGCAGGTGGCCGTTACTGTCTGCCCCGGAAGCAACCGACGCGGGGCGGGATGGCCATGGAGGTGCCGAGGCGCTGACGGATTGCGCCGTCGAATGAGGCAGTCTGTCCCCGGACGGTGCCAAGGATCGGTGCCGGTCTGCACGGTACCGGGATGGTGACGGAGACCAACATCCGCTGCAGTGCCGGGAGCTCGACCAGTGCCGGGAGCTCGACCGGGATCCGGACCTGCAGCGCCGGGAGCGGCTACGTGAGTCGCGGTGCCGGGAACGGTGCCGGGAAGCAGACCTCCGTCGGTGCCAACGCGAAAGCGATCGGGACCTGGAGCGACGCCGGGAGTGCGACCGGTACCGCGATGTTGAACGGTACCGGGACTGTGACCGGCGTCGGGACGGCGACCGGTACCGCGATGGCGAGCGGTGCCGAGATCTCGAGCGACGGGACGATGACCTGCGGCGGGACCGGGAACGTGACTGGACCGGAGCGTCCCGCGTGCCTGTCCGGAGAGGGGGGCCGTATCATCATTGCCGGCTTTCCCGCCGAAACGACAGCCCGCACTGGCGGTGCCGGGGGCCGGAGGGTCGGTGCCTCTGTGAGCTCTATGAGCTTGCGCGCCGTGGAGAAAGTCTCTGGCGTCGATGGCAGCCGGAGCTCAACCGCGGTCGGTGCCGGGGAGCATGGCGGTGCCGGACTCGACGGCCCTTGCGGCGCCGGAGTCAACAGCCCGGTGCACGTCCTGTGCACAGCCACAGCGGGGACCGCAGGTGGCGCAATTGTCTTGGCTGCTGGGCCCTCAGCGTGGGACTTGGCACCCGCTTTCGCCGGATTGCGCTTCCTTGATGGCGACAGGGAGCGGTGCCGGGCCTTCGGTGCCGGTGGCTGAGGTCGCGGAGTCTCGGTGCCGGAATGGCCCGGGGCCAGCAGTGCGCTCCGTACCGATGAAGCCTTCGGCACCGGCGCGGACGGTGCCGGGGGCTGGAGCGAAGCCTCCATGAGGAGCTGCTTTAATCTTATGTCCCGCTCCTTATGCGTCCGGGGTTTGAACGCGGAACAGATAGGGCACTTATCTGCCCTGTGACTCTCACCGAGGCAACGGAGGCAGGAGTCGTGCGGATCCCCTACTGGCATAGGCCGCTGGCAAGATGCACAGGGCTTAAAGCCCGGTGCCTTGGGCATGAGCCTGCACCGGGGGAGGAAAGGGAGGGGAACCCCCCCTTAACCTTATCCTAAAAACTGTCTAACTAACAGAAACTATCTATACTAATCACTAAACAAACTATATACACGAAAAAGTAGCGAGAGCTAGGGTTGTGGAGGACAGAGAGCACTCCACAGTTCCAACTGGCCGTCACGGGCGGTAAGAAGGAACTGAGGAGCGGACGGGCCAGCTGGGGTATATAACAGGCGCCATAGCGGCGCCACTCCAGGGGGCGCCAGCCGGCTCGCCGGAGTTGCTAGGGTAAAAATGTTCCGAAGAGCCGTGCACGCGTGGCGCGCACACCTGACTGGAATGCATAGGAGCAATCACTCGAAGAAGAATGAAATGTTATGACTTTGGTTTTTTCCACACAAACAATTCAGCAAAACCAACCTGAATTCAAGAAACATTTTGGTGTTGCCAAATCTGCATTTTGTCAATAAGGTTTGGGCTGCAAAATTTCACCCAGCTCTACTCATATTATTAATTCATATTGTAGTTGTAATTCATGTTCATTTGTTATTGATGGTTTAGATTTCAGCCACTTTGAGGATTATAGTTATCTGAAGTCTACTAAAGGGTGAGTCACAATGACATGCAACTCTAAAACATTAATATCCCATGGATGAGGGGTAGCTGCAATGAAGAAAAAAATCTATGTTTCTATCGTATCTTCTGAGGGACTGAAGATGTTTACCTATCTTTTGGGTTCTGTTTTTACTAATATGGATGTATGTTTGAAGTAAAACTGTTGCAACTATTTATTATGAAAGTTTACTTGCTGTGACTAAGAAGAGCTCTGCAGGTTATAATAAGGAGGAAGTGAATAATGCTTTGTTGGAAGAATGAAACTGAAGACTGATGCAAATCTTTTTTTGTTGCAGTCCATCTATATGATATCTGTTGGATTCCTGGCATTCTCTAATTTTATTGTATTTGTACTGAAAGAGGCTAATAGGTTTGTCTGGTGTGGACTACTTTCCATAAACTTATGTTGCTTATTGTTTATGGTATTATTATACACTTGGTGTTTGCAGATTTTTCCCTTAATATTTATTCCATTATTTTAGTAAGCATGATGTTAAACAAGATGATAGTCACAAAGACCAAGTTCCTCCTTTTTAAAAACTGTTACATTAATTCATTAGTGCTTCTCCAATCCTTTGGTATCATCTGTCAGCTATCTGTCTCTCAGATACTTACATGGTCTCCACTACCATAGTATCTGAGCACCTCACAATTTTTAATGTACTTGTCCTCACAACACTCCTGTGAGGTAGGAAAGTACAGTATTATTATCTTATTTTAGGGATGGGAAGCTGAGAAACAGAGGCTAAGTGACTTGCCCAAGGTCATACAAGATGTTTGTGGCAAAGCAGGGACTTGAACACTGTTTTTTTCACAGTCCAAGCTCGTGCCCTAATCACTGGACCATCCTTCCCATCCTCTTTACATGGGACCTGAACAAAATCTAAAAATAGATAATCCATTTCTATTTCTCCTAACTTCCACTACAAACATGCAGACTGAACACACAGTGTCACCAGTTTTATCTTCTATTATAGCATTAGAATATGTTGTGGTATCTGATATCACAATGAGATAAGCATGAATAGATGTAGACATACTAATAGTGACTGTTGTATGCATCTAAAACCAAAAAATAAACCTGCATAATTTCAAACCAAGTCCTTCCAACGTTGTGTCAATTGTTTGAACTGTACCTGTGTGATTTTTACAATGAAGGCTCTTTGAGGCAGGTACTGTCTTATTCTAGGTTTGTACAGTCAAGCACACTTTTGTCTCATAGTAACAATAATACCTGGAAAGCTATGGCTTCAAGATAAGAAATGCAGTATAAACAATAAAATGTGGAGAATTTTCAGAAACATTTGTAGATCTAAAATATTCTACAAGTTCAGACTATTAGCAGAAAATCTTGTTTTGAACTTACTGGACTTCTAGTAGGATACACAAACTTAATATGTTCAGTAATATAAATACTGAAATCATGGGTAATTAAGGCAATCCAGTGCATATTTATTATTATTATTATTTTATTAAATACTTTACATGTCTAAAGCACCCATCTCAATAGTGTCTAGGCACTGTATAGTATATATTGGGGCAGGAGGGAGGGAAAAGTTAGGATGAAGTTAAGGTTCAGAGCATATATCAGTAGTTAAGGATAAAAAATATTTCAAGGATATGTAATAGGAAATTTAGAGTTGATGTTACACTTAGAAGAAATCCAAGCAAGTTAAGGTAAGAAATAGACAGTCAAGGCACTGGAACCACTTTAACTCTTCACACTAGTGATGTTATGCAATAACCCTATGATGATCATTATGACATTTTAATGTTTGTGGTCCTAATTTAATATGTCTTTATCAGTTTCATCTAGATTTTTCCACATTATTCCCCCTCATGCCATTAACACAGGGAAGAGTTAAGGTTGGTGACATAACTGTTTTTTTATGCAACATTTCTGAATTTCTTTTAAGCATAACTTTAAATTTCTTGGGCTTATAATAAACTCAAGGTTTGACCACCAGGCCAACCAGATTTCCCTGCAGTTGTGCTTCCATAAGAGAACAAGCACTGGAGGCACAGCTAGCAACCTAATTTCACAGTATGAGTTCCTAGAAGGGAATACTAGTAGTATGAAATAACTAGTCAAACTGACCTTTTACATTTGATTCCTGGAAGAGTTTGCAAGTGTGGTGAGAGGCTAAGACTGGATAATATAATTGAAAAAGGAAATAACAGGCAGGAAACTCAACTTTTTTGTTCCTGGAACGACTGGCTTCTGGATGTCCAACTCATTTTTGCTCTTTGACTCACGGCTGCAGCTAGATCTTTCTTTTTCCCTGGATGCGAATGGTACCTGGGAGGCAACATACAATTTTGTTGTTCTTACTGGGACTATGGAGGTCTGAACTGATCTTCCTCATTCATTATTGAATTATTTAACAACATAATTTGGCTTTTATTCTTTGTGATGTGGTCTTCCCATGATTTAGCTCACAATCATAGTGTGGACTACCCCATCGTCTTAACCATTTTGTCTAATGTTTTAGTTTATAAGATGAAGTAAATGTTGCTGCTATTTACAGAAAATAAACTGGACAAATTATGTTAATTTCTATCACTGACATGTTCCTCCCCTCTTATGTGATATTATCCTCTCCTTCCATCTCCTCCCTGATTATTCCTTCTCTCACTCTAGATTATTTACCAATGCACTGAATCGTTGCCATTAGCTTGGACCTCCATTAGAATGCAGTGATCTTGTGGACTATGGTCACTCAAGAATGAAACACCTGCAATTTAGTGTTACCTGATACCTATGATTTCAGAAAATGGAAACAATTTAAAAACTGACACAAAGGAAAGGAAAACAGTAATATGAACCACATCCCAATCTCACAGATGTAAATCCATTGCCTTCAATAGTGGTGTTTTGGATTTTCACTATGTAAGATCAGAATTGGAACCCCCCGCCCTCCAAACGGCAAAAACAACCTCCCACCAAAACATTAATTTGAAAAACAGCTACACAAACAGTGGCAGCAGTAACAGCCCATGGTTCAGTTCTCCATTTGGTCTTTATAGCATGCAGAGAACACTTAAAAATGCTTTTTACTGACACTTCCCCCGCCCCCCAATGCTATCAATTGACCATTATCTATGAAGCTTTTCAATGGTTCCAGTTTAGGTCCCAGTCCTGCTCCTACTGATTTAAATGGGAGTTTGGCCTTTATTTTGGTAAGGTTCAGACCTGATCCAATGCCTATTGAAATCAATGGAAAATGCCCTCTTGATCGATGGGAGTTGGATTGACCCCTAAAACCATTTTTAACTGATGGTGCACTTAAGGAGAAATAGCATACACTACTGCCCGTACAGTCTGATATTTCCAACATTTTTCACATTTTTTGTCTGCCATGTCAATAATTAATATAAAGCATAATAGGGTGGGGAAGTTAAATCGTTGTGATTTTGAACACTTTCCAAGCAGGGAATTAAAACCGTATTGCTACATAAAGATTTCTGTATGAGGGGGCACATTTCCAAAGTTCCCTTCATTCAGTGTGTTCTTTAAATAATGTAACAGGCTGGATTCCTTGGATTCATGAAAGTTGGGCCCCTTTAAAAATAGATCTAAAACGTCTGCAGATCTAGAAATTATTTTGATTTTTTTCCCCCCTTGAAGGCCACAGCTAATGAACGTTGCTGCAGTTAAGGGGCTCTTCCCCAGCGGAGAGACACATTAATCCAGGTATCCTCCCCGACCTTTCCACCCTGCAGCACACTGCCACAGTCATTTGAATCTGGTCTACACACTCCTGTGGCCCCGTGTGTGTTCCCCGCGTGCCACAAGCTACCCCTTAAGCTGAATGGGAGTGCTGGGGTGTGAGGGATGGAAAGCAGGACCCGTTGCAAAAACCGGTGCAGCATCCCGTTGGCGGGGGCCGGCCAGGCTGCAGAGCACTTCGGCTGATGAAGGCGATTCTAAAAGGAACTCGCCTTTGTTTTACGAGGAGGCCAGCGTGCGCCGGGCCGAACCCCACCCCGGCCTCACCCTCTCCCCTTGCCCCCGGCGGGGAAGGCGAGCGGGGCGCACGGCCCTAGGAAGGGCGCCGTCTCCTCAGCTCGACAGGAGGAAGCAGGGCCCGTGTCCTGGCTTAGGCTGGCGCGAGAGGGGGGGGGGGGAGCAGTTTCACTTCTGCAGCGAGAGCAGGAGCCGAAGTTCCCCCAGAGGAAGAAGCGGGACCCGCGCCAGGGAGGGGGCGGGCGGGGGCTGCAGCGGCAGGTCGGCGCTTCCGGACCTGGCGGCAGCAGCTGTAGGCTCCGCGGTGGCGGTGGCTAAGGAGGGGGCGTCTCTGCTCCTCGGGCCGGAGCGACCCTGCCGGCTGCGCTCGTCCCCGGGCTCCACCTGCCCTGCGGAGAGGGAGGCAACGGGCCGCGCCCAGCAGGGGGACGATGACGAGCCCCTCAGGTGGGTCCATCGGGGCTGCTGCCGGGATGGGGTGGGGAGTGGGGAGGGAGCTGCAAAACGCCGTGGGCTCTTCCTTGCCCCGCCACCCAGCTTGTCTTCCCTGGGGCTGGGGGGGGGGTCCTTCCCTGCCCCCACACCGGCCTGAGAGAGGAGGGGGAGGGAGGGAACGAAGGTGCTGGAACTGGGGGTGCTGCTCCGGCTCTTCTTCGAGCCCCCCAGCCCAGGCTGTAGCCCACCTGACTGTGCCCTTTGGGTCTGGTGGACACCGAAGGGGAGAGAGGGACCCACTTCTCTTCATGCCCCCCCCCCCCCGCCACTTGCTATTCCTTAAAGTTACACTATTATGACCCCCCAGTCCTGCTAATGGAAACTAAAGAGCATGACCCAACCCATCAAATATTGCCGGGCTGGGGGTGATGCTACAAGAAGAGTGAAAATATGCGTCGCTGGGGATCTCTTACTTTGCTTCCTGAAGCAAAGGATGGGTAGAGGAAAGCCTACATTTTTATTTTGCAAAGTGTCTGATGTAGGAGTGAAAATGTTAGACAACTTTTTTTTTCTTTTTTCTTTTTTTAAACGGGATTTGTAGTAGAAGACTTTTGGAAGAGTTCTTGCATAGAGGAGTAGCTTAGCTGTAGGGACCATTGCTTATTTACAAAAGAGTAAGTTGTTTCCTTAAACAAAATGAATGCAACTGGTATATGCGTTGTTAAATGGTGAACAATAGTGTGATTATAACCTAGGATTTCTTTAGTGAAATATAATTGTAGACTTATGGTTTGGAAATATACAGCCCCTCCCATTTGAGCTCCTAACATCATATCTAGCTAAGTACAACGACTTTTAGGCAAAGCGGGTGAGATAATATCTTTTTTTGCACCAACTTCTGCTGGTAAAAGACAAGCTTTCGAGCTACACGGAGCTTTTCTTCAGGTTGTATTGAAATGAAAAACAAGATCTAATGCCTGTAAAAACTGGATAGGGTTGCCAGGCATCCAGTTTTTAACCAGAATGCCCCATCAAAAAAGGGACCCTGGCGGCTCCAGTCAGCACCGCCGACCAGGCTGTTAGAAGTCTGGTTGGTGATGCTGAGGGTCTAAGGCAGGCTAGTCCCTAACTATCCTGGCCCTGTGCTGCGCCCTGGAATCGGCCAACGGCAGGTTTGGCTCCTAGGTGCGGGGTCCACAGGGCACTGTGCAATGCCCCCATCCCGAGCACCGGCTCTGCACTCCTACTGGTCAGGAACCACAGCCAATGGGAGCTGGGGGTGGTGGTGCCTGCGGGCGAGAGCAGCACGCGGAGCCTCCTGCCCCCCACCCCCAGCTAGAAGCTGGACCTGCAGGCCGCTTCTGGGACACAGGGCGGAGCTAGGACAGGCAGGGAGCCTGCCTTAGCCCCACTGCGCCACTGACTGGGAGCTGCCCGAGATAAGCACATGCCCCAACCCCAAGCCCCCACCTCTTGCCCTCGTCCTGAGCCCCCCAAACCCAGAGCCCCCTCCTGCACCCAAACCCCTCATCCCCAGCCCACATCCTAACCCCCTGCCTCAACCTGCAGCCCTCTTCCATATTCCAAATCCCTCGGCCCCACCATCTAGCCCAGAGCCCCATCCTGCATCCCAAACCTCTCATCCCCACTCCCACCCCAGAGCCCTCAGCTGGTGGGGGAGAGCAAGCCACTGAGGGAGGGGGAATGTAGTGAGCAAGGGGCGGGACCTCAGGGGAGGTGTGGGGCAGGGGGTGGGACCTTGGGAAAGGGGTGGGTTTAGGGTGTTCGGTAGACTTCACCTTGTATTTCACTTGATTCCCATGAATATTTTATATATATTGTTTTGGACATTTTAATTTGTTAGTGCCATTTATCTGAGTGTTTTATATGACAAACTAAATTTTACTGATCACTTACTGAAGAGGACTACCATTATTATTCATAAGTGTTTAGCACCACAAGCCACACCTATAGTTTTATATAACTGCTCCCCCCAAAATATCCATCAATCATATGTTGGTTCAACTTTAAACCTATGTATAATTACATACCAAAAAATACATAAAAAATGTTATTTAAGGTTGCAAAGTCAAGCACTTGAAAGTTAGGAAAGGCTAGAATTAAGGTAGAATGGGCAATTTAAATTCTGGTCCTTTGGAATGTGGATTGTCACATACTTTTTAATTAGATGATCACATGCTATTTTTTCCATCTCATTCAATACACAGAATGGACTGTGTTCAGTGAACAAGGCAGCTAATTCAGTATTTCTTTTTATCTTCATAATTCAATGTGTGATCTTCAGCCTTATTTTCTGCACACCATCCAAACCCTGCACTGAATACAGAATTATTCATTTTTTCATGGTCTTTTTTATGGGGTACATTGCCATGGCATCCAAGTGCCTTACAAAAATTAATGCATTTTTCTCCCAAACTCCCTTGATATAAGAGTATTATTATTTCCATTTTACAGAAGAGGAAACTGACACAAAGAACATAGTAAATCAGGGTAAGATCCAGGATTAGAATTTAGGACCCCTGGACTCCCAACCTTGACCACACTGCTTTACTGAGGAAGGCACTGAGTATTTACATCTCCCATTGACTTCAGGTGGAGTTGAGTGTTCAGCTGCACTTCTGAAAATGAGGCTCCAGGTGTTTTAAATTGAGCACCCAGAAAATGAGAAACACATGATTAGTGACCACTTGCCAAAAACTGGGTTTAAGTGACTTGCTTGATATCACATAGTAAGTCTGTGGCAAAGGCAGGGATCTATTTTCATAACTCTAGGAGACAGAAAAGTATTTTTACCCTCATCTTACCTATGAGAAAATACATATGAAGGCCAGAATTTGTAAAAGTGTCACTATTTTCAGTGCCAACATGATTGGGCTCTGCGTGAGACACCTAGGACTTTTTATTTTCTTTTTTCCCCAGTATTTTTAGGATTTTATAGCACTTTCTATGTTCAATACACTAACTGATACTCACAACCCCCTTATGAGGTACAACAGAACCTCAAAGATATGAACATCAGAGTTACAGCCTTACTGATCAACCAGACACCATGTGGAACTGGAAGTAAGTGGAGACCAAAAAAAAAAAAGTCAGCAAATACTATATTGCAATGGTCATCAACCGGTCGATTGCGATCGACTTGTTGATCCTAGAGGATCTCCCAGTTGATGGCGATCTCTGACAGACTTCTTTATGCAAATTCCACTAAACATACTGTACCAACCGTAGATAAAGCATTCATGAATGGCCAGGGGTGAAAGTGAGCCAGTACGGGCCAGTACAGCATACCGGTAAGAACCTGAACTGGCCCATACGCAACCCACATTAAAGTGGTGCCGCTGCAGTGCTTTAATGTCCCCGCCCCTTTTGCCTCCCCTGTTGGCAGCCCTGCCGGAAGGGTCTGTACCGGCAGGGCCGCCGACAGGGGAAGCAAAAGGGGCAGGGATGTTAAAGCGCTGACATGGCAGCACTTTAAGGATGGTCCTTTGCCGTGGCAGTGCTTTAACGTTGCTGTGCCCCCCCATCGGCGGCCCTACCAGCTGGACCACCAATGGGGGCGGGGGAAGCAGCAATGTTAAAGTGCTGCCTTGGCAAAGGACCCTGCAGTGCTTTAATGTCCATGCCCCTTTGGCTCCCCGTCGGCTGCCGACAGGCTGGGGGGCAAAGGGAGCAGCTGCCCTGGGGCCAGCGATTTAAAAGGGCCCTGGGCTCTCCGGAGGCCCGGGCTCTTTAAATCGCCACTGGAGCCCTGGATGGTGCGGGCCAGGAGGCCTGGAAGGGCTGGCTGGGGGATGCTAACCCCCCTGCCCCATCCCTTCCACCCAAGGGCCCACTCCTTCCGGGGGCTGGAGCTGGCCCTGGCCTCGTACCGGTAAGTGTCTGGAGTTACTTTCACCCCTGTGAATGGCAGCTCTTTTATGACATCTGTCTTCACTTGTGGAATAATCCACTAATGGTGATGCCATACTTGAGTTATAACTCTTCTCCACATTCATGAAGATAAATGTCATAACAGAGATTAGCCATCATGTATTCTTTATTTATATAAAGTGCACTTCTTGTCTCCCACTTGACAGAAATAAGTCATTAAAATTGATTGTGTTTGAATTGAATGTGTTAATCCTACACGGGAATCTAGCCAATGACTAGACTTGGAAACATTTGATTTTTATATTTCATGAATCAGAGAAAACAGCAATATATATCCATTATTTTAATTTTTTTAAATTAATTTAAATGTTTGCATTAATAGGAAGTAAATAATCCTCAATGCTTGACTTAATTCAAAATATAATATGTAAAGAGTGAGCTTTAGAGAAGATTTAGAAATATGTGATAATCATATTTAATATCTTCTCAATATTCCTTTGACTATAAAGAAATACTAACTTTTTTACAAGATCCTGTGGTGTGCATTCACACATGCACACAATCGTGTTAGACAAAAAGGGTTTTTTGTGTATTAAAAATGCCCTTTCTATACATTTTGCTTATTAATGATGAAAACATTTTGATAGTTTTTTTGGATGAAAGGAAAATTCTAGTATTACTGAGATTTAAAGATTGAAATCTAATTATTCCAAGCTCAATACTGAAAGTCGAGGCTGACCATTTCATCTCCATCCAAGATGCCTTCCAGCTGCCAGTGTCTTCAAACCACCCCTACTGGCTGGAAACTTAACTTCCCTTTTTAAAAAACATTCATCATGGTCGTGGAAAGGAAAACATTTTCCATTAAACATTAAAATATCAGGGGTCATTCTCAGGCGACTATTAACAGCTTGATAGGAATGAAAGACAATAGGTAGGGTGGGGATTGACTATGAAGGGCCTTAAAAATAAATACAAGCAGCATATGTTTGATGCAATAGAGAAGGGGGAGTCAGTGGAGGGTTTCAATGAGAGGGTCCATGGTCAAGGCTATGGACTAGGAAAATTATCTTTGCAGCAGTATTCTGAATGGCTATGAGCAGGGCAAGCTTGCATTTCTCAAGGCCAGAGAGAAGAATGTTGCAGTAATCAAGATGTGAGATAATGAAAGCTTGGATGTAAGTTTTAGCTGTGTGGCTGATTTGGAAAAGCTGTATGTTAGATGTGATGCAGAAAGAATTGGCACAATTCAGACATAGCCTGGATGTGAGGACCTAGTGCAAGGGTGGGCAAACTATGACCTGGGGGCCACATCCGGCCCTTCAGATGTTTTAATCCGGCCCTCTTCTGCCGGGGAGTGAGGTCTGGGGCTTGGCATCATAAACTTTGAGCAGAAACAAAGGGGGGCTATTTTCAAAGATATTTGAAAATCATTGCTGAAAATCTTCCCTCCCATAATGATTTTTGTTTGTAACTTGCAGCTGAAAAAAGTAAGAGTTCTATCAGAATTGAACTCACCGAAAGCAGTTTCCTTTCCTTTCCTGAACTTTTATTCCTCTCTCCTGTCTCTGGGTGCGTGGTCATCTCATATGCTCACTTAAGCTTAAAATAAGCAGTAGATTACACACATATGTGTTTCATTGGCATTGAAAAATTATGTAACTGAAGCCACAGTACAGGCAAAAGAAAGGGCAACAGTCTCAATTTCTAAAAGGAGGAGCATCTGTGTCCAGGGGGATGGGAATCACAATATAAACACAGTTCTTCTACTCTCCTGTCTCTGTTTCTCTGGGTGCTTGTCTCTTGAGTACCTGGTAAGCTTACATACTCCTCTATTTTTACACGGACAGTAAAAAAACAAACAAAATTTAGAACATTTGAACATAGTGCTACAGTAGGCAGT
The DNA here is from genome assembly GCF_016161935.1 of Mauremys reevesii. Lineage (NCBI taxonomy): Eukaryota > Metazoa > Chordata > Testudines > Geoemydidae > Mauremys > Mauremys reevesii. Next base: position 34,568,787 of record NC_052627.1, on the reverse strand, counting down.
ACGAGGTCAGAATTTATATCTGTATAGGGGACCCATTCAATTCTGATTATATTACTAGATAATCTGTTTAATGTAAAAGTAGTAACAGATTTTAAATGACATCTGAAGTATTTAAGCATTTTCTAAACAAATCCACATTTGAAATATTCCAAATAGCCATGCAGTTAAGAAAGGAACAACGAATACGAGGTCTGAAAGTCAAATACAGATTCATATTATTTCCTAAGACAATATGGATCCTTATTTATCATCTGATACCTCCCTATTTAGAAATGAAACAAAGCTCTCTAATTATTCATAAAGTCACGCTTCCATTGGTTCTGATATTTAAGGCAAGCTAATTTTAGATTTTTTTTTCAAAAAGTCATAGTTATGTAGTTCTGCAAATTTTCTGAGACTGTATAATCTTAAAAAAATCAAAGACATATATAATATGGATATGTTTTGGTATGTGAGTATTTGCAATTGCATAGCTGAGTTTGGAAAGCACCCTTTTTGCTCTTAGATTACGTAGTTAGCAGCTGTAACTGACTTGAAACTTTATACAAGTACTTATTAATAGCAAGAATTTGTGGCTTTGATTCTCTCCTTATTAAAAGTTGGAGTGTGATGAATAGTCATTTTCATTATATGGCCAAATACCAAATACTGACTTCTTATGTTTAGCCATGTAATGAATATCGTCAAAGAACCAAATTGTATAAACTGTATTTTAGCAGTGCTAAGAAATAACTTTCATGATAAAATAACTCAGAGCATCCGTAGGAACTATTACATAGTTATCTACTGAATATAATCTATGTGAAAGATAAGTACAAATAATTGTACTACTTTTGTCATTCAATAATTACATATAATATTAGCACTCAATACAAGTTTGGATTCATAGCACTGTAATACTAAAGTAAGCAATACTCTGAATTTTCTCTTACATGGTAGGTTTTAATCTTTAATATAGTTTAAAAAATAAAGCCTTATTAAACAGTTATTTTAAACACTCTCTTAATAATAGTATGTCTGCACCTCACAAACAGAAAGAAACTGGATAGGTACTTAAATGAAGTGGACAGACTTTCAAAAAATGCTCAGTACACCATATCTGCTGAGCTCTTTTGAAAATCTGGTCCAGAGATTAAGGCCAAATTTTTCAAGTGGCGACTTGTTCTGTGTGACTGTGTGTCTGTGTTCCTAGCCTTGGACACCCTGGGCCCAATCTTCAGACGTGCTAACCAATCATTGCCCCCATTGACTTCAAATGGATTTGTGGATCCTTCTGAAAATCAGAGTCCGAAGTGGATTAAAAAAAGGCAGGGGAAGGAGGAGGGACAATAAGTGGCCACTTTGGATTCCAAGTTTGAGTTGACCTTTTATTTAAAATAAATAAATAAATAAATAAATACGGGCACAAGTTCAAAGGGCTGACTCCTTAAAGACTGCCACCTTTGCCTTTCTTTTCTTTCATTCAGATTCCCATCTCCTATAATGGAAAGAGAGAGAAAAGGACCTTTGTTTAGTTTGTCTTGCTTAGAGAACCCCTCATATGCTATGAACTCGGAGGGGGACATTATAAACAACTTGAAGTAGGATCTGGTGGGGACTCAGGAGAGCCCCTAACTCTCCCACATTTTGAAATGCTGAAAATGTGTTAATGTTCATGTAGGCATGAAATGTGTGCTTGCTATGTAATGAGAGTGCACAAAACAACTTATAGCAGTGTAACAAATTGTCTTGAACAAACATTATGTAAGTATATATATAAAAAAACCCAGATGTTTTAATTGGTGAAATGAAAAATTGGAACATTTCCGGCATCCTGAGAAAATAGTTATCAGGATAGTATAACACCTTGCGAAAAACTATGACTGTGCTGGTTTAAAAAAAGAAATGACATTCTTACCTAAATGATTTGTCCAAGATCACACAGGAAGCACGGGACAGCTAGGAAGAGGACCCAGAATTCCAGTGCAGCGCCTTAATCAGGAGACCATAATTCCTACAGATAATAATTAGAGTACAAACATATGCTGTAAAAATCATTCAGGGGTCTTACCACTCCTTGAATTTCTGTGCAGAATCCTGACACAGTGGCCATGATTGTGATCCCTTAGGGAGTGCCTACAACATGCTCATGTGAAGGCATGAGGCTACAGTGGAGGTGGCTCTGTGAGGGAGCTACATTGTACTTTTCCGATGGTGGTGACGCAGTGACTAATCACCTCTAGGCTGGGGTCATGGAAGGAGTGTATTTGCCTCAGGACTACTGCCTCTGGGGTCTCTAACTGGGTGTTTGTGTCTTCCTGCTGCTTCCTGCTGTGGTATGAAGCTTAATTCTACAGCTGAGCCTATAGTTTGTAGCAAATAAAGACCCAGACATTAATACTTGAAATTTGTTGGTAAATGGTACTTTAAAAATAAAGAAAACAAACCAAGAAAACCTCACAAAAACTCAGCTCATTGATGATTTGTCAATATTTTAAACACTTACTCAGCAGCATTTAACATTCTATGTACTGGTGGGGGCACATTGTGTGAATGCTCACAAAGAAAAGGGGTTAGGGACTGTGGAATCTGTAACTGTTTTTTCTTACTTAAACAATTGTACCAAATCTGCAGATCCAGACTGACAATAGTATGAAATTTACTGCTTACACCTCAGTGCTGAATGTTTTGATACATTAGCTACTTTGTGCTGATTGAGAATCCTGTGGTGACAATAAATTGCTTCTACTGAGGAATCAGGATGTTTTCCCTTTATCACAAGTCTGTCTGCATTGATTCACAGCTTCCCAACTTCCTTCAATATCAGAAAAACTCTAGCCACTCTATCCCCAGCTCACTCATTAGTTCCCAGACACATTTACTATTATTATTCCCTTTGTCTTTCATGGAACTGGCTCCACCACTTCCAAATGTTGCATAGGAGTTTGGGGAGGGATGTGCAAAGAGAGAGAGAGAAAGTTGCATATTGAGTCTTTGCTCTTGCTCACAGAGGATCTGATCAAATGGCTCCACAAAGAGAGACAAATTTTCTTGAACTGATTCTATTAAACAAAACCAGTTTCTCATAACTTTGGAGGAAGTAAACACCATCTAGCAAACAAAAAACGAACCAATATTAACATTAGCCAAGAACACTAACAATCTCTCCTATACCCAAAGACATAAAGCAGAAGACACTGAGCCTCTCCCCTCCCCACTCTACATTTTTTGTATCTGTCTGTTTACATCCATGATTCTGCAAACACTTACGCATGTTACTTTATGCCTATGGTTAATTGCCTTAAGTTCCTTGGTACAGGGACTGTGTGAACTTCTGTGTATAGTACAGAGCAAACACCGTGGTAGGCACAAATAATAATGATAGCTCCACTTGCTGGATACCTGTATGTTTAATTCCACAAAAAATAATACTGAATATCAGTATATCACAGCATTCAGCTTGAGTGCTCCATGGAATGGAGGAAGGTTAGTTGGTGTATTTAATAGTAATAGTACTCAAGTTGATTGCTAGTTAGTCAAAGGTAAATGTTTGAAAAATACTACTATTTGTTAACAAATAGAGTTCTCATAGGATATAGATCACATCCCTATCAACATTTAAAATATTAAAGTGATAATGTCTTTGTCAATGTTCAAACCTTTTAAAGATTTTACTAAATAGAAAATGAATCAATGGACTTAAATTTTATAGAATTGAAATATATGTAAATCATGTTTTCATATCATGTATGCTTATTATTGTTTTGATTTACCCATTAAACATTTTACACTTGGTTAGTTGAAGGATGAAAAAATACAATTGTATGTCTGCAACAAGTTCAACAAGAATAGCTGAAAACTATTTGAGGACTGAAGTCAAAAGACCCAACCTTTAAATAACATTAGTTTCTTCCTTAAAAATAGAAGCCTAAAAAGAGTACAGGACTCAATTAGTTTAACACTAAGGCAATACTGAGCGGTAAAAGCAAACAAATACTACTCCTATCAGCCAATACAAAATGTGGCATCCTGAAGATTGTACTGAGGTTTGTATTAATTCAAAGATCAGTCACAACTGTTCACTCGTTAAACAAGTCATAATATGCTTGAGTGACAGAAACTACATGTTAAGTTAACAAATCATACATACAGTAGAACTGTCAGATACCGACTTCTGGTTCTGTTGATCTTTCCTTTTAAAATGTATAATATGTGCTAAATCTGGTAAATACTGTACTCACTGTTAATCAGTCTCTACAAATATATTCAAATGTACCTGCCCTACTGTGCAATTTGGTGTAATTACCAGAAGTAACTCCTGATGGTGTTTTTTGTAGGAACAGAGCCAATGTGTTAGGGTTCCCTCCACCCTGAGGCTTTAACGTTGTTTTCAGTAATGTCCAAACAGCCAGGGCCAGATCCTCTTCTGTGGCCGAGGCACATGCAACATCAGTCAGGAGTGTGTGTATATGTGCATGCACACGGAAAGAAGCCCAATCAGTTAATCATAATCAAGTAGTATAGAACTCTCCAGAACACTTTCATCCTCATGTAGGGCCCAGTTTAGCCAAGTGCTTGAACATATACTTAGTTGAATTGGAGCTTTAATTTTTTATTCAACTGTGCAGTTGACTTGAACATAATTTTTAAAAAATCTATCTTTAGTCCATCCAAGTTCTGCTAAAAACAGAACTGAAGTATGGTACCCTAATGATTTAAGGTTTGATCCAAAGCTCATTGAAGTCAGTGGGAAGACTCCCATTTACTTCAGTGGATGTTCGTTATGTACCTAAGCAACACAAATGAACCAAAATCATATTTTATGAGCCTAAATGGCTTTACCTGCATCTAGAGAACTACATTTTGGGGCGTGCAGGCCAGAAACTTGGGGAGGGTATCATAATATTACGTTTTAATATCCAAACCCAATTTGTATCTCATTCACACACTTATATTGATCTGAAAGTCAAAATAAAATTTCTAGCACAAAAAATAGGGCTAGATACTGTAGAATTTAATAAAGATTTAATTAGAATACACAACAAATAAACCTAGCTTGGAATGGGATTTCAAATCTAGCAAATCCAATAAAAAAATGCAAAAAGCTCAATACCTCCCATATTTTCAGGAATCCCAATAATTCTACTATTATAGTCTTTCAGAAAATTTCCCATAGCTTCAAGTTTCCTGCATACAGAAGCACTGGGTCAGTTTCCCAGCTGCTGTAAATCATTATAGCTCTATTGAAGTCAATTGCAGAATGCCAAATCAGGATCTCGCCCACTATCTTTAATCAAAATTCCACTTAAAGATTTCATACTAGCATTCTGTGTTTGTAATTCGCTAATCTTATCAAAAGCTTCCAAAGGTTTTCTTCCCCCAAGAGATTCTGTTCACTGTTCAAGATTAACCATTTTAGAAGAGGCCAAATCTAATTTTGACTTGAATGCATCAAACCTAGTCTGTAATGATTGAATTGGAGAAAAAATATTTTCTGCAGAAGCTTTTGTAGTTGCTTTTACATTTGTCAGTTTAGAAACCAAACCCTTTCCTGCTAACACAAAACATTCAGGTCAATTTATTTTTAATTTTCTTGTAGAGGTCCTGCCCAATTATTGTCATCTAGTCTTCTACCAGAGCTTAAAACAACTCTATTTCATTGACAGACTCTTTGCCTATTTTTCGCCATCTGAGAAGGTGATATAGTTCATTAAAATGGCATTCCATATTCTTATATTTTAGCTTTTCAGATATATTGTATATATCTTACATTTTGTACTCCCACATGCCAGAAGGCCCTTGATCATGGTGACCCATATATATAATCCTTATTGTGAATCTCACACACGAGCCCTACCTAAATCATACTCTAGATCACATGCCCCCCTCACCCCCGAAAGTAGAACTGTACTCAACCTTACTATTGACTGGTGACCTGCACATTCATAATGTTTGAAACATAGAGCTTTTAGACAACAATTGATTAGAGAAACTTTGATATGAGCAGGAAGTTGGTATGATGTTTGAATTTAAGTTATGATCTGTCTTTCAGATAGAAGAAGGTGATAAGAAACTATGAGTCCCTTTAAATACTAAATATGAGGACAAGAGCTGTACATCTAATACACAATAGTGAAAAGTGGTCCAAAGTCTCATTTCACAAATCAAAACACTGATGAATTGACTCCTGATTTTTCAGCTCTTTTTGTAAAAGACTGATCATTTTTTCCAGGAGCCAAGGGGCAACTGTAGAGAATATGTGAGATATTTTTTAAAATAGAATTTTACTGGTTTTTTTCCCCATAATTATCACAGATTAAATTTCTGAAATTTAACTTCCCCAAATTCACATTCTCACAAGAATAAACTCTTATGTTTTGCCTCTGAAAATTGGCAAGGCAAAGACACAAGCAGAGTTTCACATCGTTCTAGAAGGGACATTACTGTACATTTAATAATCCAGAATTGGATAATTTAGTTAGGTTTCTAAAGCCATATTTAGAACTCTAAATGTTTAGAGGCCATAATATGGATGTACAAACCTTACTCATGGTACTCAGATGTGAAAATAGTGGCCTATGAATTTATTATTCTACCTTGTCTACAAACAATTCAGACATTAGTATTTTTATTAGGCAAAACTGAGGCTTTTAAAAACTATTATTAAAGTGGGGTTCTTTTCTGAAAATGAGTGTAAACTTGTTGCTTTCTTACTCTACACCTGTACATTAAGAGTCTTAGCTGTTAAATTTAGTTATAGGAGAAAACATAAATGTTACTGTTTCTATTATCCCTGCTGATCTAACTCAACTGAATATGAGTGAATTATATTCCTTGTTATGCCTCATGAACAGAATTATTTAAGTTCCAGTTATAACTGTGCAAGTTCATAAAACCAATGGGATTCCACAAGTGCCACTTGAGGACCTACTTTGGTTACATTGTGCTAAAATCTTGTAATGATGGCAATGAGTTAATAAAATATATTACTAAAAAGAAAAAAAAGTAGTAGAACTGATAGTCTCAAGATGTAACCTTTCCTTTTATCTTTCTAATTGGCTAACCATTCAAGGAGAAATGAAATGAGAAGCTTGTTTTAATATGCAACTACGGTGAGATGCAGAGTGTCACCTATGAGGTCATAAATGTTTTCCAGTGCCATTGACTTCAGTGGGAGGAGCAGACACTCAGTACCTCACAGGATTGGCTCTCTGGTGGTATTTAGACAAAGAGTCAGGGCCGCCCAGAGGGGGGGCAAGTGGGCAATTTGCCCCAGGCCCCGGGCCCCACAGGGGCCCTGTAGTGAGGTGGCTTGGATCCTAGCCACCCTGGAGGGGGACGAGCCCCTCCAGATGCCAAAGTGGGCGGAGCCCACCCCCGAGAGGTCAGGACACAGGACAGGAAGTACAAAAGCCCAACCCCAGAGCTCACTAGAGGCCTGGCCGCCGGAGAAGCCAGATGCCTGTGGCCTAGCTCCTGGTTGGGAGACTCCTGCAGCTTGCGGCCGATCCGAGGACTGGCTAGATGCCAACCAGACCCGGAGAAGCTGGTAAACCTGCTGCTGGCAAGTTCCCCAGAGGAGCTGCCAAGCCTACCGCTCGCCGGGTACCCAGAGCAGCCCATGGTGCTTGACTCCTTGGAAGACTCCGTCCAGACGCAGGTACCTATGGAGGGGGAGGTAGGAAGTAGCCCGGGGGCAGCTGACCCTAGTCTGGCTGCAGCACACCCAGAGCCAACGTCAGTGTGTTGCGGTCCAGTTCCCCGCTGACGCACCAGTGGGTCGTCTACCGCTGCTAGGGCCCTGGGCTGGGATGCAGTGGAGTGGGAGGGCCTGCGTCGCCCCGCCACCCAAAGTGCGGGTGGCAGTCTCCCCCTCTCGCTGGTCCTTCGGAGCTAGGGCCTGGGCCTGTTATTGAACTGTTTGCTCAGCCCCTGCCTGAGGGCCTGAAACACTGACTGTTTGTTGCCTTGCCCGATCCAGGGCCGGAGCCTTGCTAATATTAAACTGTTTGCCCACCAGGGCCTGAGCTGGTGACTGTTTGCCGCCCAGCCCGGCTAATTCCCCTGATTCAGTGGACCTAAGTAGTGAGGCGGCCTGGTTCCCAGCCGCCCTGGAGCCGGGGGGGGAGCCCTGGCCAAACCCCTACAGGCCCCCACAAAAATATAGTATTCTATAGTATTGCAACTTTTTTTTATGGAAGGGCCCCCCGAAATTGCTTTGCCCCATGCCCCCTGATTCCTCTGGGCAGCCCTGCAAAGAGTGCAAGTACTGGATTAAAATCTAATGTAGTACTGAAAGAGTTTGTTGTTTTACTTTTAATTCCTATACATTTCTGAATATGTATGTATGTATTTATGCCCCTAAACAAGCTATCCAGGCCTTCTTGGTACCTTGAAGCTCCTAGAATATTTTTTGTTTTTCCCCTCTCTGTTATTTGCCATTGATGGTTGTGGACTTTAGTGCAAAATATTTTCTTTTTTGCTTCTGTATGTTAAATAAATCCCATGAGTTGTTGAAACTTATTATTTCCTATCTCTGAAAAATACAGCTTTGTTTTGAGAGCATATTCCATGAATTGAGAATTAATATGATTTTAGTGCTATTAGTTGTAACTGATGCATACCTGGTATGGAGCATGGAAAGCAAGCCAGAGGTGTAGTGAGCTGAACTATTTCTAGATATAATATATGTCTAGAAATATATGTATATTATATATATATATAATATCTAGAAATAGTTCAGCTCACTACAACTTGTCAAGTAGTATGCAGCTGCAAAGAAAAATACAAGTTTAGAAAATCTAGACTGAGAAACAGAAAGTTCTTCTCTCTACATAGGAAAGTTGAGAACTAGTCAACTCAATACTTTGGGTTAGAGAAAAAGGTGTTTACATTTTAAGAGGATTATTTGGACAACAATGTGTTGTCCAATGATTTTTGCTGGTTCCAGTGACCACGTTCAGAGGGACAACCCTGAGACAGTGATAGAGAAGAGAGCTGAAAACCCTGCATCTCCAGTCACCGTGGCCGGTTCCTGGAAAGCAGCCAACCACACAAACTGTTTCCTTACATCTTGAAGTTTAGGACCTAGTTGGAATAAAAGTCTACTTTAATATCCAAGTCAGAATTTTTTTTGACAATTACATATAGATATTCAGGGTCATGTCCTGCAAATGCAGCAAAGAATCCTGTGGCACCTTATAGACTAACAGACGTTTTGGAGCATGAGCTTTCGTGGGTGAATACCCACTTCGTCGGATGCAAGTAGTGGAAATATCCAGGGGCAGGTATATATATGCAAGCAAGAAGCAAGCTAGAGATAGCGAGGTTAGTTCAATCAGGGAGGATGAGGCCCTGTTCTAGTAGTTGAGGTGTGAAAACCAAGGGAGGAGAAACTGGTTTTGTAGTTCGCAAGCCATTTACAGTCTTTGTTTAATCCTGAGCTGATGGTGTCAAATTTGCAGATGAACTGAAGCTCAGCAGTTTCTCTCTGAAGTCTGGTCCTGAAGGTTTTTTTGCTGCAGGATGGCCACCTTAAGATCTGCTATTTTGTGGCCAGGGAGATTGAAGTGTTCTCCTACAGGTTTTTGTATATTGCCATTCTTAATATCTGATTTGTGTCCATTTATCCTCTTCCGTAGAGACTGTCCAGTTTGGCCGATGTACATAGCAGAGGGGCATTGCTGGCATATGATGGCATATATTACATTGGTGGACGTGCAGGTGAATGAACCGGTGATGGTGTGACCTTCCAGAAAATACCATCCTAGCCACCATGGATGTAGAGGCTCTCTACACAAACATCCCACACACAGATGGAATACAAGCTGTCAGGAACAGCATCCCCGATAATGCCACAGCACAACTGGTTGCTGAGCTCTGTGCCTTTATCCTCACACACAACTGTTTCAAATTTGATGACAATATATATCTCCAGATCAGTGGCACCGCTATGGGCACCCGCATGGCCCCACAATATGCCAATATTTTTATGGCCGACCTGGAACAACGCTTCCTCAGCTCTCGTCCACTCATGCCCCTTCTCTACATTGATGACATCTTCATCATCTGGACCCATGGGAAGGAGACTCTGGAAAAATTCCACCATGATTTCAACAGCTTCCACCCCACCATCAACCTCAGCCTGGACCAATCTACATGGGAGCTCCACTTCCTAGACACCATGGTGCAAATAAGCGATGGTCACATTAACACCACCCTATACCGAAAACCTACCGACCGCTATGCCTACCTTCATGCCTCCAGCTTCCATCCCGGGCACACCACACGATCCATTGTGTACAGCCAAGCACTGAGGTACAACCGCATCTGCTCTAACCCCTCAGACAGAGACCAACACCTACAAAATCTCCACCAAGCATTCTCAAAACTACAATACCTGCACGAGGAAATAAGGAAACAGATCAACAGAGCCAGATGTGTACCCAGAAGCCTCCTACTGCAAGACAAACCCAAGAAAGAAACCAACAGCACTCCACTGGCCATCACATACAGTCCCCAGCTAAAACCCCTCCAACGCATCATCAGGGATCTACAACCCATCCTGGACAATGATCCCACACTTTCACAGGCCTTGGGTGGCAGGCCAGTCCTCGCCCACAGACAACCTGCCAACCTGAAGCATATTCTCACCAGTAACTGCACACCGCACCATAGTAACTCTAGCTCAGGAACCAATCCATGCAACAAACCTCGATGCCAACTCTGCCCACATATCTACACCAGCAACACCATCACAGGACCTAACCAGATCAGCCACACCATCACTGGTTCATTCACCTGCACGCCCACCAATGTAATATACGCCATCATATGCCAGCAATGCCCCTCTGCTATGTACATCGGCCAAATTGGACAGTCTCTACGGAAAAGGATAAATGGACACAAATCAGATATTAGGAATGGCAATATACAAAAACCTGTAGGAGAACACTTCAATCTCCCTAGCCACACAATAGCAGATCTTAAGGTGGCCATCCTGCAGCAAAAAAACTTCAGGACCAGACTTCAAAGAGAAACTGCTGAACTTCAGTTCATCTGCAAATTTGACACCATCAGCTCAGGATTAAACAAAGACTGTAAATGGCTTGCGAACTACAGAACCAGTTTCTCCTCCCTTGGTTTTCACACCTCAACTACTAGAACAGGGCCTCATCCTCCCTGATTAAACTAACCTCGTTATCTCTAGCTTGCTTCTTGCTTGCATATATATATCTGCCCCTGGATATTTCCACTACTTGCATCCGACGAAGTGGGTATTCACCCACGAAAGCTCATGCTCCAAAACGTCTGTTAGTCTATAAGGTGCCACAGGATTCTTTGCTGCTTTTACAGATCCAGACTAACATGGCTACCTCTCTGATACTTGACGTCCTGCAAACGGATCCTCACAGGTGCAGGTATGATGATATCACTGGATTAATAGCATAAGAATGATATACAATGGTCCGTCTAGCCCATTATCCTGTCTTCCAGCAATGGCCAGTGTTAACTACTTCAGAAGGAATGAAAAGAACAGGGCAATTATTGAGTGATACATCCCCTGTTGTCCAGTCCCACCTTCTGGCAGTCAGAGGCTTAGGGGCACCCAGAGCATGGGATTGCATCCGTGATCATCTTGGCTAACAGCTAAGATTAAGATTTTGTCACAGTTATTTTTAGTAGAAGTCGTGCACAGGTCGCAGGCAATAAACAAAAATTCATTGACGCCTGTAACCTATCTGTGACTTATATTTAAAAAAATAAATATATAATGGTGGGGGCCTAATGGGCAGAGTGGAGGACTGAATCCTGAGCCCTGCAGGTGGGGAGGGGAAGAAAGCCCAAGACTCACTGCAGCGGGTGAAGAGTCTAGCACCCCCCCACAGTGGCTGACAGCTCTGGGTGCCCCCACCGCACCCCAGTGACTCAGAGCTCTGGTTTCCCCAGCAGCAGACCAATGGCTCTGGGTGCCCCTGCCATCCCAGTGCTGAAGCAGGAAAATGTCCCTGAAGTCTCTGAAATTCATGGAATCCCTGACTTCCATGATCGCCATGACCTAACCTAATCCTTAGTAATAACCATTGATTAACCTGTCCTCCATGAACTTATCTAATTCTTTTTTTGAGCCCAGTTGTACTTCTGGCCTTCACAGCATTCACTGGCAATGAGTTCCATAGGTTGACTGTGTGTTGTGTAAAGAAATATTTCCTTTTGTTTGTTTTAAACCTGCTACCTATTAATTTCATTGGATGATCCATTGTTATGGTGTTATGTGAAGGGCCAAGTAATACTTCCCTATTCACTTTCTCCACAACATTCATTATTTTATTGACCTCTATTATATCTCCCCCTTAGTTGTCTCTTTTCTAAGATGAACAGTCCCAGTCTTTTTAATCTGTCCTCATATGGAAGCTGTTCTGTTCCATACCCCTATCATTTTTGTTGCCCTTCTGTATACCTTTTCAAGTTCCACAGTATTCAAGTTGTGGGTGGCATAGATTTGTTTAGCTGCATTATGATATTTTCAGTTTTATCTCTCTCTTTCCTAATGGTTACTAACATTGTATTAGCTTTTTAGACTGCTGCTGCTCACTGAGCAGATCTTTTCAGAGAACTATCCATGACTCCATGATCTCTTTCTTGAGTGGTAACAGCTAATTTAGACCCCATCATTTTGTATGTATCATTGGGGCTATTTTTTCTAATGTGCATTACTTTGCACTTACCAACATTGAATTTCATCTGCCATTTTGTCTTCCAGTCACCCAATTTTGTGAGACCCCTTTGTAACTCTTCGCAGACCATTTTGGACTTACTACTTTGAGTAATTTAGTATTGTCTGAAACCTTTGCCACCTCGCTGTTTACCTTGTTTTCCAGATCATTTATGAATAAGCTGAACAGCGTATGTCCCAGTACAGATCCTAGGGGGACCCCGCTATTTACCAATTTCCATTGTGAAAACTGACCATTTATTCCTACCCTTTGTTTCCTATCTTTAACCAGTTACTGTAGATCCATAAGAGAACTTTCACTTTTATTCCATGACTGCTTAGTTTGCTTAAGAGTCTTTGGTGAGGGACCTTGTCAAAGGCTTTCTGAAAGTCCAGATACACTATATCCACTGCATCACCCTTGTCCACATGCTTTTTGACACACTCAAAGAACAAGATAGATGTTTTCAAGTTACCAGGGCCTGATAAAATACATCCTAGAATACTCAAGGAGCTGATTGAAGAGGTATCTGAGCCTCCTTAGCGATTATCTTTAAAAAAAGAACAGGAGTACTTGTGGTACCTTAAAGACTAACAAATTTATTTCAGCATGAGCTTTCGTGAGCTACAGCTCACTTCTTTGGATGCAAAGCTCATGCTGAAATAAATTTGTTAGCTATGCATCCAAAGAAGTGAGCTGTAGCTCACGAAAGCTCATGCTGAAATAAATTTGTTAGTCTCTAAGGTGCCACAAGTACTCCTGTGCTTTTTGCGGATACAGACTAACATGGCTGCTACTCTGAAACCTATCTTTAAAAAGTCACAGAAGATGGAACAGATTCCAGAGGACTGGAAGAGGACAAACATAGTGTCCATCTATAAAAAGGAAAATAAGGACAATCCAAGGAATTACAGACCAGTCAGTTTAACTTCAGTATCCAGAAGGATAATAGAGCAAATCATTAAGCAATCAATATGCAAACACCTAGAAGATAATAAGGTGTTAAGTAATAGCATGGATTTGTCAAGAACAAATTGTGTCAAACCAACCTAATAGCTTTCTTTGACTGGATAACAAGTCTTGCGGATAGAGGAAAACAGTAGATTGGTATATCTTGACTTTAGTAAGACTTTTGATGCTGTCTCACATGAGTTTCTCATAAATAAACTAGGGAAACACAACATAGATGGACTACTCTAAGGTGGGTATATAACTGGTTGGAAAACCATTCCCAGAGAGTAGTTATCAGTGGTTCACAGTCAAGCTGGAAGGTTATATTGAATGGGGTCCCATAGGGTTCAGTTGTGGGTCCGGTTCTGTTCAATATATTCATTGGTGATTTAGATAATGGTATATAGAGTACACTTATAAACTTTGCGGACAAGAAAAGCAAACGTCATTTTGGGATGTATTAGCAGGAGTGTTGTAAGGAAGCCACAAGAACTGATTCTTCTGCTCTACTCCATGCTGATTAGCTTCAGCTGGAGTACTGTGTCCTGTTTTGGGTGCCACATTTCAGGAAAGATGTGGACAAATTGGAGAAAGAACAGAGAAGAGCAACAAAAATGATTAAAGGTTGAAAAAGACATGATTTATGAGGAAAGATTGAAAAAATTGGGTTTGTTTAGTATGAAGAAGAGAAGACTGATGAGGGACGTGATAACAGTTTTCAAGTATATAGAAGGTTGTTACAAGGAGGCGGGAGAAAAATTGTTCTTGTTAACCTCCCAGGATAGAACAAGAAGCAGTAGGTTTAAATTGCAGCAAGGGCGGTTTAGATTTAACATTAGGGAAAACATCCTAGCAGTCAGGGTTGTTAAGCACTGGAATAAATTGCCATGGGAGGTTGTGGAATCTCCTGTCAGGGATGGTATAGATAATACTGTACTTAGTCCTGCCATGAGTGCAGGGGACTGGACTAGATGATCTCTTAAAGTCTCTTCCAGTCCTACGATTCTGTGATTGATTAGGTCTTTGTTGGGGGGATGTGAGGTTTGCTGGCTGGTGGGCAGTAATAAAAATAATATCTAGGTTATTATATGGGTGGAATCCTGAGTCCACTGTCTTAAGTGACTGTGCGGGGACACTAATTAATTTGGGCTTTTGTGTAGGAAAGTCTGCTTTCTGATAAAACTGTTAAAAAGTTTAACAAAATGCTTGTTTAACTTGGTTTTCAAGTGAGCACTAGACTCATTATTGCAATTTTGTTAAACTGAGTTTTTGTTTTCTTTGGTTTACTGGTAAACAAGATTCTCCTGTCTCACTTACGTCCTTCTTTGTGCACGACTGTCATTGATGATGTCAATAGAGCGCAGCTGTAGGATAGGGTTTAGCTAACTTGTGCATCCTTCACTGGCAATAGAAACAGCATAGACTATTAGAGAGTCCTGTGGCACCTTATAGACTAACAGACATATTGGAGCATGAGCTTTTGTGGGCGAATACCCACTTCATCGGATGCATGCATGCATCCGACGAAGTGGATATTCACCCACGAAAGCTCATGCTCCAATACGTCTGTTAGTCTATAAGGTGCCACAGGACTCTCTGCTGCTTTTACAGATCCAGACTATTAGAAGTACTATACATAGACACTGACTAGTGGTTTGATTTCCCCCCGTCCTCTGTGCTAGTGGGACATTTGAATGAGGGAGTGGGGTGGGGAGGATATTTTGAATCCAGAGGATCTTCCCTACTACATTAAAGACGTATCATGTACTGAACATAAATTACTTTTCACTGTCCTTTTAAATGCTGATAGTGAAAATTAATAACATCTAAAAGAGGACAGACAAAACCAACAAATAAGGGTGGATTCAAAGCCAATGTACAGAAGTAGATGAAGATCATGCAAAAAGGTAGCCAGAGCCTTCTTGCCTACCCTGAGGATTCTCTATTGACTTCTGACAAAAATTAAAACATATTTGGCAAGAAGTTTTATGGCAGTGAGGACATAAGATTATTATATTAGAGGTTGTGACTGGACTAGTATGAATTCTTTTTCTAGGGGAGTTCTACTGTGTAGATGTCCTGTGTCAGTGATTGTGTCTTTATTTTTCTTCAGAATTGTTGTAGTGTTGTCATTGGTTAATACAGCACACTTGGCCCTACTTTATAATGAATTGAAAATAGAAATTGCTTTGAGCAGGAATCGCTGTAAGTAGGGGTTATTGCTGAAAAGTGAAGGATTTGTTTCTGGAGGTACTTAAGAGATCTCACTCTGCAGGAAGCAATGCACTGTTTTACTGTGATTTCTGGATTCTTTCAGTTTCTAACAATTCCACGCACACAGGAAATCTAACTGTTCAGTGATTAAGCCCCAATCACAGAATCCCACATGCAGCCCCATTTAAATTAATGGGGCTTCGTGGGATCACAGCAGGCTGCCTGGAAGCTGTCAATTTCTGGATTGGGGCCTTACATTGTATGTATGTATGTGCCATTTTCTTTGGGCATGTTCTCAACTGTGGGAGAGAAAAGCAATTTATTTTTTATGACAAAATTCCCATAAAAATGTGTGCGTTCTCACACTCTTGAACTTTATAGGTCAGATTCTCATATGAGATCTAGCCCCTTTGCACTACCCAAGCAGATAAAGGAGCTGCGTTCTGATTGTTACTGGCCAGGTGAGAATTCTGTGGGTAGGAGGATGATCTTCAGCTGCCACAGAGCCGGTGGTTCCAGCTCCTGCATTAACTGCTTCCTTGATCCCCACCCTGGCTCATGGGATGCATAGGGGATGGAGAGGGTGTAAACCCTTAGCTGTGAATCTGAGCAGCATGATATGTGGGTTTCACCTGCCTTCCCTTCCTGCTCCAGGATTTGAGGGTGGAAAGACAGTGTGGTTGAAGGAGGAAGAAGAGGAAGACTGTGCAAGATACTGGTGGCAGCATGACAGGAGACATGAAACTGAGGGTATGCAAAAGATAAAGGGAGTAATAAAGTGAAGAGATTGGAAGGAGTGCAGGGAGTGAGGTGGGAAGTAGGAGGAAATGAGATCAAAATTATACAGGGTCTTGAAGAGGATGAGTAGCTTGTATGTGATGCACTAAGATAGGCGGCTAAAGAAGAGCTTCATGGGAGGAGTGGTTTGGCTAGGGTTTTGGAAGGGGAAGATGCATTTCTGGTGGAATGTTGTAGGGAGATTTGAGAAATGGGAAGGTGAAAGATGAAAAGATTATAACATTTAAGGCAGGAAATGTCCAGCAGTGGACTTTGTGGTTTGAGTAATAGGGAGAGCAAGCAAGGGCAACTTGTGATGATATTGAACTTAGCAAAAGACTAGGTATGGGATGGGGTAAGAGGAGAGAAAAGACTCAAAGGTGACATTGAGGCTGCAAATCTTAGAGATGGGGATAGAGCCACAAAGGGACTTAAGCTCAGCACTACAACACCTAACTTTCTGCACTCTGAGTTAGGTACCCAGGCATCCTATACAATGCACTGGAAGAGTTAGGCACTTACAAATGGGATCTACAAAAGCCATGAAGCTGAGCTGGGGGCTACCTAAACTAGCCACAAGGAAACATCAAGGAGACGGATGTGGTCCAAGCCCCCACCATGAACCCTCCCCTGGCATTAGCCACCTAAGCCCTTTTTTGCAAAAAACATGGAGGAGGAGGAAGTTAAATAAATAAAAATAAAATAATAATAATTGGAGATATACCAATCTCCTAGAACTGGAAGGGACCTTGAAAGGTCATTGAGTCCAGCCCCCTGCCTTCACTAGCAGGACCAATTTTTTTGCCCCAGAACCCTAAGTGGCCTCCTCAAGGATTGAGCTCACAACCCTGGGTTTAGCAGGCCAATGCTCAAACCACTGAGCTATCCCTCCCCCGAGTTGTGTAGTGTGTCCTAACCCACTGAGCTGGTTGATATTTTCAGGTGTCTATCTCAGTCTCTCCTGTTGAAGCCCTTCCATTTTAAATATTCATTGGGCCAGAGAGAGTGACTCTATAGCCCAGTGGTTAGGACATCAACCTGTTCTAATGAATATTTAATTAAACCATTCCACTTTGTATAAGTAATTAACAGGAGAGATTGGGATGTTTTGGGGTGGGTCTCTCTCAAAGTCCAATGGTTAGGGCACTCCCCGGAGAGATGAGATGTCAGTTCAAATTCCTGTTCCAAATCAGGCAGAAGAGGGATTTGAACCCAGGACTCGTGCATCATAAGTGAGTGGGCTAACCATGAGGCTTATAGTTATAAGTCTCATACACAGCGGTGAAAGTAACTTAAAGGACTTATCGGTACTCCGGAGTCCTGAGCAGGGGGCGGGGCTCAACTGGAAGCAGCAGGGTCTTTAGAGGCTCTGGGCTCTGGCTGAAGTAGTGGCGGCTGGGGGCCATGGGCCCTTTAAATCACTGCCGGAGCTACCAGCTGCAGAGGCGGCTGGGAGCCCCAGGGCTCGGGGGCCATTTAAAGGGCCCAGGTTCCTGCCGCCGCTACCTCAACGGAGCCCTGGGCCCTTTAAATCGCTTCCTGAGCCCTACTGCCAGAGCCCCGGGGTAGCAGCGGTGGCTGGGGGCTGCAGCGGTGATTTCAAGGGCCTGGAGCTCCCAGCCGCCACTACCACAGTGGCGCCCTGGGCCCTTTAAATTGCCAATGGAGCTCCGGTGGTCCTGGCCACCTCTGCTACGCGGGGGCTCTGGCAGCAGGGCTCTGATGGAGATTTAAAGGGCCTGGGGCTCCAGCCACTGTTGGGAGCCCCAGGCCCTTTAAATTGCCGCCTGGGGAAGCCGGTCCGGTCCGGCGTACCGGCTTACTTTCACCTCTGCTCATAGACTTTAAATTCAGAAGGGACCATCGTGATCATCTAGTCTGACCTCCTGCACATTGCAGGCCACAGAACCTCATCCACCCACTCCTGTAATAAACCCCTGACCGCTGGCTGAGTTACTGAAGTCTTCAAATCATGCATTAAATACTTCAAGTTACAGAGAATTCACCATTTACATTAGTTTAAACCTGAAAATGACATGTGCCCTTGCTGCAGAGGAAGGCAAAAAACTCCCAGGGTCTCTGCCAATCTGACTTGTGTAGGAAGAAAAGTAAATATGGCAGGCAACCAGCTTGGCTTAACGGTGAAATCCTTGCTCGTCTTAAACACACAAAAAAACAGCTTACAAGAAGTGGAAGATTGGACAAATAACCAGGGAGGAGTATAAAAATATTGCTCAGGCATGCAGGAGTGAAATTAGGAAGGCCAAATCACACTTGGAGTTGCAGCTAGCCGGAGATGTTAGGAGTAACAAGAAGGGTTTCTTCAGGTATGTTAGCAACAAGAAGAAAGTCAAGGAAAGTGTGGGCCCCTTGCTGAATGAGGGAGGGAACCTAGTGACAGAGGATGTGGAGAAAGCTAGTGTACTCAATGCTTTTTTTGCCTCTGTCTTCACAGACAAGGTCAGCTCCCAGATAGCTGCACTCTGCAGCACGGTATGGAGAGGAGGTGACCAGCTCTCTGTGGAGAAAGAAGTAGTTCGGGACTATTTAGAAAAGCTGGACGAGCACAAGTCCATGGGGCCGGATGCACTGCATCCGAGGGTGCTAAAGGAGTTGGCCGATGAGATTGCAGAGCCATTGGCCATTATCTTTGAAAAATCATGGTGATCGGGGAAGGTCCGGGATGACTGGAAAAAAGCTAATGTAGTGCCCATCTTTAAAAAAGGGAAGAAGGAAGATCCAGGGAACTACAGGCCAGTCAGTCTCACCTCAGTCCCTGGAAAAATCATGGAACAGGTCCTCAAGGAATCAATTCTGAACCACTCAAAGGAGGGGAAAGTGATCAGGAACAGTCAGCATGGATTCACCAAGGGCAAGTCATGCCTGACTAACCTAATTGCCTTCTATGATGAGATAACTGGCTCTGTGGATGAGGGGAAAGCAGTGGATGTGCTATTTCTGGACTTTAGCAAAGCTTTTGATACAGTCGCCCACAGTATTCTTGCCAGCAAGTTAAAGAAGTCTGGGCTGGATGAATGGACGGTAAAGTGGATAGAAAACTGGCTAGATGGTCGGGCTCAACGGGTAGTGATCAATGGTTCCATGTCTAGTTGGCAGCCGGTATCAAGTGGAGTGCCCCAAGGGTCAGTGCTGGGGCCGGTTTTGTTCAATATCTTCATTACCGATCTGGAGGATGGTATGGACTGCACCCTTAGCAAGTTTGCAGATGACACTAAACTGGGAGGAGTGGTTGATACGCTGGAGGGTAGGGATAGGATACAGAGGGACCTAGACAAATTAAGGATTGGGCCAAAAGAAATATGATGAGGTTCAACAAGGACAAGTGCAGAGTCCTGCATTTATGATGGAAGAATCCCATGGACTGCTACAGACTAGGGACTGAATGGCTGGGCAGCAGTTCTGCAGAAAGGGACCTAGAGGTTACAGTGGACGAAAAGCTGAATATGAGTCAACAGTGTGCCCTTGTTGCCAAGAAGGCTAATGGCATTTTGGGTTGTATAAGTAGGGGCATTTCCAGCAGATCAAGGGATGTGATCATTCCCCTCTATTCAGCACTGGTGAGGCCTCATTTGGAGTACTGTGTCCAGTTTTGGGTCCCACACTACAAGAAGGATGTGGATAAATTGGAGAGAGTCCAGCGGAGGGCAACAAAAATTATTAGGGGGCTGGAGCACATGACTTACGAGGAGAGGCTGAGGGAACTGAGATTGTTTAGCCTGCAGAAGAGAAGATTGAGGGGGGATTTGATAGCTGCTTTCAACTACCTGAAAGGGGGTTCCAAAGAGGATGGATCTAGACTGTTCTCAGTGGTAGAAGATGACAGAACAAGGAGTAATGGTCTCAAGTTGCAGAGGGGGAGGTTTAGGTTGGACATTAAGAAAAACTTTTTCACTAGTAGGGTGGTGAAGCACTGGAATGGGTTACCTAGGGAGGTGGTGGAATCTCCTTCCTTAGAGGTTTTTAAGGTCAGGCTTGACAAAGCCCTGGCTGGGATGATTTAGTTGGGTTTGGTCCTGCTTTGAGCAGGGGGCTGGACTAGATGACCTCCTGAGGTCCCTTCCAACCCTGAGATTCTATGATTCTATGACTTGGGGGGAAATTCCTTCCTGATCCCAAATGGTCCTGGGCATGTGGGCAAGACATGTGGCTCTGTGAATATGGGGAAAGCAGTGGACATGATATATCTTGACTTTAGCAAAGCTTTTGATACGATCTCCCACAGTATTCTTGCCAGCAAGTTAAAAAAGTATTGATTGACTGAATGGACTATAAGATAGATTATCAGGCTCAATGGGTAGTGATCAACGGCTTGATGTCTAGTTGGCAGGTGGTATCAAGCGGAGTGCCCCAGGGGTCGGTCCTGGGGCTGGTTTTGTTCAACATCTTTATTAAAGAGCTTGATGATGGGATGGATTGCACCCTCAGCAAGTTCGCAGATGACATTAAGCTGAGGGGAGAGATAGATACACTGGAGGGTAGGAATAGGGTCCAGAGTGACCTAGACAAATTGGAGGATTGGGCCAAAACAAATCTAATGAGGTTCAACAAGGACAAGTGCAGAGTCCTGAACTTAGGATAGAAGAATCCCATGCACTGCTACAGACTGGGGACCGACTGGCTAAGTGGCAGTTCCCCAGAAAAGGATCTGGGGATTACAGTGGATGAGAAGCTGGATATGGGTCAACAGTGTGCCCTTGTTGCCAAGAAGGCTAACAGCATATTGGGCTGTATTAGTAGCAGCATTGCCAGCAGATCGAGGGAAGTGATTATTACCTTCTGTTTGGCACTGGTGAGGCCACATCTGGAGTATTGCATCCAGTTTTGGGCCCCACACTATGGAAAGGATGTGGACAAATTGGAGAGAGCCTAGCGGGGGGCAACAATAATGATTAGGGTGCTGTGGCACATGACTTACAAGGAGAGGCTGAGGGAACTGGGCTTATTTAGTCTGCAGAAGAGAAGAGTGAGGGGGGATTTGATAGCAGCCTTCAACTACCTGAAGGGGGGTTCCAAAGAGGATGGAGCTCAGCTGTTCTCAGTGGTGGCAGATGACAGAACAAGGAGCAATGGTCTCAAGTTGCAGTGGGGGAGGTCTAGACTGGATATTAGGAAAAACTATTTCACTAGGATGGTGAAGCATTGGAATGGGTTACGTAGGGAGGTGGTGGGATCTCCATCCTTAGAGGTTTTTAAGGCCCGGGTTGACAAAGCCCTGGCTGAAATGATTTAGTTGGTGTTGGTCCTGCTTTGAGCAGGGGTTGGAGTAGATGACCTCCTGAGGTCTCTTCCAACCCTAATCTTCTATGATTTTATGATTCTAATACCCACCAGGCAGATACTTGGGAAAGAATTCTCTGTAGTAACTCAGAGCCCTCCTCATCTAGTGTCCCATCTCCTGCCATTGGGGATTTTTGCTACATGCAGTAGCCAATAGGCCACATGCCATTGTAGGCAGTCCTGTCATACCATCCCCTCGATAAATTTATCAAACTCAGGGTTGAAGCCAGTTAGGTTTTTTGCCCCCCACTCCTCCCCTTGGAAAGCTGTTCCAGAACTTCATTCCTCTGGTTAGAAATTTTTAGCCTGAACTTGGTGATGGCCTATTTATATCCACTTGTTCTTGTGTCCACATTGGTGCTTAACTTAAATAACTCCTCTCCCTCCCTGGTATTTATCCCTCTGATGTATTTATAGAAAGCAATCATATCTCCCCTCAGCCTTCTTTGAGTCTTCCATTCCTCAGATCATACTTGTAGCTCTTCTCTGCACCTGTTTCAGTTTGAATTCTTCTTTCTTAAACAGCTCTAGCACCTATTCCTCTGGCACCTTTTTTGTGTGTGTGCCAGACCCAATCTGTTACGCAACCTCTGAGAATGTCTAGTGGATAAGGCCCCACAAGCTTGACAGATGGGGGAACACTTAGTTTGAAGATCCCCTCCCAGGTTTAAGCATAAGACAGGACTTATGTGGCTGTACACATTAGGCGGCTGCTCACTGGAAGATTTTTAGGTGCCTATGGGGACTTTAGCAGCTGAAACTTAGGCACCCAGGGATTTTAGATGGCATGCCCTTCCAGCTTGACTGTGAGCCACTGATAACTACTCTCTGGGGACGTTTTTTCAACCAGTTATGCACATACCTTATAGTAGCTCCATTTAGGTTGTATTTCCCTAACTTGGTTATGAGAAGGTCATGCGAGACAGTATCAAAAACCTTACTAAATATCACTGAATGCAACAGGCAAGAGGTGAAGGCTAATTATGTACAGTAAGAGAAGGCATTTACTTACACAAATATCATTGGAATTAGCAATTGAAGGCAAAGAAATGCAGACAATGTACCGTACGCATTACACAATAGTTTAATAGAAATTTGAGAATACAAATACAATCACCGAGCTAGTTTGTGTGGTGGTGGCAGAAATGCCCTTCCTCTAAGATAATTGCTTTAACTGAAACAGGTGTGCCCACTGCTTTGCCACATTTTAGGTACTTCATGATCTCACTCTAAAGCTTATAAGCAAATAGTTGTAATCTTCATTTCCATTAGTGGCAAATCTCTGAGAAGCAACATGGGAAAACATTTTCCATTATCCAAGCGTAGCTCTAAAGTGTTTTCTGGTGTCCCTCCCACACAAATCTATTTTGGCTTGCTTCAGGGGATTTGCCTTGAGGTCTAGCAGGTCAGAGATAGATGCATAGTGAGATATGTTACTGGATGTGTGCCAAGTACTTTGGTGAATTCACTTCTGATGTGGGAGGAGAGAGTTAATTATCTCAGGGACACTGATTAACATTACATTTAATAGTCTCATTCGTTTTTCACCAAAAAAATTACAGGGATTGCTTTGGTTTCTGGTGGAACTTTTCTAGAATTCCATAGTATATTATATTGTCACAGGAAGGCACATGTACAGATTAATGGCCATATGTTACTCTTTGTGGAGAGTTAGAGTCTACGTAGGGGCCAGGAGACTCCAGAGTTTCATCTTGTCAAGTTTCATCCTAATTGCTCTAACTAGGTGATCCTGGTGGTCAACCTTCTCCTCTCATCCTCCACACACACAGAACTGAGAGGGATTTTATACTGAGGAGAAATTCTATATCTGTGGTGAGCTGGGGCTTTCGCATGGAGACCAGTGCCTGTGCACATCTCTCCATCACACTCTTGTCTCATTATAACATGGTTCCTGACTAGTGACTAATTTCTCCTTGGTAGGCAGGATGGGCAGCATGCAGAAATGACAGGGTCAGCATTATTTTGCAACCTTTATCCCGGTAAGTTCAAGAGGGGATAAGGCAGCAGAGAGCACCCACTCCCAATAACACTCTTCAACCCCAAGCAGCTCTCCATTACTGCTGAGTCAGGACCCTGCAGACTAGGAGGGAGGGGTTTCAGTGGAATTGGGGATAGTGGGAGAGCATGCCACATCTTCACCTAAGATGGCATTCTGCTTAGCTTCTCTGCCAGTGGAAATCCAAGTTTAAGATAACAATATAGGTGCATATTTGACTATTAAAAGCCTAGCACTTCCCTGGCCCCATCGTTCTGTTCCGGAGAAAATATGTGGTTATTTTTTGTGATTTTTAGCATTGGCGAAAAGTACTGTATTGACAACTATGGAAAATGAAGTCCACTATCAACCAAAGAGTTATAGCCTAGGCGACATTCATCCAATCTTCCTCATTTCATTTAGAACTGTAAAAGATATTCTGCAACAATGTCCACTCTGTCCTTGGTGCCTCTGCTGAGACAGCAAACAAGACTGCTTGGTTTAGAGGTTTATGGGTCATGGACAGCTGTCTACTAGACACAGAGCACCAACTTGCTTCACACTGGTCACTGAGCAGAGAGGATGCTTTAAAATGGCTTATGGACCTGACTAGTGACTGCTCTAATTTTATCTATAGAGTGTTGCTCTGCAGATGCCATACATAAGAGGGAGAAACTGAGCAGCTGTCATAAGGCAGCATCTTGTCATTTAGATGACCAGTTTTTCAAAGTGAAAAACTAGGGACTCCTTGAGTGGGGGAGATTTGGACAGCTAAAGGGTTGGTAGCCGATCTCCCTTCCCCATTCCAGACTGAAAAAAGTGGGGCAAATATAGCAAATGCTAGTGTACCCAGAATGATATGCTGATCAGGATTCTTCTAAAATTGGGATAAAACCTTAGTTTTATTAAAACAGGATGAGAAAATGGAATTGTCCCAAGCCATTTTTAACATGGTTAGATCCTGTCTATGCTATCCATGGAAGCTCTGTTATGCCCTTTTTTTGGCAAATACCTTATTCAAAGGCAGCTGTCTAGAAAGTTGGAAACACCATTTCAAATTGCTGTGTAGAAAGAGCTAAATAAAACTGTGTATTCCTGTAGGTTGCCAAAGATCTCCTTTCATCAGGGAGAAGAGCTAAACATATCTTATTAAATTCTTTTTAAATTCAGGAAAATGTATATTGTAGAGAATATAATGGAATCTGTGCAAAGGCCCTGTTTTTGTGATTCTGTTTTGATGTTAACCTGAAGGATCAGTGACCCTGAAGCCTGGTCTACACTGGGGGGGGGGAATCAATCTAAGTTATGCAACTTCAGCTACGTGAATAACGTAGCTGAAGTCGATGTACTTAGATTGACTTACCGTGGTGTCTTCACTGTAGGGTGACCAGATGTCCCAATTTTATAGAGACAGTCCTGATATTTGGGGCTTTTTCTTATATAGGCTCCTATTACCTCCACCCCCGTTCCGATTTTTCACACTTGCTGTCTGGTCACCCTACTTCACTGCGGTGAGTCGACGCCTGCCACTCCCCTGTCGACTCCGCCTGCACCTCTCATGGCAGTGGAGTGCAGGAGTTGACAGGAGAGCGCTCGGAGGTGGATTTATCACGAGACGCGATAAATCGACCCCCGCAGGATTGATTGCTGCCCACCAATTCGGCGGGTTGTGTTTTTTGCTTAATTTGAAATGAAGAAGAAAGCAGAAGCTTGTTATAAATCAGATTAATAGAGAAACTGATTATCTAATGTACATGCTTAAAAGCAGTTAAAAAACACTAAACATTTTAGATCTTCCCCTGCCCAGATAAATTTGTTTGGTACACCACACACTTCTCTAAAGTAATTTTCTCTTCAGTTTTCCAATTATTTCCTACTCTCTTTTACTCTGTTTTTCTTCATAATCCCTTCTAATCCTTATCTTGGAAATTCCACCCTCCCGCCTGCAAAAGTTCCTGATTTTCCTCTCTACAAGCAAAAAAACATTTTTTTTGTTGTCTCTCCTGAAGCATACTAGATTAACATTTTTCTTTTCAAACCATGGTTTAGAGGGCACGTTTTATGGCAGTGTTGTGATATGCTTTTATGGGTGACCACACATCAGTAACCTACAGAATACTTTGGCTTGTCAGAAAAGTCCTTTCCTGCTATGGATGACTACATAAACTGTCCTACTGTTTCTCATTGCAGAATTAATAATACATTTTATTTCTACCTTTGACTCTGCTTCCAAGTATGAACAGTTGAACCATAGCTTAATTTTATCAGGTGGTGATAGTTTCTATTACATTAATTTTTGCAGGAACAAAATTCTTCTCAACTTGCATTATACACAAAATGCAATAACTTCAAAGAAAAATAGTGAGAGATAAAAACAGTAAAGGGAAAATTCTTGCTCAAAAGTGAAATACCTGCTATTCTGTATTCACCAGTGAGAGCTATTGAATTATATCTGGACTTCATCTTTTTCTGTACCCTGTAATAATTATTTTACTTTGGGGAGTGAGGGTGGAGATCGAAGTCTGGGTGTAATGTAGTTTTCAAGTAAGTTTCCTTAGAGAGTTGCATCTATATTTTAAAGAGAAATATTTCTACAGGGAAAAATAATATTGTGATATACAAAGATGAATGTTTGGGGCATACAGTAGGTTTTTGGCTTTGTAGAGGCTTTTAACTGTTGCTTGGTCTATAACTAGGGAGTTGGTGAACAGTTGCAGAACCTTTTATCTCTAAGAAACTGTGTCAAAACCAGCCTAGGTGAAAGAAACAAATAAATCCTATCTGTTGAGTGTTATATGTGAAATACTGGCTTCACTGAAGTTAATAGCAAAACTCCCTGCCTTACAAGAAATAGACTGGTGGTCTCTCCTTTTTTGAGTGATGGATGGTTGTGACAGCAGTACAGGGTGCAATGAGGAGTTGTGTCACTACTTGCCCTGCAACCCTGGGTGTCTCACAATGTTTATGCTGTAGCTGCCAACTTGGGATGTTCACAACAAGCCCACAAGCATGCAAGTCACACTCTGAGTGTCTGTGTGCTAGGCAGACCTGGTTCAGTAGCTTGAACCCCAGCAGCCTATTTACAGACCCACAGCCACCCACTGGCTTGCAGCAGCCTTGGTTACTACTTGCAGGGTAATACACACTCCCAATCCCAAATTTTCCCCAAACCAGGTGCTCTGTAATATCCTTCCCACCACTGGACAGTTCAGAGAAAAAAGGTTTGTTCTTGTAAAGAGACAAAAGCACATAACAGTTTAAATACACTCTTCCATTTAAACACAGAAGTGAGTTGGTTTATAATGGAAAAAATGAAACATATTTATTAGCAATTGGACATAGGCTAAGTGATGCCAAGTAAAAGAAATAGTTTGAAAGGTTTACAGGCAAATAAAAGTATAAACATGCATCAAAATGTCTAAAGCTTAATCTAGCAAGGTACATTCTTTGCGTAAGTAGGTTTCTCATCCATGTTCAGTTCCCGGAGACTGAAAAGTGAAATACTTGCTATACTGTATTCACTATTGAGTTCTATTGAATTATATTTGGACTTCATCTTTTTCTGTACCCGGTAATAATTATTTTACTTTGAGGAGTGAGGGTGGAGGTGGAAGTCTGTGTGTAATGTAGTTTTCAAGTAAGCTTTCTTAGAGAATTGCATCTATATTTTAAAGAGGAATATTTTTACAGGGAGTATCTATCAATCTTTGGTTGAAGGACCCATCTTTCTCAGCTTGCAAGAGTTCTGGCCTCTTGTGTCTGTTTAGTGATGGATGCCAAAGATGTCACCTGTCCTTGCTTATCTCTTCCAAATTTCAATGACCTTGCTTTAAGAGGCAGGAAGACTTCATGCTGTTTTTTTCCTTCCTGTTGGCTCCCCATCCCCTTGCATGTAAAGTGAGGCTTCTGTTGTTTTGATTCCACCATGCTTAATTTGCATAAGAGATAGGTGAATAGCTGCCTTCTCTCTCGTCTGGGAGAGCATTTGTTTCTTCATGTTTGGACACAGACTTTAAAACATAATATCACTAAGTATCCATATTTCCTCATATAGTGTTAACACAGACATTTCACAATGCTGTGACTTCACTCTATACACTTTATAATAGAGTAGTATTGTATAAATTAGTTGGTTCAATTGCTTATTCTTGAGGTTCAGACCCCTTGTCTTTATAGACCAATAAACCTTTGAAGCCCTTCAAAGTAAAGTTTATGAGAAAGGGAACCCTGAGTCTGATGAAGGAAGCTCCATGCTCTTTCTTCCCCCATTTGTATTTGCTGAAATGCAAATTGTTCTATTTCCTGCCATATCCTCCCGCAGCTGTCTTGATGTTCCTGTTTACTGCTTATCTGTAAATTGAAGTAAACAATAGACCTGTTTTAATAAGTCCCTGGCTATACCTGGCTTACACATACTTTAGTCATAATTCCAGAATATATTCATAACTCTTAATATACATCATGTACATGCATCAAGCAAGAATATTAATGACCAGAGAGTTGTTACTTTTCATATGATAACTTACAAGGCACATTTTGTACAAAGATTATTACAATAGCATGGAGGGTGTGAATACAGGAATACTTAGTGGCACAATGGGTCGTTGAATCTCACTGTGGCAGGGGAAGATATCTCACCTGATCACCTTCCTGTAGGCTCCTTGCAAATATTCGAAGTAACGGCAATTTTTTGCTCACAGTTTATATTGTAATTCTATAGTCATTTCACTGACTTTAATTAAGTTACTTTGGATAAGTAACTGTGAGTAGCAGTTAGCCCTACATTTGATCACCTATGCCACTTTAACAGTGATTCCTGCCAGCTTTATAATAAATGTAATGTGGAAAGGCACCAGTCTCACCAGCCTCAGCTGTTTTTTGCCTTGGTGAGATGGGCTTGGTCATCTCACCAAAACAGTCGCTCTTGGCTGCACAGGGGCAGTCCACCCTTCTCTCAGCCAGTGTTTTGGCCTGTTTTTCTCCCTTATGGGAGAAAATGCAGCCTCTCCTCCTGGAGAAGATTGCTCCCTTGCTGCTACTCCTATAGCTTGACACTCTCTCTCTCTCTCCAAAGGGGAGGGTTTAAAAAGGTCTCAGGCAGCCCTTAGTTAGAATCAGCTGATCCTAATTGACCTCAGGTAACTCCCTCTCTGCTGAGCCTGATTGACCTGTAGTCACCCCTCCTCAGCTTCTGGGACCGTTTTCTACCCCCTACAGCGGTCTGTCCTGAGTTTATCACAGTAATTAATAAACACAGCTCTTACATTTATTATTAACAAAAAAATGTTAAATCAAGACTGAGAAGAGTATCTTAGAAAGCAACAAATCAAATGGCACAAATTAAAAAAAAATAAGAGAAACACAATGCAAAACAAACCCACTTTGTCTCCCACCTCTAAATCAAAGACAGCTGTATGTAATTTAATAGCACTTGCCTTCTTATTTAAACAATAAACATTTCACCAAACTGCTGTAATGAAGTACCAATCCTATGAGTGTCCCCATAAATAAAAGATCAGGAAAGAAAAATGCCTTAAATTAAAGTTTATATGATACATGTCTTAGATCCCTTTCTCCAGCAAATGTATAATAGATACATCTCACTCACTCCCTTTCCTTACATAAATACACCATTGTGTGTTTTCTCCCTTTAAAAAACATCAATATTGCAAAAAAGAGATATAGCCCACCTCTCAGTAAACAACTTAAAACTTTGAATATTAATCTGATCCTTCATACATAATAAGTAATGTATGATGTAGTCTGTGAAAATTTTATTGTAATTTTGCCTTAATAAAAATCTTAAACCTTGCCCTCCCCCAAACCACTACCCTTTTCATCCTCACTCAACTGAGGACATAGTCACACACTCACAGTGGAATTTGGGATTTTGTATTCTGTCACGAGATCCCCGGGGTGCAGCCTGGGACAGTGGGACTGCTGTGCCCCCTTAATTCTCTCCAGTTCTTTCACAGTGCTTTGCTAGAGACCAGCAGCAAGCCCCTCCACGTGCTGTGATCACTCAGCACAACAGTATGCGGAGCCCCGCACGCAGCTAGATTGCATGAATGCTCCCAGAGACACTCATGAATCACACACAGAAAAGCACCAGCCTAATCCCCCCAACTCCCAGCACTGCACCTCAGGAATATACCATCTTGCACTGCTCAAGATGAGCAGTTCAAATTTATTAATTGGTTCAGCACTTCATCAATGGAAAGTGGATATACACCAGCCTTTGCAATATCTGAGCATATTTGCCACACACTTCATACAAACTCACTAGTAAAGATAAACTGTAAAACAGATTTATTGATTACAAAAGATAGATTTTTGCTATTAAGTGATAGGCAAAAAGTCAGTTAGTTACCAAAATAAAATAAAATATAAGCACGCAGTCTAAATGCTCAACCCTATTAGACTGGGCAACAACTAGACTAAACAGTTTTTCTCACCCCACTGGATATTGCAGCTCATAGTACTCAGATTTCCACCTCGAAATCTGGGCCAGTCCCCTTAGTTGGAGTCTTCAGAGTGGCCTTCTTGCTTGCAGCATAGATGGGTGAAGGAGAAAGGCCAAGTATGTGGCCACTGTGTCTGTTTTATACCCTCAGTCCTATGTGCTTGGGGAGCGCAAGTCCAGGCATGTCGGGGGGCATTGCTGAGTCTCCAGGCAAGGTTGAGCAATTCCTCTGGTGTGGCCTCATGCACGTGAGTCATTACATTGTAGCTCCCATGCTGGACAATGGCTGCTGATGGGTTGTTTGACACCTCTCCTGGGTGTTGGTTACTTTCCTGGCTATTGCCTCTGGGGAGCTAATATCTGGCAGATACCCCAATGTACAGCATGTTTTAGTGACAACCATACAACACAATTCTCATAACTTCATATGCATTAATGATATACACATATGGATAGAGAAATGACTTTCAGCAGATCATAACCTTTCCCCTGATACCTTACAAGGCATGCTTTATAGGTAAGATCACAATTATATTGAAATGAGGAATATGGGGATTACAGGATACTCCCCCAAGGTATAAAATGTCACATGTTCCCAAATCACTTAGGCTCTTTTGAGTATGAAATTTCTATCCAGGTATATCATATCCACATGTGGTCCAGTTGTTTGCACAATCTTTTAAAACAAAAACATGCATTTGGAAAAATATAAGGCTTTTTCATATTTCATACCTTCAAGGCAACTTTCCCACCATTCCTTCATCTTCAGACTACGACTTCTCTTAACTCTTGGACTGAGACAGTGCATAACCTTTCTGATGTCCCTCTGCACAGATGTGAATTTCACCTTTTGTGTATAAGATTTATATTTATGTAACACTAAAAGAATCAGAAGCACTTTGCAGACATTTCTAGCCATGGGTTCAATGCTGCATGTCTGCCATGCATAGAACTCTTGCTGAAACCAACTTCTCTTCTCTTCTCTTCTCCAATTACTGGAAGACTGTGTCCAGTTCTGATGTTCACAAAAAGGATGGTGAGAAACTGAAAGGGATTCAGAAAAAAGTTACAAGAATGATTTGAGGTCTGCAAAGTCTATCCAACAGCAGGCTGAGAAGTCACTTGATCACAGTCTAAAAGTACCTACATAGACTCATAGACTTTAAGGTCAGAAGGGACCATTATGATCATCTAGTCTGACCTCCTGCACAATGCAGGCCACAGAATCTCACCCACCCACCCACCCCTGTAATAAACCCCTAACCTATGTCTGAGTTATTGAAGTCCTCAAATTGTGGTTTGAAGACCTCAAGCTGCAGAGAATCCTCCAGCATGTGACCCATGCCTATGGGAAAGAGATTTCTGATAGTAAAGTGTTCTTTAAACTGCAGAAAAATGCAGTTTGGGAAACACTGGTCTCTCCCATGAAATCTGTATAGTATAGGGCAAAAGTACACAAAACAACAGATTTCATGGGGAGAGACCAGATTTCACTGTCTGTGACACGTTTTTCATGGCCGTTTATTTGGTAGGGCCCTACCTATAGCACTTAGTTTTAGCTCTAAGTAAAATGAGAAATATAGTATTATAAAACACTTTTTATTAGAATTGCATTTTAAAACAGGGATAGAGAGCTATCTTGCATAAGGTTGATTTCACATTTTGGCCATGTGGGGGCCTCTATTTGAAAATGTGGGGGCCTCTATTTCAAATATATTTTGAAAATTTTCAATCACCTCTGGTTTGAGAGTGAGCAGCAATTCATTGTCAACCATTCTGGGATGCATTATGTACTATCAGGGGCGGCTCTACCTTTTTGGCCGCCCCAAGCAGTCATGCGCGGGAGGCGCACTGGAGCCGCGGGAGCAGCGGACCTCCCGCAGGCATGACTGCAGAGGGACCGCTGGTCCCGCGTGGCTCGGCTGGACCTCCCGCGGCTGCGGACGGTTCGCGGGTCCGGCGGCTCCGCTTGAGCTGCCGCAGTCATGCCTGCGGGAGGTCCAGCCGAGCCGCGGGACGAGCGCCCCCTCCGCAGTCATGCCTGCGGCAGGCCCAGTCGTCCCGGGGCTCCGGTGGACCTCCCGCAGGCATGACTGCGGCAGGTCCGCCGGCCCAGCCTGCCGCCCCCCCCGGCAGGGGACGGGCCGCTCCTCGGCTCTCAGCGGCAGGATGAGCTGGGGCCCCAGCCTTTTGCCGCCCCCTAGATTTTGCCGCCCTAGGCACCAGCTTGTTTTGCTGGTGCCTAGAGCCGCCCCTGTGTACTATACTACACCTCTACCTTGATATAATGCTGTCCTTGGGAGCCAAAAAATCTTACCGCGTTACAGGTGAAGCCGCGTTATATCGAACTTATTTTGATCCACCAGAGTGCACAGCTCCGCTCCCCCCGGAGCACTGCTTTACCGTGTTATATCCGAATTTGAGTTATATTGAGTCATGTTATATTGGGGTAGAGGTGTATATATAAAGGATGAATGATTAGAGCAGGTTGGCAACCTTTGGCACATGGCCCATCAGGATAATCTGCTGGTGGGCCATGAGACATTTTGTTTACATTGACCATCCACAGGCACAGACCCCCACAGCTCCCAGTGGCTGCAGTTCGCTGTTCCCGGCCAATGGGAGCTGCGGGAAGTGGTGCAGGCTGGAACTGCAAACTGCGGCCACTGGGAGCTGCATTATTATGTATGACTGTGTTCTACTCCACAATGGAGGGTTAGCAAAGCTTCTCTAGGAACTACAAATGGTAGGAGGGAGTAAGGTGAATTACTAAGACTAACCAACTCTAGATGTACCATACCCTGGATTGCTTTGCATATACTGGTTTAAGGTGGGTTTTCCAGCGACCAGGGCTTTTGGCAGACAAAGGGCTTTTGGCAGAAAAAGACTGCAGGTAAACTGACTCAAAGCCTTTTTTTCTGATCCAGCAAACGGACAGAACCTTCTGTCCAAGGGAGAAAGGCCGATGCTTGCCAGAGTTGGAAGGACTTTGACCTACTAAGGCCCATAGATAATGCTGCGAGTCTGTCACAGAGGTCACAAGTCATCTCTGTGACTTCTGCAGCGGCTGGTGCGTCAGTCTCGGGCAACTACGCCTTTCCCCCCCCCCCAGCAGTAATGGGGGTTCCCGGGCTGCGTGCCACCCCCGCCACCAGCAGTAGCGGGGGTCCCGGACCATGCACTGCTGCCCCTCCCAGCAGCAGCAGGGGTCTCGGGCCGCAAGCTGCCAGCCCAGTCCCAGAGCACCCAGAGTGCCTCCGGGCCGCCCCCCAAGCACCCAAGATTTAGTCAGGAGTATATAATACAAATCATGGACAGCTCATAGGCCATGAATTTTTGTTTACTGCTCCTGATCTGTCCATGACTTTTACTAAAAATACCCGTGACTAAAATGTAGTTTTACAAGAATGATTTGAGGTCTGCAAAGTATGTCCAACAGCAGGCTGAGAAGTCACTTGATCACAGTCTAAAAGTACCTACATGGGAAAGAGACTTCTGATAGTAAAGTGTTCTTTAAACTAGCAGAAAAAGGCAAAAGGAGATACCATGAAGAGACAAGAAGGTGAAGATTTTAACAATGAATACTTAACCAGTGGAATAATTTACATAGGAGTATGGTGAATTCTCCTTCACTTGAAGTCCTTAAATCAAGACTGCATGTCTTTCTAAAAGAAATACTGTAGCTCAAACACAAATTATAGGCTTGATGCAGAAATTGCTGGGTGAGGTCCTTTGGTCTGTGGTATAGGAGATCAGACTAGATAATTATAAGGGTCTTTTTCTATCCCTACAATTTGTGAGCTTCCTCTTCTGATATTCCTTATGTAACTCTGTCTAATAACATTTTTTCTTTTATCCTTTTCTCCTGTACAATTTACCAAAATCAAGACAAGGATCTGGAAAAAAAAAAAAAGCCTCACAGCCACTCCTCTTTCTTAAACTACTGTAAAACTGAAACCATTTTGCTTAGCCCAGTGTCCTATAACTAGGGCCATACCAAATTCACGGTTCATTTTGGTCAATTTCACGGTCATAGGATTTTAAAAATAGTAAATTTCATGATTTCAGCTATTTAAATCTGATATTTCACAGTGTTGTAACTGCAGGGGGCCTGACCCAAAAGAGGAGTGTGGGGGAGTTGCAAGTTTATTGTAGGAGGGTTGCAGTATTGCCAATCTTATTTCTGCGCTGCTGCTGACGGCAGTGCTGCCTTCACAGCTGGGCTGCCGGAGAGTGGTGGCTGCTGGCATGGCACCTAGCTCTGAAGGCAGCAGTGCAAAAGTAAGGGTGGCAATACCATACCATGCCATCTTTACTTCTGCGCTGCTGCTTGCAGGGTGTTGCCTTCAGAGCTGAGCGCCTGTCCAGCAGCCACTGCTCTTTGTCCACCCAGCACTGAAGGCAATGCAGAAATAAGGGTGGCAATAGTGTAACCCCCCTACAATAACCTTGCAACTACCCTGCCTCTTCTTTTTGGGTTAGGACCCGTGACTAAAATGTAAGCTTTTTGCATGTGTATACGAATTTTTGTTGTGTCCTTATGTTTTCTCTTGTGTAATGCCTTTACCTTATGTAATGCCTTTACCTTAAGAATAAAGGTGCTTGCTTAGAAAAAGCAGTGTGGTAACTTGTAACTGCTGGCAGTATGCTGATCATAGCCCTTGGAGAGAAAGCAAAGCGCAGGTGCTGACCTTTCAGTAGGCTGGCTTGCTGGGGATATCACAGTGTAAGGCAGGGAACTGTGCAGGCTTAAAAAACCCTGGTCAGAAGACAGTGTATAAGGGTCCCTACACGGAGACAGGTGATTGTGGGAAACTGGAGACCTGACTGGGAACACCTGGAGTGTATCACAGAAGTGGGGACACAGCAGCAGTTACCCTGAAATGGTGATATTGCTAATCTAGGACTCTTTAGATCTGGGCTTTCTTCCCTGCTGTGCCCTGTGTGACTTTGGACAAGTCATTTAGTCTCTCTGTTCTTTAGATCCCGATCTGTAAAATGGGAATAATCTCAACAGGGTGTTGTGAGGCTCTCTCTTTCTCTGAGTGTATATAATAAAGATTGTGAGGTGCTCAGTAACTATGGTGATGGGGCCCTATAATTACCCAAGTTAGACTTTAAGATTTGACCTGAATAGACTCTGCAGAAAATCTTCATTACACAAGCATCATTTCTTGCACAAAGGGTCATGTACTTATGCCACTGTTCTACTGCACATGTAATATATAAATGACAGACGATGTTTGATTTATGAATTTTTAATTCTGTAATTGGTTAGTATTTATTGTTGGTGTGTGCTGTTGTGTGGTATATGTTTATATGCCTATATGAGCTATGCAGCTCCCATGGCTAAGCTTTGTTTGTTTACAGTATTTTAAAAAATCAAAATAACTAGTGTATAGTGGGATAGAAATGAACTTTCTATTCATTTGGTGCTTTCTAGTAAGAGAAATCTAAAACCGGAGCTTTTAAATTAATATAATTATCAAATGTGTTGGGCCAAATTCTGTTCACACTTAAAATGGCATAAAGCAGGTGTAATTTCGTCAGTGTTGTTACTTCAGACTTACATCATTATAACTGAGTGTCGACTATGATCCATAGCATACAAACCTGTATTACTAAGCTAAAACTATGTAGTCTGTGGATGCTGTTGCTTAGAACCAGCTGTGATTAACTTTGTGACAATTGCTATTAGAATATATTTCTATAATCCTTACAACATAAGAGAGCTTAAAGGGATAGAACTCTATTAATTCATTTGATGTCATATTGTATTTTGCTGCATACTGTTGTTGATCAATATATCAGTGGTGTCAATGGCATCCTATCATCTATAATGTCAGCATCATGGGTGTGCCTTTACCTACTTTATGTGACATTTCCTTTTGTTTCTCTAGCTGTAGCAACTTGCCAGATGCTGAACTATTCCCATTTTTATTAGATTAGCATTTACATTAATATTTTAAAATAAATATATAGAAAAAACAACCAACCCAGTTCCCAACATGTCAATTGTTGTAGTGCATAAAATGACATATCAATCATATATGTCAAGTCATGTCATAATATGGTATGTCATATTAGGAGGACAGAATATACTCAAAGTATTCTATTATTTTTTAGATCAAAACACTTTCTTATTTTCTAGATTAGTGTCTCCTATTCAAGTTGTAATTAAACAGTTTGACACTTTTAACAATTATTTTCTTGTTGAAAGTGTCAAACTACTTCATTACATCACAAACAAGAGACATTTTCAACAACAAAATAAGGTGCTTTAATCTGTATTAAGTAACAGCTGCCCCAATATTTTTTTGTAAATAAAACATAAAAATAAGAAAGTAATTGTTTTGAATATTATACTTTGTCTGCATAATATGACATGATCTGATATATGAGATGTACTACCACTTCTACTAATGAGACATAATGAAACATAAAGACAATAAATAATGTGAAAAGGAAAAAATTAAACATATTTTGTTTTGAAACAATTTCAAATAATTTCCAAACAAAAATTTCAAAAGGGATATTTATGTTCAGAATTTTATCAGAAATTTTATCAGAATTTCTATTCCATAGGAAATTTCAAAAATATTTATGTTCTAGTTTGGAACATAAATTTCATTTTTTTCTGAAAACAGTTGAAAATCCAAATGTCTATCTCTACCATTCTGTTTCAGATTACAAAGAGAAAAAAATCTAACATGGTAGCTGTGGATATTAGATAAAATGAAGGTTAAAAATGTTTTCTTTCCTACAGAAAATACAAAGGACATTCTGGTGATTTATGAAGAAGAGGCAGAAGAATGGGCTTTGTATTTAAAATCACTTTTCAAACACATTATAAAGGAAGAAGGAATCTTACTTTACAACCTAGAGACTTTATCTTTTCAGCATCTGGAGTCACACTCTCTATCATGTTATAGATGTAAACTGATCATACTATCAAATGGACTTCTAAAATGCCTGGATCAAAAGAGAAGATATTTCTTGGTCAGGGTCCTTGAGCCTCCAGGTAGGGTAGTGATTCTACTTTGTGGGGTGGAGAACTCAGACGTCCTACATGAGATACTGACTTTAGACCAAAGAAGCCAAGAGATCTCCACCGATCAGGATCCCGAGGAATATCTCTCCATTGTTGCTGGTGTTATTCAACAAGGTAATTTTAAATTTTAATCCTGCTGATGATATATTTGTCACGTAATTATGATTAAAGTTATCCTACTCTTAGATCCAGAGAAAGGAGTATGTAACTTTGGAAAGTCTAACACTTCAGTGAATGTTCTTCAGAAGCTGTCTGATGAGCTTAAAGGGATGATATACTCTTGTTTCTCTGACCCCTGGATTCAGATAATTATATCAATCTAATGCCTGCCATTAGTATGGCTGAAAAATGTGTATGCATGTCTCATAACTTTCAGTAAAAACAACAAGGAATCCTTGTGGCACCTCAGAGACTAACAAATTTATTTGGGCATAAGCTTATGTGAGATATAACCCACTTCATCAGATGCATGGAGTGGAAAATACAGTAAGCAGGAATAAATATATAGTACATGAAAAGATGGGAGTTGCCTTACCAAGTGCGGGGCTAGTGCTAACGAGGCCAATTCAATTAGGGTGAATGTGGCCCATTCCCAGCAGTTGACAAGAAGGTGTGAGTATCAACAGAGGGGAAATTATTTTTCCACTCCATGCATCTGATGAAGTGGGTCATATCCGACGAAAGCTTATGCCCAGATAAATTTGTTAGTCTCTAAGGTGCCACAAGGACTCCTCGTTGTTTTTACTGATACAGACTAACACAGCTACCCCTCTGAAACCTGTCATAATTTTCAAATTGTCTTAATTTCGTAGTTCAGAACTTCTTAGGCAATGAGCTAATATGGCAAATATGCCATCCACAAAGTTTGGGCTCACTTCAATCATTCTTTTTCTCTCCAACGCACACACAAGCTGAACAGTATGCTAATCTTCTGCACCAGCTGAAACAAGAAGTTTCTGCAAAATAGAATTGCATCCTGTATATGTTTGTTACATGACTGCTGAGGCAGATCAGCACTAGCAGGAGGTCAACATAAGAGTTATTTTAAGAGCTTAAGTAGTGAATAGTCTTGTGCTGGCCCATTGCACAGGGTTGAAATTCATTTTCTAGTACTTTACTGTGCTGTAGAAATGGAACTGAGGAGTCACGTTGTACCTAGCACCATCTGTAGTCAGTTTTGTAGGAAGACTGTATCACAATCAATTTGGGGAGGCCACTCCAGTAATATTATCACAGGCTCCACACACATCACCCGATGTGCACTCCTGACAGGCATTTGCTGCTGCTGCTTTTTCATAGCCTCTCAGTCCTCTGTCTGCTCCCAAACTCCTTCTGTTTTGTGTGGTTATATTACTCACACACACTCTTGCCCCCATATAAGTTAGTTTTTTGTTACAGCTGCTGTTCGAAAACTTTCATTCAGCATGCAAAGTGCATATTCAGTGAAGCAGGACATGAGCCTTGACCTCAGAAACTGCACATTATGTGCCGGGTAGAATGTTGTGTTGCTATCTAGCAAGTAGCTCCACATCAGAGTTTCTTTTCTTTTACTTTCCAAAAAAAAAAAAAGAGGAAGGAAAGTCCATCAAAAACTTGACATTAAACATTTGAAGGTTGGAAAATGAAGTACTCAAAAAGTCAGGGAATATGAATTAAAACATAGGGTCTGATTTTTTCCTCACTCTCTTGTCCCAGTCTTATGCTAGAGCAACTCCACCAAAGTGCTGTCATGAGGTGGAGTTGCACCAGCATAAAACTATGTCAGTGGTGTGGAGAAGTAGACCCACAGTCTTTAATTACATGAACATGGGGGTTTACTCTGCAGTAACGCTGGTGTGTAACTGAAAGTATGTTGAGACCCAAGTGAACAGACACGACTGTACTTACAAACAGAAGTCCTAGATCCCCTCCTCTGCATAAGCTTTCTGCACATTTCCTGACGATTAATATTTCTCCCTATAGGACAGGGGTAGCCAAACGGCATCTCACAAGCCACATGTGGCTCTTTTAGAGTAAAAGTGCAGCTCATGGAGCCTCCCCCCCATTCTCCACCTGCCAGATTGGGGTGGGGGGAAGAGGAAGAGCTTGGGGCTTCTGCCCTGTGGCAGGGTGGTGGGACTAGGGCCTTCTGCCCAGTGGGGTGGGGGTCTAGGTGCCTCAGCCCTGCATGAGGCACCTGCCCTCTTGCTGAAGGCCTAGGCCCCGGCAGGCGCCCCACCACCCTGTCGAAGGGCAGAAGCCCCAAGCAGGTGCGCCTGGCTATTGAACTTCTGAAGATTATCATATGCATCTTGGAGGATCAGTAAGTTCGGCCATCTCTGCGCTAGGAGCTCCTACCTTTCCCTCAAGGCCTCTCTTTCCTTTCATGTTCTGGAGTAAAGCTAATCAGAGTCACCCAAATTGGCTTCCAGAAGGAGTCATCAGAAAAGTTCTGCACCTTCCTACAGTGCATTACTGATGCTTGACTATTAAATAGGAAAGAGCTCTTTGGCTCAGTAACCTTGTCATTCATGGGAATGAAATCAATGGGATCACATGAGTATAGCTAAGAGGAGAATTTAGCACAGGGACTGTACTTCCACATCAGTGGAAACTGCAAACAGGAAACTGCAAACGTTTATTAAAAAAACAAATACAGTTTCTTAGAAGAAAGTTGTTTCTTCATTTTGGTCAGAGTCACAAAGCATTTGTTTACAGTATCAGACTGCAGACTATGACAACGTAAAGTGACAAGGCACCCACAATATCCTGTCTTTTAATAGTGACCAGTATCAACTGCTTCAGTGGAAGGTGCAAAAAAAAAAAAATGCTGTAGTGGACAAATATGAAAATCACTTGATTACAATGAAAGTTTCTTCCTAATCTGTATCAGTTAGTGGTATGCCCTGAAGTATAAAGATGTACATCTCTTATATTGTTTACTTCTGTCTAATGTAGCTGTGGATGTTTGCATTATCCATATAAATCTTTTA
Source organism: Mauremys reevesii (assembly GCF_016161935.1). Classification (NCBI taxonomy): domain Eukaryota; kingdom Metazoa; phylum Chordata; order Testudines; family Geoemydidae; genus Mauremys; species Mauremys reevesii. The sequence continues at coordinate 34,528,370 of NC_052627.1, read as the reverse complement.
TTTAGAATCCTGCTAAGCAGTCTCAATGATAACCTGTGGTAGTGATTTTCACAGATTATTTACGGATGTTGTAAAACCTTTTTTTCCTTTTATCAGTTTTAAATTGGTAGCTTTTCAATGAAAGGACAAGAAGTACCTTTTGTATACCAATGTTTTGTATGCCTCCATCATGTCTCCTCTTACTCTTCACTAAGCTAAATACTTTCAAGGTTTTCAGTCTCTCTTCATGTGGTAGCCTGCCCACACCTAGGTGACCAGACAGCAAGTGTGAAAAATCAGGACGGGAATATGGGGGGCGGGAGAGTAGGGTAATTGGCGCCTATATAAGACAAAGCTCCAAATAGCGGGACTGTCCCTATAAAATTGGGACATCTGGTCAGCCTACCCACATCTCATTTTAATCTTTACACAACTGCACAGTCAATCTGTGGAACTCTTTGCCAGAGGATGTTGTGAAGGCCAAGACTATAACAGGGTTCAAAAAAGAACTAGATAAATTCATGGAGGATAGGTCCATCAATGGCTATTAGCCAGGATGGGCAGGGTCCATCCATAGCCAGGATGGTGTCCCTAGTCTCTGTTTGCCAGAAGCTGGGAACGGATGACGGGGATGGATCACATGGTGATTACCTATTCTGTTCATACCCTCTGGGGCACCTGACAGTAATCACTGTCAGAAAACAGGATACTGGGCTAGATGGACTTTTGGTGTGACCCAGTATGGCCATTCTTATGTTCTTATTTTCATCACCTATCTCTTATCCCCTCTGTTTCTGCAACAACTTTTGACATAGTGACCAACAGAACACAAAATTGTATATATTTTACTCCTTTCTTTTCCATTTTCTCATAACATTATTAATTGCTGCTAATTTGTTCAGTCTGCACATTTGTACCACCTTGCACAATACCTCTTATGCCTCCTAATCAATATTGATAAAACTCTCCCATTCTTCTCCTTAAAACCCATGTATTCCATGGCACATTTCAGTATTAAATATCTGACACCACAGCATCAGTTCTCTGCAGCTGAGTTCCATTCATTTCAGGGCACAGGAGGCCATTTGGCAGCTGATTTTGGCTCCATGATTCAGTACTGGGCTAGTCCTAGCATTAGATAGAACAGAAGAGGGCCTGTTCTGGTTTATATCACTGGTTTACAAACTCTCAGACTTTACATCAATGTAGATTAGGTGTTAAGAAACTCTGCCGTGCCATGCCACTACGTCAGAGTGGGTGGCTGGCACAGAAGCAGGGTTTTCTGGCTTTACGCCTGGAGGGAGTTCTGGGCAAGGGGATTCTCTGCTAGTTAATTTCCAGCGGGACTCTATTCTCTTTGTGCTGTCTGAGCAGCATGAAATGGATAGAATGGACCAAGAAATCCAGCTCCATATCTCTTCATTTGGCTGAAATATCCTTTACCACACCAGATTGTGCCAACTTCAACCCTTTGGCACTGCTCTCCAGCTGTGTACTCTTATTGTGCTAGCTAAATAAATAATACTAATTAACATGCACACTTCAAATAAAGGTGTTAGTTGATAGTTAGATAATGTACCCACTAGAGATCCAGTTCACAGCATAGCATGATTCAAAGAAAACCTAAAATCAGGAGGGTTTGCTGTCTGTGGTTGAGAGCATACATAGGGGGAGCAAATGAGGAACTGAGACTCAGAGATTATGCTATGTAACATATGTTTCCTGGATGGTGGCAGATTTTACTATGTTCCTATTTAGTGCTAGGAAGAATGCAAATATTTTTGCTGTTAAGAGATTGGCATAGCAAGACTTCTTAAAAGGCGTGAGAATTTTTACAGTGATGTCTCTTGAGCAGCTCAATTAAACCTTTTCTTCTGTTTTTTTAACTGCCTGAATACGTGTCATTAGAAATATAGGCTGTACAGAAAACTTAGGACTTAGGAGGTTGTATTTTCCCAAGCTAGCAACTAAGATTCTATTTACTCTTCTATATAACCGTGTGTTCAATTTTAATGCAAAGTGACTCTACTAATTTAGTATTTTGACTTTTCTTTGCCTCACCTTTTCTTAATATTGATGAAAGTACAGATCAACACTGTGTTTTACTCTATGCCTTTCCCCCTTCTCTCTTCCCCTCCACCCCCCGCTTCTCACCACTCTAGAGTAGCTGTCAACCTGACACTGCAGACAGCCAAGATTCTAGGCATGTACTTTCTCCTAGATATTATGGTTACTATTATATATTCATTAAGAAAGAGATCCTATTGGCCTGGTTTTTCAGCCTAGACTTAATTGGGCCTCTGGTTTTATTCCCGCGATCATTTGTAGGCACAATTTAGACAGATGCTACAACTAAGTACAGTAATTGATTTGCATGTGCAGTTAGATACTTAGATCTCTAAATGCCATGAATTGTTTCTGCAGTTATTTCTGTCCTCATCTTGCAGATGCAAAAAGGGAGGGTAGATTTTGAAAATTTTAAGCTCTATAGATACCTCTCTGGTAATGTTTCTAAAATGAACTTATTATTTTATGAGACTGTTTGGTAGGACTTTGAATCTATCTAGGACTTGGGAATCTTAGCATCTAGCACTCTCTTTAATGGCTCTATTTTATTTGATGGTGTTGACAAAAATAAACACAGCAGTCCTTTTCTCTTCTTCTACCAGCCTGTTCCCAAAGAAAAAGAGAGCCCTTTTTTCATGATACAGGAGAAATCCATTTATTTAAAATTGAGCACTTAAATAATGATGCCTAAAGCTACATTTAGCCACTTACATCAGCCCCATAGATACCTAAACGAGGAATTAGGTGACCGTGATCAGACATGCCCCTATCCCAATGACAGCAAGTCTAACAACCATTCCTGCACTCAGGCAGTGCCAATTAGGCACACCTGCAGAGCATGTGCTACTTGGAGAAGGGGAGCTTTAAAAAGGTGAAGCTGGCCGCAAAGCAGTTGCCTAAGAGGAGAGGCTACTAGCATGTCTAGGCTGAGGCAGAGAGTAGACTTCCCTTTTTCCTCTCTTGTTTAGGGTAGACAGACAGGCACTGCAGCCCTGAGAGAGGGGCTCTGGAAGTCCGCGCTTTGACACTGTCCTGTAGCTGGACCTAAGGAGCAGTGCCAGGGACCAGAGGTAATTGGACTCAGAAAGGACTCCGAGAGTGAACTCAGCTCCTGTGGGGCAACAGTAAACTTGGCAGGTGCTGGGGTTCCAAAGGTGACCCAGCACAAGAGATGTGAAGAGATGACAGCTGAGCCAAGGCTGAGAGCAGGCAGACAGCAGTGATCAAGGTTGAAAATTGTACCCATACTCTCCATTGGCCTAGGCAGTGAGCCTCACAAAATGAAAACATATCTTCTGCCTGAAACAACAATATGCCATTGACTTCCAATCCTTGACTAAAATGTAATGAGTATACTACCACACATGTTGTCCGTGTAAGAACAACATTAGAAAAACTGCTTTTGCATCAGTTAACAGGATGCAGCTCTGAAACACTGCAGTATTGCAAATGTATGGTTGTCATATAACTAGTAGTCCAAAATGCAAACAAGCTGAGGCAAATAGAGCTTAAAATAGGCAAAGATTCACACCAAATTCAAGTTCATTGCTTACTACACTTTCTCAGGGCAGAGGAAAAAAATTAAACCCCTGTATTTCTACTGAGCCTCTTGTATCAGTTTCCTGATATAAAGATGGTAACATTCATTTATTGCTGGTGTAAAGACGCTGATTTCACTGGAATTGCACCAGGGATAAATTTGTCCCAAATGCTCAAATACCTATTCTACTGAGCATTTTGAATCCACTACGACATATATTATGTAGACCCTTCATAACATTATAAATCTTATTTGACTACAAAGTCCAATTCACACCAGTGCTGGACTATAAATAATTAGTAAAAATTTGAACTTTCTTAAGCAAACAGCAGGCCACTAGTGCTAAATAATTTTTAACAAGGGGGTGAAATCCTGGCCCCAGTGAAGTAAATAGGAGTTTTGCCATTGACATCACTGGGGCCAGGATTTCACCATGTTGACAATAGCAAGCAGTCTATCAAAAAAACAAAACCCCAAAACTGAAATGCTAAATGATACTAATATTCAGCTAGAAAGGATCCACAGTGAGAGAGCCCCTTTGTCTGAATGGAACGAGGCCTTGGGAAAACGCTGACCTTTCTTGTGGACACCACTCTAAGTGATTTAAGTCAATGAAACATTGTACTCAGTGAGTAATGTCTCAAATGCCAATTAAATTTTCTGTTTTAAAATAAAAACAAACTGGGTGAGTTTATTACTTGTGGAAGGGGCTTTTGGAGAACTGAAGTCCTCTCTTCATCCAGACTCAAACAGTAAGCTTTTCCATTTTGCCTGCCAATATATCTCAGAACTATTCTGAGGGGACAACTCCTAGGACTTCCGGAGATGTTCATCTCCATGATATGTCAAACTTTAGCTTCGCAGACTGATTACAAGGATGCCACTGTGATGGTGGCATTGTATTTGTGATGTGGATATTGTCTTGCTCACTGTCACTGACTCATTTCATATGGGGCATGATAATTTTTATGGATGTTTCTAACAAGGACTGGAATTGAGCTGGATGTGAAAAACTCTATAGCCAATAACCCAGCTCCTGAGCCTGCCAGTCTCTTGCTAATTAAACTTCTTGACTTCCCCCTTCTTTTCTTAATCCTGAAAAAGCCAGAGGCCTTTCCTCATCATATAATCTGATTTCTGTAACTTTTTTGGCAGTTTGGGTTTTGATGTGTCTAACCATTTGTGATGACCTGTGCCCTTGGATAATGAAGTATGTATAGAGTATGCAATGTTTTCCTCTTCTTTCAGACACTAATTGGATGAAAACTGCTTACACCTGGTAAAGTGAATACACTGACATTTTAAAAAAAAATTCTCAGCTAATAGGGCAAGTTTATAAAGAGTTTTACTGATGATATATCTCAAATGAATAGAAAATTAAACGTTGCTGTCTTATACTGTATGCACTAAATCTAATGAACAGATTTAGATTACTAACTGTTGTTTATATGGGTTTATGCATTTCTTACTTTTTAAATTAATTAGTGGTTTTATGATTATTTTCCCTCTAAGTCCAAGTTTGTTTGCATTTAGAAACGAACTGTATAGTGTAAAGGAGGACAGCCATTAGTTAATATTTAATTACAGACCTGAGAGGTTTTTAACTCTTCCAAATAGCAGGGGCTTAAGATTTCCAGCAAGTATTTTGAGAGGTTATAAATCTAGGGCTATACAATGGTGGTGTCTATCCTCCTTGTAAGATACTACTGACATTTTTCTGTATTATATTTTAATCATTTTTATTAATTAGCTAAGAATTATTAGCTCAGAAGAACATTTGAAATGCATTCTTTGTGTACTTTTGGCACACTATTTTGACTGCAACCTTAAACATCATTTGTAGTCTTCATGGGGAAATTAGGAAAAATAAATGTCATTATGTTTCATTTAATGAAAAAGTTGTCATGGGTGCTTAAGACAATACTAAAGACAATCAACCTTTAGGATACCAAAGTACTGGTGTAACTGAGAACAGAATTTCACTTCGTGTTCAGTGAAATTACTGCATCACACCCAACCACCACCACCCCCACACACCCTGTGTTAAAATAAACATTATTAAGGTTACAGAGTTAGGCAAATCAAAAGTAGGAAATGCCAGTATTAAGGGTGGAGTTGGGGGGAGGGGAGGGGCGCGAGCACCCACTGGTACCAGGGAAAGTTGACGTCTGTATGCCCACCATTTCTGCAAATTGGACCCCAGGATTTCAGGTTGGATACTCACCAAATGAGGAACACACAATTAGTTGACTGTCTCTGAAAAGCTTGGTTTAAGTGATTTGCCTAGTATCTCATAGGCACTATGTGGCAGAGGCAGGAATAGAATTAGAGCTAAGCAAATAACTGATTTTTTTTTTTGCTTCATTGGCAGTTTTGAGAAGTTGAAAAATAAAATACTTTTTGGGTCATACAAAATGTTCTTTTTGACCCAATATGAAACATTTAGTTTTAGATTTTGAGCATTTTAAAATATTTTTGATTTGTTAGAAAATAAAGAAAATTTTGAAATGAAAAGTCTTTTTGAACTGAAAAATTGAAATGTTTTGTTTTAAAAGGTCAAATCAAAATGTTTTGATTTTTTTCTCAGAATATTTTTGTTGTTTCTATGCAAACATTTTGGCAAAACTGACAGGAATTCATGAAATGTTTGGGGATCACCGAATCTGCATTTTTTAATTTTTTTTGCCAACAAATTTTGGTAGAAAAATGTCATTCCGCTCTGGATAGAATCCAGTTCTTCTGAACAGCACTCAACTGCCTTAACCACAAGAACTTAACTATGAGACTATTCTTTCTCTTTTTGCAATCCCAAGCCTCACTAACCGCACACCTTCCAACTTCTGTAACAAATGAGGCAGAGGTCCTACAGACAACAACCTCCTTCACTACACAGCCACAAATCACCTCCAGAGCACGTCCATCCTCCTAGGACATAAGGAAAAAATAGTATGTGATTTTTGTAATTAATGCACATGCACAAGAGGGCTAAATTAAAGTTGCACAGGCAATCTCAATTCTGGCATTTCCTAATTTTTGAGTGAGAGATTCCATCATGTGGCATCTAAGTAATGTCTTATTTTCCACCCTCCCTTTTTCCTCTCCAGCAGCCGCTGATTTTTTTCTTTTACCAAATGCTGCTCAGGACTTCTCCTGCTGCAGGGAGAAGCAAGGAGACCCTCCTCATAAAAGTTTACTTTCATTTGCAAATGAATAATCAAACTGTGAAACAAGCTTTGTATTGTGCCTGCCAGGCTCCTACAGCAGCATAGCTGGTACGCTACTCATTTTGGTGATGGAGTGCAGAAGAATTTTGGGGTTAAAGTGACAGGTAGAGACTGTGAAGACTGAACCACTGACCATATGGGCTTAGAGTGGCAAAGCTTTGCATTTCATAGTATAAACTGTGCCAGTATAGTTTTCTTTTCTCACTCATGCTATCTTATTACCTATTCCACATAGTAAAAAAAAAAATTACTAATTAACTAACATCTAATACATTACTCACTCCTAGTATGTAAGTTGAGGAATGTAGCTGAATAAGAAGCAGGGTTTAATATTTTTAGGAAGAAAACCTCTGTTGTAGCTTCAGTTAAAAGAAATCTGTAATATATACTGCTAAGTAAGTTGTTCCTACAGTAGTTCTCATCCCACCAATGGTCATCAGAACTGTCCTTGCTAGAGTACAGAATTAAACATTTAAAGAAACAACTTAAGAACCAGTGGGAGGCTGGCCAGGGAGATGCCCATTTCAAGATTTTTCAGGGAGATGTCATCCATTAAAGGATCTTTCTTTTCTTAGATGAACCACAGGATGAAGAAGTCGAGGAGTCACTGTCTTGCATCTATGAAACAGTTCTTGCAGATGGTGAGTTTGAAATTCCCTAAACTACATGAAAATAGAGCAAATAGAGTTAAGTGTTTTTATATCTTGTGTGTCCTGAAAGGAAGTGATCTAATCTTTCTAGAATGTGGAACTACATAGAGGAACTTGTCTTGCACTTACATATCTACCCGCCCATCCCTCCATGGGGTTCCAGAAGAGGAAAAGGAGTGACAGAACCATTCATAAAATATCAGGGTTGGAAGGGACCTCAGGAGGTCATCTAGTCCAACCCCCTACTCAAAGCAGGACCAATTCCCAAACAGTTTTTTATCCCAGTTCCCTAAATGGCCCCCTCAAGGATTGAACTCACACCCCTGGGTTGAGCAGGCCAATGTGCAAACTACTGAGCTATCCCTCCCCCGCATTGTGTCCCACCTGTAGGGCAGAGGAAGGACTTCCCTCTTCCATGCTGGTGGGGAGGGAAGGATCTTCCTGTAGAGAAAATGAAGTTAATATTAGTCTTCCAGTTTGTACAAGTACTTTTTCTTTGTCTTTGGGAATTCCTGGCTTAGCACCTCCATCTTGCTGGACTCATGGCAAGGTATGAGTTTCCCTGAGGTTAGTGGATCAACAGTTCTGCCTTGTTGGCATGATGTCAGAGCACAGGATGCTGTGAGCTCATTGGCTGTGAACTTCTAACTTGCTAGACTGTATTTAGGTCACATATCTGTGAGTTATCTAGTTCACCATTTCTGGTTTGCTGGGCTCGTGTCAAGATACAGGTATCTGTGATGTCACTAGCTCAACACCTCAATTTTCCTGGTCTGATGTCAAGCAGCAGACCCCTGATGTCACTCACCATCTTGGCACCTGTAGCTGACTGGGCTGATGTCAAGAAAAAGGGAATTCTGAATGACTATGGACCTCTGTCTTGCTGGTCAGGGAGAAGGCTTTTCTGAAGTCACTGGTTCAATATGTCCAGAACACTGGGCTGAAGTACAGTCTCTTTGAGGTTACTGCCTCATCCCCTGTAACTGAGTGAGCTAATGTGGAGTGGAAACATCCTGGGAACATACTGGCTAAGCACCTCTAACTTGCTGGCATGATAGGAGGAGGAATAGACAGGGGTGTGAGGAGGGAGAGCTGATCTCCCTGCTCAAGCCCAAGAGAAGAAAATAATTAGGAGCTGCACTTCCCTGTGCTCCCTCTTACTTTGCTCCCTGACTCTGCTATAGCCCTGCCTTCATCCTGCCCACTTTGGAAAGTCATTAGTCTCACACAGTCGTTGCATTCCTTCAGCAGCAGTGCAAAGGTGAGAGGTTTCTTGCACCATATTCTAACTTTGGTAGCTAGAAAAATCCTTGGGGAGTCACCTAGGATGTTGTATAATCCCTAATGTATGGCACTTGGGAATCCCCAGTGTTTCCCCAGTTACCTTGCTACGCAATCTATAAGGCTTCCCCTGTAATCAGTGTAGAAGCTGGCTGCAATGAAAGTGTTTCCGTTTCTCCTCTCCTGTTTGGGGAGCAGGCTGCTTCCTGAACACATTTTGGGGATCAGGGCTGCCTCCTTGATGTTGTTGCATTAGGAAATAGCCACTTGACATCCCTGGAGATCCATGGATGGGGGAACCTGGCCCAAGAAGGAAGAGGGAATGGGATGTTTGGCCACTAGCATGTCAGTGTCTCAGAAATCAGGCAAGATAAGGTGCCAAGGGGCAGCTGGTCATGCCCTTGAAGAAGTATGTGAACCTCACAAACTAACCAGCATGGTTTGGCTAAGTGGTGACAGTTGCAAAGTGAATCCTGTACCTTTGCTTATCTCTAATAAAAAGGGAGCTTATCCAGTCACAATTAATGTATAAAGCCTGTGCTACATAGGTGCCAAGGAGCTTCCAGTTTACCATAGACAAATATGATCTCTGGGATAAACAGCTAAAACACAAGTAGTTGTGGAGACGTTATCTGAGAGAGAAACCTGGGATGATATAATGAAAGAACTAACTTTTAGGGAAGGATTTAAAAGGAGGTAGTCTGGCCCACTGGAAGTTGGACTCTCTCTCTCTTTCTCTCTCTCTCAAGAGTACAGTCTGGCACAGAAAAGGCACAAACTAAGAGTAGGATAATTTAGGCTTTAGCTGGAATGAAAGGTGAATGGATCAAAAGTACAAAGCTTAAATGAGAACTATGAGGCAACAGTAGTGGAAAGAACAGCAAGCAGCTGACAAGACAAATGGAAAGAAAGCAAATCATGTATCTAATAAAGCAAAGATAGATGGGGAATGAGTGAGACCTAACAATCAATAAGAACTGATTGACTAAAGTGAATTGTGTAAGTCCTTAAGGGAAAAGGTGAGAGTGTACATTGGAAAATGGAAAAAAACAATATGATCTCCGAGATCCTTTAGGGAAATATGAGTTGCAAGCAGATGTGAAAACAACTGATTTGTTAGTACCTGGGAGTGATGGAAAATATCCAGTGGTAGAATGCTAATCATAATAATGTGAATTTATGAAGGTTCATTCCTGTATCTGATAATTATCAATATCAATGATTTTAGCCACTCACAACTATTCTTATATATTTACTTTGTTTCATTTCAGTGTTTTTATTCCATGTAAGAAAACAGACCAAGCTATATTTTAAAAAAAATTTCAAGATATCTTATAGTTCTTGGAAAAAATTTCCATTTTTTCCACCCTGCATAGCCATTATGGCAATTTATAAACTGAGTTGGAAAAAATGAAGTAATCTTGCTAGCTTCCAGGTATATTGGTTATAATAACCATTTAACCATGCAGTTGAAAATGTTTATGCATCATTGCTGAACTAAGACAAGGTGGGAGAGGTAATATCTTTTATTTGACCAACTTTTGTTGGTGAAAGAGACAAGCTTTCAAGCTACATGGAGTTCTTCTTCAGGCCATTGTTGAACTGACATTAATTAATTTACCCCAAAATTAGAGCTACCTAAAATTAAAGTACAGACGCTCCCCAACTTATGCAAGCGTTCCGTTCTGGAATCCCTTGTGTAAATCGAATTTTGCATAAGTCAGGAACGTATACCGACAATTACGTGCAAAAAAAAAAAAGCTTATGGAACTTACGGAACTTTTTGTTTAAGTCGGGTTTGCGTAACCCAGGGAGCGTCTGTACACATTCAGAATAATTAAACAGAGACTCTTCCAGTTTCATATTACAATTTTGCCTTTTTACCATTGACCTATTCGACCTGTATTGAGTAAATAAAGAGATTAGTTCTGGGAATGATGTTAAACTGCATCATCCTCTGCCTTGTGGATACTTGTTGGTGAAGAACGGCTAAAGGATCTCACCCTGACTGAATAGGTGCTCACACTGAAGTGATAGACAGCTAGCAGTTCTATCTGGGTTGGCTCTGGCAGACACTACAACCTTTGTGTCACTGAACATCCAGACTCACGCTGGCTTTTAGATTCTGGCTCAGTGATCTAAAGGGGGGACAACAGGTCTATGGCGGCCTCCGCTTCTCCATAATTTTGCCTAGGCATGTCCACTAAAGGTGTTAGCAAGATTGTTGCAAGGATCCGAGAGAGGCATAAGGGCCCTGGGGCAACTCCTAGGATTTCTAAGCAGCCTTGTTTAGGGATGGCCTGCTTGCCTCCTGTGAGGGTGTTTCTAGAAAAGTTGGATTAAATAAGCCCTGACTCATTGTTTAAATCCTGGCTCAACTGTTTTCCAGAATTGCTTGCTGAAGTATTTGGAGTTTGTCCTCTGTGTACAACTTTGATCTGAATTCAGAAAAAAGCAATGTTGAGTAATGAACTTGCATGTTTCAGAACTGATATTGCAGCTCTTTTTGGAAATTCAGGTTCTCAGATACAGGCTTCATAAAGGAGAAGGACTACACCATTTACTGGAATGGCAAACCTGGAGGAGTAAGGAGGAGTATGATGAAGGTTTTGCTATCAGAAATGAACTTATGTCATTTTGTGAAGCTCCGATTGCAGTGTCCTTACATATCATGACACTTTGAGTTAGTTTACAGAAGGGATTCATCAACCTGTTCAGTGTCTATGCTCCATCTCTGCAGGCTAGTGGTGAGGAGAAGAATAGCTTTTACCAACAGCTAGAAGAATTGATTGGCGGGAATCCATGGAAGGAACCCCTCCTAGTATTTGGAGACTTCAGTGCAAGTAGTGGGTCCAATGTTGAGATCTGGCCTGGGATTCTGGGTAGGCATGGCACTGCACATATAAATGACGATGGCCAGTGAGTTCTCGAGATCTGTGCCAGTCACGGCTTATCAGTGACCAATACCTTCTTTGCTGGTAACATCAGAAGAACATCATGGAGACACCTGAGGTCCAAGCACTAGCACCAGCTGGACTTGGTACTGAAAAAACATACATATTTGAAAGATATCTTACATATATGATCCTTCTAAAGCACAGACTGTGACACAGACCACTCTCTTGTCTGCTGCAAAGTGAAATTTCAAGCTAAGAAGATCCACTGTAACAAAACTGCTGTACAACCTTGTATTGACTTGTGTCATATCAATGATTCTGTCAAGAAATGGCTTTTTAATGAAGAAGTAGCAAAGATAGCTGGAACGAATGAAACTGCGTCAGATGCATGGGAAGTCATGAAGACAAATATGTACAATGCGGCAATCAAGAGCTTTGGAAAGAGTACTAGGAAAAATGTTGACCATTCAAAGATACTGCTGCCAGTCATTGAGAGGAAAAGATCTGCCCTGATTACCTACAAGTCTACTATTACTGCTTTGTTCAACAGCCTAAGAGAAGCTTGTAAGGTAGTTCAAATAGCTTCCAGGAAGTGTGCTCAAGAATTTTGGCTGGGTCTTTGTGTCACGGACTCACAGATCGTGCCCACTCTTGGCCCTGTGCAGTCCGTGGGGGATGCCCCTTTCAGTGAGACAGCCCTTCTCAGGGGTCCACTCTCTCTCGGGGTCAGGCCCCTCCACCTCCTGGAGCCACACCTCTCTGAGCCTTAGCACACCTGTTTCTCGCCATGGGCCCCCTCAGGGAGTCCACACGCTCTGGACCCCCTCGGGCCTTCTCACCCCCGAAGGGGTTGATGCAACCCTGTTCTCTAGACCGGAGTGACTCTCAGCCAGCATAAAACAGGCAGGTTTTTGAGAATTGAACACAGCACAGGAAACTCTCAGGGCCTCACGCCTGGCCTCCCTCAGCACAGCACATCCCAGTCCCCCTGCATCCAGGTGGGCTCTGCCTGCTCCCCCTCTCCAGCCCAGAGCCCCCCTGCTTCCCAGATGGGCCTCCGATATCCCCAGCCCCGAGCCCCCTCTGTCCATTGTCTTCTCTCCAGGTAAACAGTGTCGTAAACAGGAAGGCCTGGGTCTCCTCTCCTCTCAGCTGTCCTCTGGCCCCCTCTGGCTGGAACTGGCTGGTCAGGTCACCGGGGTCCTCTCTTCACAGCCCATTGTCCTCCCACTGGCCAGAACCGGCTGTGACTCTGGGTGCCTTGGAGATGCAGCTCAGGTCACCAGTCGCTGGGGTCTCCATTCTCCAGGCCCTCGGCCGGGGTCCCAAGTTCCCTCTCCGGTCCTCTGTAACAACAAACTCCCTCTCCCCTCACCTCGTTAAACCAGTAACACCCGGGGACACTGAGTCTCACTCCCTCTGCATGCAACCCACTGGAAAACACAGAAAACCCAAGAAAACCCCCCACTTCGTCACACTTTGCAACAGAATTCAACAGTCAGCTGACACAGCTGACAGTCAACAGTTGTATGAGGGCATTAGAAAGGCCATTGGGCCAATATAGAACAAGACCGCTCCACTGGAAGATCTGGATGGCAATATTATAACCGATAAAGGGAAGCAACTGGAGAGGTGGATTGAGCAATATGGAATGATATACTCAAGGGAGTCCGTAGTAGACCAATGTGCTGGACGAATTGCCTGAGTTTGAAGTTATGACTTTGCTGGATGCCAAATCTACAAAAGAGGAACTTGAACAAAGCATCAAAAAGATTTCCAACAAGAAAGCTTCAGGATCTGACTATTTACCTGCTGAAATCTACAAATGTGCAAAGACTCGCTGCAGATTGCATGAGGTATTGCTACTCTGTTGGAAGGAAGAAACTGTTCTGCAAGATTTTAAGGAAGCAAGTTTCATCCAACTCTATAAAAACAAAGGAGACATGTGACTGTAATAACCACAGAGATATCGCTCTTCGTAACATCTTGGAAAAAATCTTAAGTCATATTCTTTTACCTAGATTTCAAATTTAGCTGAGAGAATCTGTCCTGTGAGCCAGTGTGGCTTCTGCTTGGGAAGGACCACCATATACATGGTCTTCTCTGTAAAAAAAAACTGCAGGAAAAGTGAAGAGGGGAGTGTATTCCACTGTACATGGCTTTTATAGATTTAACAAAAGCCTGGTCAGTCGGGGCTTTACATTGTTCTGAAGAAGCTTGGTTGTCCACCTATATTGCTAAACCTTGTGGAATCCATACACGATGGCATGAAGGCAACTGTAATGTATGAAAACCAAGAGTCTGACTCATTTGACATCAAACAATGGAGTGAAGCAGGGTTGCATACTGGCTCCTACATTGTTTAATTTACTTCTTATTCCTGCTTCGGTAGGCATTCCATGATGTTCAAGAGGGTGTCTGTCTTAGCATGAGGCATGATGGAGGTTTGTTTAACATCACAAAGTTCAGAGCTAAGGTGAAGGAAGTCATTGTAAGGGACCTGTTGTTTGCAGATGATGCAACCCTTGTGGCTCATAATGTATACAAAATCTACAACATCTTATTACCAAGTTTTCTGATTCATGCAAAATCTTTGAGCTAGCAATAAGCTTAAAGAAGACTGCTATCATGCACCAAGGATCTTCAGAACCAGTTCCAGATATCAGCTTACATAATATTCCTCTAGATGTTGACCAGTTTTGCTACCTCGGCTCTACTGTTACCAGTAATTTAGATCTTGATGCTGAGCTTAATAGTAGAATTGGCAAGGCAGTCAGGAACAGAGCACTATATTGCAAGACAGTGCCTGGAACAATAACAAATTGTCAACTAACGTGAAAATCTGTATTTATGAGGCATATTTTATCCGCTTTTCTATATGGCTCAGAAACATGGATGACTTATACCAAACATACCAAAAGACTAAACAGTTTTCATATCAGATGTTTGCAAAAACTTCTTCTAAGAAAATGGCAAGACAGGGTGACAAATGTGGAAGTGTTAAATCATACTGGTATGTCATTCATGGGAACATTGATTTGTAAAAAAGACTCAGGTGGCTTGGACATATCAAGTGGATGCCAGATTACAGGATCCCCAAAAGTGTGCTGCTGTACTCTGAAACTCACAAAGGGTCTAAAAGGGGAGGCAGATGGCTGCGCAGATTTCAGGATATTTGCAAAATATGATTTAGTATCCGCTGAAACCTCTGAGGATGATTGAGAAAGGAGTGCGGAATGCCACTCTAGTTGGCAGAGTCATCTTGTAGATGGAGTGAGGCATTGTAGATGGAATGAGGCAGACTGGATCAAGCTTTGTGATGACCAGTGTTAGAGGAGGAAAGAATCTGTTGCTCGGATTCAGAGCATTGCTAGTGCATGGGAGTGTCCTAACTGTGGATGGAACTGTCACTCACGCATCTGACTCAGCAGCCATCAAAAAACTCATCCACGCATACACTATGCACTGTAAAGAGTGACGGTGCCATTGAAGTAAAGTGCTGGATAAACTGGGCATCACAGGATGACATTGATACCTAATGGCTGACCACTAGAAACTTTAACTTCAGATATATGTGTCTGCTCAGAAATCTGATCTAACCATGAGCAGCATGGTTTGTTCAAGGATAGGTCAGAGCTCCATAACAAAATTGATGGTGCAGCTTCTGAAGGTTAGGCAGAAGAGCTCCCAGACCACCTCTGATCAAAGTAGCCCACACTGTAGCCTGATGGGTTTTCTTTATAACCCCTTTTGATAAAAAATGCCTATCCCAGACTCCAGGCACTATTGGCATAATTAAAAATATGATGCCAAAAAAGCCTGCAGCTTACTTTCATCCCCAAACCAGAAAATAACTAACAATACTAACAAACAGTATTCTGTATGACCTAGAGACAGCAGTCCTTATTGTATCCCTAAGTAAAGTGATAGGTCTTGTAGCATACTGTACAAGTCAACAAGTTTGGGCTATTTCAAACCAAAGGTGAGAGTGAATTCCAACACTGTCCTCAGTCCTTCTGATGACAGCCGCTGTGGACAGTATAGCATGAGGAGAGATGGTCTCTCAGGTTGGCAATGGGTCCAAACCTGAAGACCTTACTCAGATAAAACTTCAGTGACTGTAATGCTGGTAGCTTATGGTTCCTTAATATTATATTTCAGCTGAATAGCTGGGCAGGTATCCCCTTCACGTAGAGAGGCTGGAAGATAAATTCTGACTTCTTGAAGTACTCCTCTCTCCCTACTCCAGGCTATGTCACCAAGTAGAGGAGGACCCAACATGGTTTAGTGGATAGGAAAAACTGGACTGGGACTCGGAATACATGGTTTTTATTACTAGTTCTGCTACTTACCTATGTGACCGTGGGCAATTAGTCACTTTACCTTACTGTGCCTCTGTTTCCTCTCCCACAATTGGTCTATCTTGTGTGTCTAGTTTGTAAGCTCTTTGGGAGAGGGGCTGTCTCTTACTATGTGTTTGGTACAGTGCATAGTATTTTGATCACATGATTAATATTAAATTAGTGCTTGGAGGCCCCAAGAGTGTTAAAGACTTGTGAGTGACTGTAATAATGTAGCCATGTGTACATGCATTTGGTAGTGCATGCACAAAGTATGTATGCAATTGTGTATGCAGACTTCAGAGCTGGAAATCTCACCCTTATTCTAAAGCCACAGTCTGGTTGGTAATTTCAGTCTTTTGATGTCACGCCCATAGACTGGTGTGTGATCCGTGTGTGGCTGGCAGTCAACAGTGAGAAACCGTATATAGTAAACTGTGTCTTGCTGGGAATTTTATGGCTTTTAAAGGAACTGTGTGTCTGATGCTTACTTTATTTTTGGTGAGCAACTTTTCTTTCAGACAACAGGACCATTTTGGATTCATAGACAATACTGACCAGTTCACAGATAACACACACAAACATTAATTTTTGATAGAAGAGCTCAAGCATGGAAGTAGAAAATGGGATTGAAAATGATTTTGAGCAAAACAAACCAACCCAGATAGTGTAACACAGGCATTCAAGTATGGCCTCTCCTTTGTTCACCTACACATCCGATAAATGTCAATGGAATTGTCATGTTGCTCAGATATCAGGACTGCTTCAAAGGAAGGTCAGTATTTTTGGCATAAGGATCATAAAGCTTTGGGGGAGGTTATTTTTTACAGATTAGGAATAATTTATGTTAATATGCAGCGCAGATTTGGATTTGCACTTGAAGTGCTTTAAAATGGAGAGTTTCTCAGGGCCTCTGACCATTAACAAAAGAAGTCTTCCTTCTCAACAGAGCAGAAAGAGTCAGGCTAGTGATAGTCCCAAAGAAGTGAAGGGATTGGCTTTGAAATGATGTGATTGCAAGAGACTTAGGTTACATATAGGAACCCCTCCTGCCTCCATGTCCCTCTCAGCCCTCCCCTCATCAGTAGCAAAATGGCTCACAGAGTTGCCATGTTGTCATTTGTTTCCACCTAGCAGATATACCCATGTGAGCCCTCTAAAGGGGCAGAGAACATTTAGAATTAGTTATCCCTGCTCCAAGCAGCACTAGCAGGCATATTTACCTGGCATAAATTTATGCTAGATTATAAAGGGAACACAAAGTGTATAGAAATGATTCCTTGATTCCTCCACACTCCAACAGGCTATGAATTATTTTTCCACAAAACTACACTGAGGGATTAAATTCCCAATCCTGAAAATCACTTGCATGTGTGCTTTAGGAGGCCTTTGGTGGATTCAGTAGCACATGTAAGCACATGCAGATCTTTACTCACATGAGTGATCCCATTGAATCTAGTTGTACCACTCACAAGCCTAAAGCTAAGTATTCGCTTAAGAACTTTGCCGAATCAATGCTAAATACAGTGGGGCTGAACACATCACAATCTGAAGGACCCGTATTGCATAAACACCTTTCCAATCTGTATTGCTTTCTTAGCCCAATGCATGATTAAGTCACTTCCAATCCTCTCCATTGCTACATGATGTAAGGGGACATAGGGACCTTGTTCAGTAGCTGAACATACACCTTTGCTCTTCAATTAAAATTGCTGTACCACTTTCAGTTCTCTACTGAGCACCACAAGGAGGTTCGTATGTGTAAAGGCTGAGTAAAAACTGAGTCGGGATCTCAGGCTTTGGCCATGAGCCTTTTACCATGGTAACCTTAGAAAACATATGCATGTTTCATTAAGTTGTTTTGCTGTTTTTAACACCCAGAGCCTATCACACACATTGTTGATTCAAAGTATATAATGAGCATCAAATATCAAAACAGAGATCATTTGTGAACCTTGTAGGCTGCAATAAGGATTAAATAGAGTACATTTGAAAGGTTAGAATTCATTTTGGGCAGGAAGTTGGATGTCAAGTATAGGTTGTCAGGAGCTGTGGTAAGGCATTCATCAAAAATTCTGTTTATGAAGAGGAATACAATTTCAAAGAAATTTCATAAGTTCACTTGAGAATGTGGAATTGAAAGCTATAATGCATTCCAAAAGGTTTTGCATAAAATATACTGGAATAATATGTCGCATAATATGAATTAGGAAGAAAGATTGAAATAAAATTGAAAGCATCAGTGCAGAATCCAACTAAACAAATAACTCTTAAAGTGTATGTAACAGATACATAGCTAATATTTGGTTACTGAGTTATGAAGCTAAATTTTTTATATTAATCCTTTTTAAGTATGAAAAACAGCAATAGATATTTGTCAAAGCGTGCCAAAGAAAGCAGCCTGTGAGATAGAGCATTACCTTCTATAATGGACTATAATTCTCAGGAGTAACTTAAATACCCAAAAAGAACAGGAATACTTGTGGCACCTTAGAGACTAACACATTTATTTGAGCATAAGCTTTCGTGGACTACGGCCCACTTCATCGGATGCATAGAATGGAACATATAGTAAGAAGATATATATACACATACAGAGAACATGAAAAGGTGGGAGTTGCCCTACCAACTCTAAGAGGCTAATTAATTAAGATGAGCAATTATCAGCAGGAGAAAAAAAACTTTTGTAGTGATAATCAAGATGGCCCATTTTGGACAGTTTGACAAGAAGGTGTGAGGATACTTAACATGGGGAAATAGATTCAGTGTGTAGTGGCTCAGCAATTCCCAGTCTCTATTAAAGCCTAAATTGATGGTATCTAGTTTGCATATTAATTCAGTCAGATTTGCATCTATTTATTCTTTTGCGTAGAGACTGTCCAGTTTGGCCAATGTACATGGCAGAGGGGCATTGCTGGCACATGATGGCATATATTACATTGGTAGATGTGCAGGTGAACGAGCCCCTGATGGCATGGCTGATGTGATTAGGTCTTATGATGATCCATCAGCTATGCCATCAGGGGCTCGTTCACCTGCACATCTACCAATGTGATATATGCCATCAGATGCCAGCAATGCCCCTCTGCAATGTACATTGGCCAAACTGGACAGTCTCTATGCAAAAAAATAAATGGACGCAAATCTGACATCAGGAATCACAACATTCAAAAACCAGTAAGAGAACACTTCAACCTCTCTGGTAACTCAGGGTACATCTACACTGCCCACCAGATCTATTGGGGATCGATTTATCGCGTGTAGTGTAGACACAGTAAATCGATCCCCGATCACTCTCCCTTCAACTGCTGAACTCCAGCTCGGTGAGAGGCGGAAGCAAAGTTGGCGGGGGAGGGATGGCTGTCGAACTTGGCGTCCTCACGGCGCGGGAAAGTGATTCTAAGTCGATCTAAGATACGTCAACTTCAGCTACGCTATTCTTGTAGCTGAAGTTGCGTATCTTAGACTGACACCCCACCCCTCCCCCAGACCAGGCCTCAGTAACTGACTTTAAGGTGGCAATCTTGCAATAGAAAAGCTTCTCCAATGAGAAACTGCTGAACTTGAATTAATATGCAAACTAGATGGCATCAATTTAGGCTTGAATAGTGACAGGGAATGGCTGAGCCATTACACACATTGAATCTATTTCCCATGTTATGTACACCTCTACCCTGATATAATGCGACCCGATATAAGGCGGGGTTCGCATACAAGGCGGTAAAAGTTCTGACACGCTGCTCTGAGCAGTGTGTTAAGGGTGCTGGGCCAGGCCGGGGGGCCGAGGGGTTCGATAAGGGGCAGAGGGTCTCAGGGGCGATCAGGGCCCCCTGCCAGGGTCTGGGGAGCAGGAGCTGTGGGAGGGCACTTTTGGGGACCCCGCAGTCTCAGAGTGGCCTGGGGGATTAGCAGGGGATCGGGAGCAGCCCGCTCTGCTTCCCTCGTCCCGGCCCCAACCGTGTCAGTCGGGGGAGGGGGCTTGGGGGAAGGGATCCCCCCCAGTACTCACCCGCAGTGGTGGAAGCAGAGCAGCCCAGCCCCAGCCCATTCCACTCCACCAGCTCGCAGCCGCAGTGCTCCGCCTCCTGACGCAGGTGAATATGGGGGAGCGTCCTTTACCCAACCTCCGCACACTCACCTGCGGCAGGAAGCGGAGCACCATGGCTGGGAGGTGGCAGAGTGGAGCAGGCGGGGACCACGTCGCTCCGCTTCCCACCGCAGGTGAATGCAGAGGGCATCCTTTCCCCAACCTCCCCGCACTCACCTGCCGCGGGAAGTGGAGCAGCCCAGCCCCAGCCAGCTCTACTCCACCAGCTCTACTTCCCACCTGGCAGGTGAGTGCAGGACCTTTCCCCAGCTGCCCCCCAGTGACACGGCTGGGGCCGGGTCAAGGAAAGCGGAGCGAGCTGCGGCCGCATCGCTCCGCTTCCCACCCCAGGTGAGTGCGGGGGGCATCCTTTCCCCAACCTCCCCGCACTCACTGGCAGTGGGAAGCAGAGCACCGCGGCTGGGAGCTGGCGGAGTGGAGTGGGCTGGATCCTGTCAGGGGGCGGGTGGTTGTGGTGGTGGTGGATAGGGGTCAGAGCAGTCAGAGTACAGGGGTTTGAGTAGGAGGTGGAGTCCTGGGGGTGATTAGGGCTGGGGATCTCTGGAGGGGGCGGTCAGGGAACAAGGAACGGGGGAGGCAAAGCAAGTTTGATATAACGCACTCTCACCAATAATGCGATGAGATTTTTTGTCTCCCGAGGACCACATTATATCGGGGTAGAGGTGTATCCTCACACCTTCTTGTCAAACTGTCTAAAATGGGCCATCTTGATTATCACTACAAAAGTTTTTTTTCTCCTGCTGATAATTGCTCATCTTAATTAATTAGTCTCTTAGAGTTGGTAGGGCACCTCCCACCTTTTCATATTCTCTGTATGTGTATATATATCTTCTTACTATATGTTCCATTCTATGCATCTGATGAAGTGGGCCATAGCCCACGAAAGCTTATGCTCAAATAAATGTGTTAGTCTCTAAGGTGCCGCAAGTACTCTTGTTCTTTTTTTGGATACAGACTAACATGGCTGCTACTCTGAAACCTGTCATTAAATACCCAAGGGAAATTTTTAGCTTTTTTTAACTAAGTAAGCATCATTAGATATTATTAATGATTTCTGATATTTAGATCCTTCAAGCAGGGACCCATTTTTATTGATCCATTATTTAAACCACTGTTCCTCCAATGCATACACTCACATAGGTCACTGCAAAAGAAAATATTTGAGTTCATTGAACAATAAATATTGGAAAACAGTACTTCTCCATTAGAAGCTCAGATATTATGGTGAAGAAGGGCTAAGGATATTTGGATGTTCTCTAGCTAGCAGAGTTATTTTTGATGGTATGCAATTATTTAAGTAATGTCAGGCATGATGAACAGTTTGGTTTGGGTGACATCGTTTTTAAAAGTGTTTACACTGATAGATCTCAGAGCAATGAAAAAGTGAATCCTGCCAAACATAGTCATCAAACGCATTTGTGTTTGAGGATCTGATGTTAGGATCATGTCACTTACATGCCAATATGCACCTACAATCGCAAAATCTTGTTAAAAGAGCTTAAACTCCTGCAAGGCTTGCAGAATAGCTGACTTCCTAACTGTGACTTCTCTGGTAGAGGCACAGCCATTTCAGCAAATGGGAATCACAATCAAGGGTTGAAAAAACCCAGTCCTCAAAAGACCTATATGACAAACACAGCCTAATCTCAATAGTTGGCATTATTGTAGTGGAAAACTCACAGAAAAGGAGCATCTCACATGTCAATGCATATTCTGTCTTTATTAGCAAAATTTCACCATTCTAAGAACATTGATGTTAATCCTTTACACATCACGTATTATAGCAAATGCCTAGAACAAAAGGTTTACTGAATCCATCCCCTATCACCCAATCTCATAAAGCAGGTAGGGTGATTGTTCAGAATACAGCAATAATGTGTTTGTTTCATGACATGTTAGGGACAGTGGTGTTGGCACTCATAGTGAAAATGTGAATATTGGGAATTATGGTTTTGGGGCTCGTTTAGAGGGAAGGAACACTATTAAATATAGGGTGATGGTACAGGCCACCGTTATCCTTGGATTGCAATGACAGATAACATCTTTTTAAATTAATAGCTATATAATGTGAACATGAAATTTATTGGGGGAATCTTACCCGTTGGCTTTCAGTAATTGGCATACAGCTACGTACCGCCACTGCTTTCCATTCACTATCAACAGGGAAATCTTTTATTCTTACTGTCATAGAGTATGCAGACCTCATACTTTTCAGCTGCTAAAGGGTTAACAGGGAAACTGACTGCTCAGCTGGGGCTAATTGGTGGCCTCAACCCTGTAGAGATAAAAGGGCTGTACAGCAAAAGAGCAGGGCAGCTGAGGAGCCAGTGGGAGCAGGAGCCTTCAGCAGTAGACTAGTTAGAAGCCACCCAGGAAGCTGGACTTCTAGGAAGCGAGGACTCCAGGGTGTGACTCTGAGGAACAGCCTGCAAGAGAGGCGTGATAAGAAGTAGGCAAGGAAAACACTAAGGAGAGTGGTACCAACCACATTATACAGAGTCCCTGGCCTCGACCCAGTGTAGCGGGCAGGTGGTTTGCCTACCAAAACCAGCAAGGGGGTTATTAAGGCCTTTTACAAGTGAAGCATTCTCCAGAAGACCTGTATGCCCTTTGTCTCAGGCAATTGGCCTCCTGACATATTGGGCTCTTTACCACACTCCCAGGAGAAAGGACTACCAAATGACTCAGCCAGTGGGCCAGGGTGGTTACAAAGAAACAAGTGTCTAGATGGCAATCAGTCCATCAAAGAAAGAAGGAAGCTGAAGCAGAGTCTTTGAATTGCCTAATTTTGCCACAAAGATTGGTGAATATTAGAAGATGGGCTCTGACACTTGGCTATTAAGTTCTTTAGATCAAGGACCATATTTTTTGAGTTTATACAGAGCCTAACACCATGAACTCTGGTCCTGATTCAGGTCCTCTAGGTGATACTGCACTATAAATAATAAATTAAAATAAAAAAATTAGCTGTTAAACTTCATGCTAATTTGTCAGTTGCATAGCTCTAACATGGACTATATTACTAGGCAAAATACTAGAGACACTACACGATGGCACCAACTACTCTAAGTGTTGATAAACAAAGTAGAGACTATGTAAATAAAGTTATGGTGAACTTCATATGGGTTGGCAAGTGTCCACAGAGCTCTCAAAGGATGATAACTAGAAACTGGCATCTGACAGGCCTTACCCTGACAGATTTTTTTATATAATCTCTCCTTTCCATTTTGTCTGATGGTGAAGTGGCTCTTGTCTTTGCAAGAATAAGGACTTCTCTTGAATTAATGCAGTGAAGGACATGACACCCCTTAATTCATTGTTTCAAAGCCTGTTATAAGTAAATTAAATGCTGTTTTCACTATAGAAGAAGGATACACTTAACACTGTTTGGAGTATTCTGAAATAAATTCCAGAAGTTTCTAGATAACATATATGCAGTGTCCCAGAACACTAATCTGGAATAATCCTAAAATTTGCCTCAGAACAAAGTAGATTGCTAATCTAGGTCTGAATGCAAGACCATAAATCCAGCAGAACCACAACTGATTTGTTGTATAATGGTTCAGGTCACATAAACCCCCTCCCTCGATGTTCTTTCTCAAGTGCAAAGGAAGGGTTTGGAGGGTGTAAGCTAGGGCGGCATGGGAAAGTGGAACTATTTAATTGCAAACACCTAAACCTCCTGCATAGAGGCTGCAGCTGCTTCCACATACCATGGGCTATAATGGCAGTGGAGCAGTTGTGCAGTTATGCTACATCAAGGTATCTAATTCTGGTTAAGGTTGTCTTCACCCAACATCTTGTAGATCCTCTGAGCAAAGGCTTTACCTATGTAGTCAGATGACAGAGCAGAATCTATTCTTTTTCCATTTTAGAGAATAACTTGCTTTATTTGAGTCATCCGATCAGTAACAAAGAACACAGAAGTCTAGAGAACCTCTGTTTAAAGTGTGTCCATACCTAGTCTCCAAGTTCCTGCACTATATTGTATAAGTAGTGATTTACTTTATTAAGCAAATATTATGTTAGGGATTGAAATGGGACAAAATTGTTTTGCATTTGAAAAACTATGATATTTAAAGCTCTCAAACATTTTGTAACTCAAAGTAAATTAAGTCCAAAGGAGGAGAATTAATTGGATACCTGATGCTGAATAAGAAAACATTTGGTCATGTGTTAGGAGTACATCCAACTCTCAACTCCTCAGCTTCTTCTAAAGCAAAATTTGTAACAAAAAATCTAGGAGTCTGAAAGATATTAATTTTTTTCTCATATAGAAAACATGCTGGTAGTACCAATCCCATACAAGCTTGGAGCATATAACAAACACTGTTCTTGTATAAAAGGGCAAGAAAGTGACATATGGATATTGCTCAGAGTGGAGAATATCATCTAAAAACTTGTTTTAATGGGTTTATCATGAGGCACTAGACATGTGACACTACCATTCATTTTGAGCAAAGTGTCATAAGAACATAAGAATGGCCATACTGGGTCAGACCAATGGTCCAGCTAGCTCAGTATCCTGTCTTCTGGTACTGGCTGGTGCCAGATGCTTCAGAAGGAATGAACAGAGCAGGGCAATCATCAAGTGATCCATTCCCTGTCTTCCAGTCCCAGCTTCTGGTAGTTAGAGATTTAGGGACACTCAGAGCATGAGGTTGCATGTCTGACCACTTTGACTAATAGTTGTTGATAGACCTATTTTCCATGAATGTATCTAATTCTGTTTTGAACCCATTTATACTATTGACCTTCACAACATCCCCTGGCAACAAGTTCCACAGATTGGCTGTGCGTTGTGTGAAGAAGTACTTCCTTTTGTGTTTTTTTAACCTTCTGCCAGTTAATTTTGTTGGGTGACCCCTGGTTCATGTGTTATGTAAGGGTAAATAATCCTCTTATTCACTATCTCCACGCCATTCATGATTTGTAGACCTCTATCATATCCCTCCTTAGTAGTCTCTTTTCTAAAATGAACTGTCCCAGTCTTTCTAATCTCTCCTCACATGGAAGCTGTTCTATACCCTTAATCATTTTGGTTCTCTGTACTTTTTTCCTATTCTAATATTTCTTTTTTGAGATGGGTCAACTAGAATTGCATGCAGTATTCCAGGTGTGGGCATGCCATTGGTTTATATTTTGGCATTATGATATTTTCTGTCTTATGTATCCCTTGCTTTATGATTCCTGACATTATTAGCTTTTTTGATTGCTGCTGCACATTGAGTGGATGTTTTCAGAGAACTATCCATAATGTGACTCCAAGAGCTCTTTCTTGAGTGGGGTAACAGCTAATTTAGGCCCCATCATTATGTATGTATAGTTGGGATTATGTTTTCCAATGTGTATTACTTTGCATTTATCAGCATTCAATTTCATCTACCATTTTGATGGGTGACTGGTCAGTTTTGTGAAATCCCTTTAACTGTTAGCCAAGTCCAAAGCTGATTGCTTTGACCTGAGTCATTTTCAAACTTTGTCACCTCACTGTTTACCCTTTTTTCCTAGATCACTTATGAATGTTGAATATCACTGGTCCAAGTAGAGATCCTTGGGGGACCCCATTATTTACCTCTCTCCATTGTGAAAACTGACTATTTATTCCTAGCCTTCTTTTAACCAGTTACTGATCCCAAGTGGACCTTCCCTCTCTTCCCATGACTACTTAGTTTGCTTAAGAGCCTTTGGTGAGGGACCTTCTCAAAGGCTTTCTGAAAATCCAGTTATGCTGGATCACCCTTGTCCACGTGTTTGTTGCCCCTACCAAAAGAATTCTAATAGCTTGGTGAAGCATGATTTCTCTTTACAAAAGACACGTTGACTCTTCCCAAATACACTGATTCATCTATGTGTCTGATAATTCTATTCTTACTGTAGTTGCCAACCACTTTGCTTGGTACAGGAGAAGGCTTACCAGCCTGTAATTGCCAGGATCGCTTTCAAAAAAAGTTCTCTAGTTGCTAATAAACTTTAATCTTTCCTCTGAACACCATCATCTCATCCATGCATTGAACCCCTACAGTTCTGCCTGCCTAACTGGCCCTGCTTGTGGAATGGGAAGCATTTCAGAGAATGCTACCACGGAGGTCCTGGACTTCAATCTGCTATCTAGCAGCCTAAATTTGGCCTCCAAGACCTCTCTCCTACTTTTCCCTATGTCACTGAACCACGACCACTGGCTCCTCCTCAGCATTGCACATAGATGTCTCGAGAGGCCCTCAGCCATCACACACAGCAGGCAATTCACCATGCGATTCTCTTGGTTATCACAAACCCAACTATCCATATTTCTAATAATTGAATCACCCATTACTATTACCTGTCTTCCTAATAACAGGGACCTCTCCAGGGGAGAGGTATCCTCAGTGAGAGAGGATACCTTGACATCATCTGGAAGCAGGGTCCCAATTATGGGATCTTTTCTGTCCTCTCCATCTTGATGTTTTCCTTCCAAAGACTCTCTTCCTCCTCATCAGTAGAGGCTGTCAGCCTGGGGGTGGGACTGCTCTACTGTGTCCCTGAACATCTCCAGTTCAGTCACTCTGGTCTTGAGAGCCCGTACATGGTCTCTGAGGGCCAAGTGCGACTTGCATCGAATGCATTGTGACAAAGTTCCTCCTCTACCTTGGTGGGTCCTGTGCTTATTGGCAGATTTGCTCACCTCACAGATTCATCATGTGGGTCAGGAAACAGCCCAGAGTCCTTCCCCTCTGGTAGAAGCCACAATCCAAGTCAATTCCTCCTGTGTCTGATCAGGAGTTGGGAGGTTTGGGGGTAACCCGGGCCTGCCCTCTACTCTGGGTTCCAGCCCAGGGCCCTGTGGACTACAGCTGTCTAGAGTGCCTCCTGGTACAGCTGCGCAACAGCTACAACTCCCTGGGCTACTTCCCCATGGCCTCCTCCCAACACCTTATTTTTCCTCACCACAGGACCTTCCTCCTGGTGCCTGATAATGCTTATACTCCTCAGTCTTCCAGCAATATGTCTTCTCACTCTCAGCTCCTCGTGCCTCCTTCTTCCAGCTCCTCGCATGCACGCCACAAACTGAAGTGAGGTCCTTTTTAAACTCAGGTGCCCTGATTAGCTAGCCTGTCCTAATTGATTCTAGCAGTTTCTTAATTGGCTCCAGGTGTCTTAATTATCCTGCCTGTCTTAATTAGCTCTAGCAAGTTCCTGATTACTCTAGTGAAGCCCCTGCTCTGGTCACTCAGGGAACAGAAAACTACTCATCCAGTGACCAGTATATTTGCCCTCTACCAGACTCCTGTACCACACTGGTCTGGGTCTGTCACAGCACACATATAGCACCTGCCCACAAGACAGATAATCATGCATATTGCATTCAGTGCAATAAGATGGGTAGCTCCCAGTCTGCTCCTGGACTTCCGCCTGTATTATTTTTACTCTTGCATGTGTGATGGTTTTTTTACAGGGTATGTGTGTGTGTGTGGGGGGGTTATTGGCCAAAGTT
This sequence comes from Mauremys reevesii, assembly GCF_016161935.1. Lineage (NCBI taxonomy): Eukaryota > Metazoa > Chordata > Testudines > Geoemydidae > Mauremys > Mauremys reevesii. The sequence goes on along the minus strand of NC_052627.1, from coordinate 34,500,810 downwards.
TAGAGAATATTTATTAGGTACATCTGGCTTTCACAATCCCTCGTTGAACTCCCCTACAAAAGTCCCCTGTTTGTTTGCTAGCTCCTGATAGCATCTGTGTTCATTTGACATCACTCCAAACACTGTTCATCACACTGAGTGGTCATTCACTGGCTTGTTTGTTCCTGGTAAACTCAGGGGAAATTCTACTTCGCATATAGCAATATGTCTTAAACAGACATTATGCAATTTACAAAAATCAAACATTTTGATTGATAACATGAAAAATCAGGGATACTTCACTTGGAATCATGGAATCATAGAACTGGAATCATAGAACTGGAAGGGACTTGAGAGGTCATCTAGTCCAGTCCCCAGCACTCATGGCAGGACTAAGTATTATCTAGGGGTATCTGGGGTAGGCAACCTATGGCACGCGTGCCGAACGCGGCACACGAGCTGCTTTTCAATGGCATTCACACTACCCAGGTCCTGGCCACCAGTCCGGAGGGCTCTGCATTTTAATTTAATTTTAAATGAAGGTTCTTAAACATTTTAAAAATCTTATTTACTTTACATACAACAATAGTTTAGTTATATATTATAGACTTACAGAAAAAGACCTTCTAAAACGTTAAAATGTATTACTGGCACAAAAAACCTTTAATTAGAGTGAATAAATGAAGACTCGGCACACTTTTTTGTTCAACCTACTCTTAAAAATCCCCAATGATGAAGATTCCACAACCTCCCTAGGCAATTTATTCCAGTGCTTAACCACTCTGACAGGAAGTTTTTCCTAATGTCCAACTTAAACTGCTCTTGCTGCAATTTAAGCCCATTGCTTCTTGTCCTATCCTCAGAGGTTAAGAAGGACAATTTTTCTCCCTCCTCCTTGTAACAATCTTTTATGTACTTGAAAACTGTTATCATGTCCCTTCTCAATCTTCACTTCTCCAGATTAAACAAACCCAGTTTTTTCAACCTACCCTCATAGGTCATGTTTTCTAGACCTTTAATTATTTTTGTTGCTCTTCTCTGGACTTTCTCAAATTTGTTCACATCTTTCCTGAAATGTGGCGCCCAGAACTGGACACAATACTCCAGTTGAGGCCTAATCAGTGGAGAGTAGAGTGGAAGAATTACTTCTTGTGTCTTACTTACAATACTCCTGCTAATACATTCCAGAATGATGTTTGCTGTTTTTGCAACAGCGTTACACTGTTGACACTATTTAGCTTGTGATCCACTATGACCCCCAGATCCCTTTCTGCAGTCCTCCTTTCTAGGCAGTCATTTCCCATTTTGTATGTGTGCAATTGATCATTCTTTCTTAAGTGGAATACTTTGCATTTGTCCTTATTGAATTTCATCCTATTTACTTCAGAATATTTCTCCAATTTGTCCAGGTCATTTTTAATTTTAGTCCTATCCTCCAAAGCACTTGCAACACCTCCCAGCTTGTTATTGTCCGCAAACTTTATAAGTGTACTCTCTATGCCATTATCTATATAATTGATGAAGATACTAAACAGTACTGGACCCAGAATCGATCCCTGTGGGACCCCACTCATTATGCCCTTCCAGCATGACTGTGAAACACTGATAACTACTCCCTGGGAATGATTTTCCAACCAGTTATACACCCCCTTTACAGTAGCTCCATCTAGGTTCTATTTCCTTAGTTTGTTTATGGGAAAGTCATGCAAGACAGTATCAAAAGTATTATACTAAAGTCAAGATATACCACATCTACCACTTCCCCCACATCCACAAAGCTTGTTACCCTGTCAAAGAAAGCTATCAGGTTGGTTTGACACGATTTGTTCTTGACAAATCCGTGCTGACTGTTACTTATCACCTCATTATCGTCTAGGTGTTTGCAAATTGATTTCTTAATTATTTGCTCCATTATCTTTCAGGGTACGGAAGTTAAGCTGTCTGGTCTGTAATTCCCCGGTTTGTCCTTATTTCCCTTTTTATAAATGGGCACTATATTTGCCTTTTTCCAGTCTTCTGGAATCTCTCCCGTCTTCCATGACTTTTCAAAGATAATTGCTAATGGCTCAGATATCTCCTCAGTCAGCACCTTGAGTATTCTAGGATGCATTTCATCAGGCCCTGGTGATTTGAAGACATCTAACTTGTCTAAGTAAATTTTAACTTGTTCTTTCCCCATTTTAGACTCTGATCCTACCTCATTTTCACTGGCATTCACTATGTTAGACGTCCAATTGCCACCAACCTTCTTGGTGAAAACTGAAACAAAGAAGTCATTAAGCACCTCTGCCATTTCCACATTTTCTATTCTCTTCCCCCCGCCCCCCATTGAGTAATGGGCCTACTCTGTCCTTGGTCTTCCTCTTGCTTCTAATGTATTTGTAGAATGTTTTCTTGTTACCTTTTATGTCTCTAGCTAGTTTGATATCATTTTGTGCATTGGCTTTGTAATTTGACCTAGTTTCCACTTTTTGTAGGACTCTTTTTTGAGTTTTAGATCATTGAAGATCTCCTGGAAGAAGATCTTCCTGAAAGAAGTTTGTGGGACACTGGGAAATCAAATGACTAACAAGGGTTGTCCCAGTAAAACCGGGATGATCTTTCTTATGTTTGTACAATTAGATTCTTTATATTATGAAGTCAGTGTATTTTTAATGGGCTTGTTTTGGTCAATTAAAATGCTTTTTCAGTTAAAAAAAATAAAAATAGGTGAGTTAACCTAAAATTTTGCATTGTTTGAATGGGAAATGAGTATCAGAATGTCTTGGTCTAAATCAGAAGGTGACTGTAGACTAAGTGTTAGTATTATTATGTAATCAGCTCACCATGACAAGAATAAAATACAGTAGAACCTCAGAGTTACAAACACCAAAATTACAAACTGACCACTCGACCACACACTTCATTTGGAACTGGACGTACACAATCAGGCAGAAGACAAAAAAAAGAGGCAAATACAGTACAGTACTGTGTTAAATGTAAACTACTAAAAAATAAAGGGAAAACAGCATTTTTCCATCTGTATAATAAAATTTCAAAGCTGTATTAAATCAATGTTCAGTTGTAAACTTTTGAAAGAACAACCATAATATTTGTTCAGAGTTACGAACATTTCAGAGTTATGAACAACCTCCATTCCTGAGGTGTTCGTAACTGAGGTTCTACTGTATTGAGATGAACAGGAAGGGATCTACTTCCAAGGGATTACTTTCTCACCCCTTCTATTCACTGTGTAGATTGACAAATTTTGGTCTGAAGTTTTCTTCATATACTGATAATAGCCAGCTCTGTCTCTTTGTAATTGAACCTTCTTTCTATACACTTTCCCAGTATCTCTCTCTGATATTCATTAGGTTAGGGATATTTCCAATACCAGTCAGCAATGTTAGGGGCTGTAGAGCAGGGCCGGCTTTAGGAAGTGCGGGGCCCGATTTAGATACCCAGCGGCAGTCCAGATCTTCGGTGGCACTTCGGTGGCGGGTCCTTCACTCGCTCCAGGTCTTCTGCGGCACTGAAGGACCCGCTGCCGAAATGCCGCCGAAGACCCAAAGCGAGTGAAGGACCCGCCGCTGAAGTGCCACTGAAGACCTGGACTGCTGCTGGGTGAGTAAAAATTAAAAAGTTAGGCGCTCTTCTTTAGCGTGCGGGGCCCTCTTAGGCACGGGCGCGGGGCCCTCTTAGGCACAGTGCCCGATTCAGGGGAATTGTGGGAATCAGCCTAAAGCCAGCCCTGCTGTAGAGTAGACAGCTTGCCACATTCCTTCACCCCTTAAAACTCCATATTGATTAGTTCTTGAATGACAAAAGTATATATTAATAATATAATCTGTCAGCTATAATCTGACTTGATAATAAATGTACAGTATTGTTTTACACAGTGGTAACATGTGCGCAAGTTGTTTTATGACTATCTGTTCACTGTGTCAGTCAGAATTCTCTGGGTCATTTATGATACAGGGGAAATCCTGCACCTGTTTTTGTAGTGAAACGCATGGCTGCCTGCAATGAAATCCATTGTGCAGAAGTTTGAGGAGTTTGATTTGGAAAGTCCTTGACGAGGTCTTGCACCCTGTACAGACTGTGGAGGATGGGAAAAGGGTAGGTCAGGGGAGGAGCTGGAGCTGGGTTTGTGATCTGAAATTATGTATATCCATTGGTCATCACTCCTTATCAAGCCAGGGCACAGCAGTAGCAAAAGCTCCTGCATCCACAGGGTTACAGTAGCAGCAGTGTTGTGGTACAGGGGGAAGACATCTCCTTTCCCATGGAAGTCTCTGCATGCAAGTCTGGCTACACAATTTGTGTGAGGAGAGAGGGGGCAGATTTTGCCCATGGTGAGGACCAATATTTGAGCTAAAACTGTATAATAATTACAAAAATAATTTCAATGTTGTCACAGGCTCAATGTCTCCCACTTTGAAAGCAATTATTTCGGATTCTCTCAACACAGATATTTATATAGCAGTAGTAGGGCTTTACAATGTGAAACTGACCCAAGAACTTTATTCTTATCTGTATGTAGAATGTTCTTTATCCACAGTACTCTCTTTCTTTTCTTTTTAATAAATCTTAGATTAGTTAATAAGAATTGGCTGTACATGTGTGTTTGGGTAAAATCTGAAATATTCATTGACCTGGTGGGTAATGTGTCCTATGCTTTGGGATTGGTAGAACTTTATATATGATGAATAAGGTTTTAGTAATCCTCATCATATTTGATTTGGCTGTCTGGGTGGGAGCCCAAGGCTAGATTAGTTAAGGGAGACTATTTTGGGGCTTCTTGGTAACCAGTAAGGAATTATAGAAGCTGTTTTGTTGCTGGCTTCGTGACTCTTATTATTAGAACAGACCACCAGTGTTGGGGATCATCTGCCCCATTCTTTGCAGTTTGCCCTGATTGAGCAATCTCAGCATGGCCCCTCTCCAGCAATCACGGTCACAGGCTACATGGACTTTCTGGCCTGCCTTAACCCTTTCTGGGCAAGTGTGAGGAGGACACCCCATCAAACACCTTTAAGTCTTATCTGAACCAAACTAAATTCCCAAAATGTTGAGGTCTGCCCATCACGAGTTTGCACCTCAGTGTTGTCTGGGTTCTTGACTATAATTGACTGAGTGTTCCATAATTTACAGTAATACAAAATATTTTGGTCCTCTGACTGCTCACAGAATCCTGACTGGCTGATGAGAAGCCTGAAATATCATTAGACTACATTAAATGTGCTGCAGAATATTGGATAATCCTGCATCATTACGAATGTGCCGCTATCCTGTGAGATGAGGTGGTGAGACTGTTTAACATTTCGTACTATGGCAGAGCTAGTCAGTAGAGTGGAGTAATAATGATAAAGCTGAGAAATAGCAGGTGTGAAGAACGGCTTTTTCTAAAACACAGTTCTGGAGAGGCAATTGCCAATTCTTCTATGTTTTCACATTAATATTCTGAGATGGGATGAAGGGCTCATGCTACAGCTCTTCTAGCTGTACTAGGATTGTGGAATGAAGAAGAAACCCATCACTGTAAATTGCACAGCAGACTAAATGGGATGGTATCTTATTTTAAAGTCAGAACATTATCTTGCATAGATAGTGTATATGTTTAGGATGCTGTGAGTCCAACTTGTTAGATGTGAATGACGGACGAAGGAGCACTAGCTCTGCTGCTCATTACATCCACTACATATTTATGGCAAAGACCTTTGTCATATGCCAGGGATTTTCCCTGGTTAGATCCATCAGTAGCAGCTCGCTAGTGTAGCTGCCCCGAGGCAAACCCCTACTGTAGCCAGACAAAGCTGCAATTGGTCAGGCCACACATGTGAATGAGAATAGGCACAGAGGTGGATTTAATGGCTGAACACAACTCCAGTGTCATCTGCCCTGTTTCCCCTGACTCATGTGTATCAGACATTTAAATGGGTCAAACAGGGCTCCCACCACAAAGAACATAACGCAGAGTAGACTAACCTCAGCCTATCCCTAGGTTTCAGCTCACTCTGGTGTATTTCCTCACCCTCCCCACTCTAATGGGGACAGACAGTACGAAAAGAGGGACCTCAGTCTGCAAAGACTTCAGGTCTCCCTTTCTCCCAAAAGCACAAGTCCACCAGAGAAATCCCAGGTCTCTTAACTTCAGGGAACTGGCCATTTTGGCCTTTTTATCCACACTGGACACCAGCCACAAGTTATGACAAACTAAACATTCACACAAGTTACTAATATTTATTTCTAAGTCCTACTGCTATTTAACATAACTGTCTCCATGGGTCTGTAAGGAAGGTGAAAAAACCCCAGCAGGCCCCTCTCCATTTTGCACCAATGGGAAAAGTTCCTTCCTAACATCCCGAAAGAGGCAATTGGTTAGACCCACAAATACTAAAATACACAGCTTGTATCCTAAAACTACAGAGGAGGAGAGGAGGATAGCTAAAATGGAGTGAGAAGCTCCAAAAGACCTGGGCAAAGGTTTATATTAATGGGGTGGGGAGAAGAAAGGAGCCAATCACCTCCCATCTCCCTCTGGCTGGCCAATGGGAGGCAGAGAAACCCTGGAGGAGAAAGGTCCCACCTTTTGTGTTCTGGTATGTGTTCCCTCCCGCTGCCCTTTCCCCGTGGCTGTCTGCCCCAGCAGGTCCTATAAAGTTTCCTACCTGTTGAGCCAGATGAGTGGCATTTGTATCAGTAAAGCTTAGCTCTGTTTGAAACAAGGATAGATTGCAGTGGTGAAAATCATTGCTTATCTCAGTTTACCCTGCATAGACTGGGGTTTGCTCTGTTGCAACTACACTGGTGGCAAATCCTCACTGTAGACAAAGCCAAATACTTTTGACCTCATGTGAGCAAAGACTATCAAGATGAATATGGGTTGTGGGATCTTTTGGACAAGGACACTGGATGAAATCCATTGACTTCAATGGGGCCAGGATTTCATCTACTTTATTTTATTTCTTCGCAAAACACCATGTACATTAGTAGCATTTTGTAAATAATAATTGTCTAGCCGTTTTCAGACCATCATGTTTTATTTGTGTGGGATGAATAACAATACATTTCACTCAATATTATATCCTGCAGATTACCGAGATAACTCTGAAGTTAACTTGCAGTTGGATGAAGGAGGAGTATCAGTGAAAACAGATGTGAGTTTGGAAACTGAGGTAGTTTCTGAAACGTTGGAAACTACAAGACCATCAGTATTGGTGCTACCAGGAAGGATATCATGTGAGGTAAGACGTTTCAATGCTAAAAAGTTAGGGATAAGTATCAATCCTCTCCCCTGCCCCTGCTACAAGCTTCTTCATAGCACATCAGTTCTGTGGGGCAGATCACTACTCCGGAGCACAAATGAGAGTTTACCTGCAGTGGGAGTTATGCTGCCTGTGTGTCACATTCAATACAAACATCTTCAGACTAATATGGATTTGGGACAATCACTGCAGGATTTTACTTCTATTAAAAATTGTTTGGCAAATTGGGTCAGATATAATTCTGCTTCAACATGTTTCATTGCAACGTAAAGGAAAACTGTAGTGAGGAACTTTTTCATAAGATATGAATTGCTTCTCAGTAAGAATCAGGTTTGGGGTGGTAGGGGTGTGTGTGTGTGAGAGAGAGAGAGTACGCAAACATATGAATGCTCATTTTTAAAAATCAACACCGTATCTGAGAAAACACAAAAGCATGAAAACTGTGTAAAGAGTGCAACATCCGAAGCCCAACCCAGTAGCCCTTAAACAAGTGAGTGGCCACAGTCATGTGAGGGCTGAAGAATCAGGCTAATAATGGCATGGCAGAGAAGTGGAAGGAATGTCGCACAGTTTTGTCTGCTATGTTACAAATAGGCTATTCCATGCCACTGAGTAGTAGTGGTTCAGCCACCCCTAGGTTACTGATTACAGCTGAAAATCAGATGAAAGACATGCGTATAGAATATATTTAGCTTAAAACTTTCATTGTGTTGGAAAACTCTTTCAGTAATCAGCACTGATGAAACCAATAGGACTCTAGACAAATTATGTTAAAATCTATAGAACTGAATAAAGAATTACAGTTAGTATGCTTTAAAATGTGTACTTCTGAGAAATACTGTTTTTCCTAACTGGAAAACCCCATTATGAAGATTGAGAGTATTATTCTAAACAGTAGAAACTTGCAATAGAATTTTAACCCAACACATTGAATTTAATAATGAATATTCCTTCTATAGAATTCGCTAGGTTAGTTCAGATTTTTTTTTTGGAAGAGTTGTCAGTGTCTGTTAAATTCTGTGGGACCTTTCCATAATATGAATTAGGAAATTATTATTTTGGGAAGGAGAGTATGCTAGAAAGTATAAAACTGCTTCTCTAAACAGTGAAAGGCTAGGACTATAACAGCGTTTAAAAGAGAACTGTATAAATTCATGGTGGTTAAGTCCATAAATGGCTATTAGCCAGGATGGGTAAGGAATGGTGTCCCTAGCCTGTTTGTCAGAGGATGGAGATGGATGGCAGAAGAGAGATCACTTGATCATTGCCTGTTAGGTTCACTCCCTCTGGGGCACCTGGCATTGGCCACTGTCGGTAGACAGATACTAGGCTAGATGGACCTTTGGTCTGACCCGGTATGGCCGTTCTTATGTTCTTATGTTATGAAACATATATGGTCCCTTTTGACTTTTGGGAAATCTTTCTGGTTAAAAGATAAGAAAAACAAGGACCTAGATTATCCCCCTGCCCCCAGATTTTTGTTCTGAAGGATCTCTTCATGCATGGATCACCCCATCACATTTAGAAGTGAGATTATGTAGTGATATAATGGTATACATTTTGTTTTGAAGGACTAATAAAGAGATTAAGGGTGAAATTTAGTTGGTTTTAGCTGATCTGAAGGGTGGCAAATATACCTCAGTGAATTGTTCATAATGAATGATTGTTCTGACTCTTGTTCTGTTATTCAAAGAAACTAGCATGTGTGTATATTTTCCCAGTGAAAATATATAAATTTGTCACAAATCAGTGGGCCAAGTTTAAAGGTGTTGAACAGTGCAACATTACAGACCAGTAAGACAGGGGAGTCAGCATGAGTGAGCATAAACTGGTGTCACTTGCATACAGAGACGGTTGAACAATGCATGGGGAACAACTCAGGGGTGGGTGCAGGAAGGTGTAAGATAAAGTAGTCAGCTTGTTTTATCTTGTACCCTCTTGTTAGCTCCTTGCCTTACTATAATTCTGCCTTTAGTATTTAAAATGCACCAGCGTACCCCTAAAACTGAGATGCAGTTTTACACCACCTCTGAGATGCAGCTTACTCCATCTAGGTCACCTTTGAATTTGGCCCATCATGTACTGTAGCTCACTAATGTTCTCTATGTTGAAATTCACCCTTGCTCAGAGGGTCTGTAGAAGACCATTATACCACTTAAGTTCCTTACCCATGAATCCAGTTCTGAGGGTTTAAGTGTGTCTTAAGTAGTGTAGGGGTCCCCTGCATGAGGGGAATTTCACTCTTTGTGTACTAAAAGTGAATATATGATCTTAGCCTCACAGTGAAAAGAATTTCATTATATATGGTTTTAGTAAACAGAGTTCAAACTATTATAGTAATCCTGTCAATTTTTTACTTAGAGAAACATAAAAGATAACTTAATGGAATAGCATCGCAGCTGTAATATAACAGTATTTCAGGATATAAAGCTATTGGTAAAAGAACTTTTCTTGCAACTTACATTAAAGCATATGATTTACATTTTATGGTTTCAGTATAATTTGGTGAAAGGCTAATGGGAGCATATTTCTAACTTTATAGAACCCTGGTGAAATATTCATTCTTTTGAGAGATGAAATAACTGAAACTGTAGAAATTGAATTCATAACAGACAATCAACGAATTAGGACACAGCCAGCCTTTTGGAATCAGAAGGTCAGATGCATGAAAGCTTTAGGTAAGAGAACATTGCTGTAGCTTTAAATAAATAGAAAATTTTGGTCCTGGACTCTCTTCACATGTCTTACAATAAGTATTTTCACTTCCCATCAGAATCTATTATTATTTTGTAAGTGTTTCCTGTGTATGGGTTTTGCATACAGAGCATTATCCTTTTTATTAATACACCAACACAAGGGCTTGTGATTTATGGGAAACTGGATTTTATTTGGTTGTTTTTGTGTGGTTAAATGGCAGGTGGCAGGCTTTAAAATGTCATTGATTAGTCACAGATTAACATTCTTAATAAATTCCTGCTATAAAATGCAAAGCTAATATTCTTATTACTGCGTTAGGTTTAACAAGATGTTTTGTCTCTTATTTTATTCAGTGAAGTTGTTTTTTCTTTTTGCCCATATGCCTGTCTATAATTCTTACTGACATCTGAGAACATTTCCTTTCTTTGCTGTGATTTCATATCCATCCCGTTTCTCTATATTACTCAGTCTCCCTTGGTTTTTCTGGGTTTTGTCAATCACTTTATCCATAATATTAGCTATTCTATTTTCTTATTTTGCCTGGAGCACGATAAACAATACAACAACATTTTTCATTGTATGAGCTTCAGAATGCAGAGGGAATAGCCATACCTCCCTCGCAGTTATTGGACTAGAGGTGTGATGGAAATATTCAGCTAAGAGTTCAGGATTCAATTTGCCTCTCTGTAGCATGTTGTGAATTCCCAAAGGGTAGTATATAATATTTTATTTTTAAAAACCATGGTAATACCACATCATTTAAGAGGAAAACACTTAAGCTACAGTTTTCAAACTTGGTCGCCTGAAGTTAGGCCCTAAAATCCTATTTTGGCATCTTTGTTTTGTCGATGAAAGCTGACTTTTGTCACCAAAACTGTGTAGTGTAGACAAGGCCTAAGTAAGTGGCTTAATTTTTTGGGGATGCTAAGCTCTAGCAAATCCCATTGTTCCTTCTTAGGCATGTGTGATCTGTGGGTGACAGAAGTGAACATCAGCTTCTCTTTACTCCCATGGGAGCAGCAGCTTTTTCTTGTATTAGTTTTTCTCAGATCATCTCCTGTGGGAGGCTGCATCTCTCTTTGCAGGGAAGAAGTTGATCACAATCACTGACCTCATTCCTCTTCCCTTAAAGGAGCCACCACTGGCTCCCTCTCACTGGGGATTATAGGTGGCTTTTATAGTAATAGTTGTACTTAACAATTCTATGGTGCATTCAAAGGACTATATGGACACTAATTGATCCTTATGATGCCATTGTGAGGTTAGATGAGTAGTATTATCCCCATGTTGCAGATGGGGAACTGAGGCAAGGAAGTTGTGATTTGACCAGGAAAACATGACAAGTCAGTGACAGATGGGATTAGAACAAGAGCTCCTGGGGTCCACCTCTCTATTAAGTCCATTCAAGTATGGAGGCACTCAAAGGTGAGGTTGCAAGTTGCCTGATTATCCATATGCTTGAGAGTTATTCATTACCAGGATGGCTCAGTGGGGAGGTAGGTGGTGATTTGAAATGGCTATGCTTGGCCAGAGGAAGATCTTGGTGATGAGGCATCTTTCAGAGAAGGCAAACTGAAATTCCCATTGACTCTGTTGTGGGGGCTCCTCCAGGCATATCTTCTGGGGACATTATTGGGCAGGGCAGATAGCCATAAGGGATATAGATTAGTAAACACAAAATACAAAGCATAACTAATAAGTTCAGTTTCTTTTTGTCCCAAACCAAGGATAGTTTTTTGTTCCATTGGAGCTTTTAAATAAAAAGTGTTTGGCATTCCAACAGAAGCACTGGTTTCCCCCCATCATTGTTAAATTTAGCTTCTTTGTTATTTGTCCCATTTCCACACACACCCCCAGCAAAAACCTAAAATAAGTAAAGTACAGGAATGCCCATTTGGACAAAGGATCCAGCTGATTTCATTTTAACAAAGAAAAGTAAAACTAGTTTGTGCTTGTTGTCATTTCAGTGAATTGAGATACTGATTTCTATTAATCTTAGTTTCATTGAGTCTCTATTTCTTCTCTGTCTTCAATTTTGTCCATTTTTAATTCTTTTGTGAGGAGAGCTAGAATTTTAGTTCTGCCACTGGTAGGTACAGCAGGATTCATGGCACAACGAATACTAATGAATTATAAAATGTACTCATAAAGAGGGCTCATGCTGCATACATGGAGCAAGTTGTTCTAAAGTAACAGAGTATACAAATACCTCCTTCCTCAGCTTTCAGTAGATAAACAACTGGAATGGAAGTAATTAAACTGTAATTTCTACAAAACTCAATTCTGAGAGGCTTGTCTGCAATTAAGAAAAATGTTTCAAAAGATGAATAGTAAATCTGTAACTTGTAATAAATGACTGAACCTTTACTTAATCTGTAGGCAGAAGGCAGCTGATTATAGAGCATCAATCCATCAAAGGGAAGGTTGAAATGTGAAGCATTCTGTTTTCATCTAGTTTCTAATTCATAGCTATATTTTATAAGAATTTACAGATATGTATTTTTGTTGCATTTTTGTTTTAAACTGAAGGACTTGGTTTAAAAATTATTGCATTGAAACATCTGTGAAATGAAAATCTTATTTGTTACTTTTTATGTGGTTTTTGTGATATTTCTTTGTTCTTTAACTTACTCCCTGAGATCTCCAGTCTGGCATTATAAAATGGTTTCAGCTGCCGTTTTTGTTTGTGTTTTATAAGATTTTCCTGCTGGCGCTGTAAATGTAAATGTCTACTGTGGGGGAGTCATTAAGGCCGTGACACAGATTGAATACTACACAGCAATAGAGGAGATTGAACGCATTTTTAAAAAAGTGGCTGATCCAATAGCTTTTGCTTGTCAGGTAAGTTAACATCTCCATTAAGTTAATAAAAAAGCATAAAAGTGCCAGTATAAGATAAGAGAACGTATACTGTGCTATAAAGGCTATTTTGATAGAATAATAACGAGCAATGGATCAACAAGAGTGGAAAGAAGCCAGTCTTTGAGATGTCTAGTTGTAAACAAATCAGACAAGTAAAAACTAATTATCTCCATTGAGCTATTATTAGTTGTGTTGTTATTTGTTGTTTATTGTTTACACGACATAAATTTGAATGATTCTCTACAGTCATAGACTAATGTCCCTGCCTCATAGATGAAAATAATAATAATTAATTTCTATCAATCGCAAAAAAGAAACTGATGAGTCTATTCTGAAACCAAGGGAAAATGTCCTTAAATCACACAAGTGTTTGGGGGTTGGGGAGGGAGAGATTTGGATCACAGTATATCCATTCAGCAGTAAATCCCTTCTTTTGGGTTGGTACTGAAAACTGAAAGCATTCTATGTATGGAAAACATTAGCTTACTATGCATATATAGACTGTACACAGCTATTCAGTTATAACTCATGAGGTCTGCTGGTTGCCATGCAGATATTTGCATGTGTTTAGAAGAATTCAGGCTTTGAAGCTAGACTTCATACTCAGCACTGCAGACTGCAGTATAAAGCCTCTGCAGCATGAAGTATCCTTTACCAGCAACATGTTAAAAACAGCAGAAAAAGAAAGCAGTCTTTAGAATGGACAGAATATCACTTGTCCAAGGATTGGTAGTTTGAGCATATTTGACATGTCTGTATTGTAATGACAAAGAAAGAACAACAACAAAAAAGTCTTTGTGTAACATAGACAAGTCTCATTTTCCTGTGACAAATATACCTTATCTACCACCTAAGGCATTACACTCATAACAAAAGGATTAATAAAAAATGATATATTTCATTATTAGTATTCTGTTTAAACATAGTGGTAGATTCCTTCCAAATACAATTCACGTTTGTTCCTGGAAAATAAAATAAAATAAAATAAAGTGTAGCTTATCCTGCCAGTGCACCTCCTGAAGTCTTTACAATATCTGATCATTCTTAAATCTCTAGATTAAAGGCCATCTAAAATGACCTTGATCTGGATTTAACAAAATTTTCTGTTGAAAGGTTATGGTGTGAGACTGAGTTTTAAAAAAAAATAGTGAGCTAGCAATACTATGTCTGTCTTAAATGTCTATAGGTTATTAGATTCTTTTGTTCATTAGGTTGGCCCCTCATCTCAACAATGTGACTAAAATTCAGTAAGTAGGACATATACAATTTTAAATAATATTCAAGTACAAATTGCAGAATTTTTCCATGCAGAACAGTATGTGCACTAGGAAATATAGTACTAGTGTTTTGAATGTCAGGCATATTTTAATGATCTCCTAACCTTTACTCACCTGAATAATAAATGGGGGTATAAATTTGGAGCCACTGTAGGTCTGGCTATTTAGTTTTATTTGCTCTGGGTTAGTATAGGAAACATAAGTCACTGCCAAGAGACTTTCTCATTATCAATTAAATGGTCCTATCCACACAGCATGATGGCTGTTCTGTGGGGAAGAATGGTAATGGGAAATCCATTTTGTGTTGTTATTTTTAATGATGAACACCAAGCCATGGAGCAATGTAACTGCACTAGCTAAGCTATTTCCCTCAATTTCAAACTCCTTTAACCTCTTATTTTAGCAGCAGAGCAACAGCCTTGTTATACTTAAGGTTGAGATGAGCTTTCTGTTTAAAGCTTGACTCTTGAGTTTTGATATGCCTAATGGGAGCGTGGGTTCTGTTAGCGGTCCAAATTTGAGGACATTTGAACAAGGGGTTCCTGAGATAAAGCCGCTGGAAAATAAAAACAGCTTTTCTTAAAGTTCAGAGATTCTGATAACCTTCTGAGCTCACACATAAAAGCCAATCTAGGGCTCAGACAATTGGACCAGGGTCTCAAATGCTCAAAGTTATCCCAACAGAGTGCATGGCACCAACCAACCCTTTGTGGGAAATCAGATGAAACCATTATTTGAAAAAGATGTTGCTTCTGCAGTTAGGCTTCCTGGAAGCCTCGTGTGCTTATTTTCACTCCTAATAGAGTTCACTGAACATGTGCAAACAGAGGTGTTAACAGGATTGTTAGCCACTGAAGTTTCATGCCAGTTGGTTAGTTCAAGGGGAAAAGTAGTGGTTCTTTGAATCTGGCCCACCATCTAGAGTCAGTTTGAGCCCTACCTAGGGCAGAAATCTGGAAAAGGGAGAGAGGCTTATTACTAAAATCTGTTTGTCAGGATTTTTTAAAAAATTATTATTTTTTAAAGTGAATGCTCGTTGGCAGGGCAGAGGTATTTGAAGGGGTGGAGGAGTGGGGGGAAATAGGATGAGAGGAGTTTGGGGCTGCAGCAAGGAGAGGGGGATAAATGGGGATGGGAAGTAGTGGAGGTGAGAGGGTTTGGGGGACTTAGGTGATGGAGAGGGACACTGGGAAAGAGATAGATGGGAGTGGCAGGTAAGGAGAGGGAGAAGCCTAGGAGCACCCATCAGCCCCATATTTTCCCTTTCTCTATATGGCAGGATCAGGGCCGGCTCCAAGTTTTTTGCTGCCCCAAGCAAAAAAAAATTTCCCGCATCCACCCCTTCCCCACCCCATTCCAACCCCTTCCCCAAATCCCCAGCCCTGCCTCCCCCCCAAGGCGTGCCGCATTTCCTGGGAGAAGTGGAGCGGCAGCGCACTCGGGGGAAGAGGCAGAGGTGAGCTGGGGGGGGAGCGGTTCCTGTGCCTTCCCCAGGGTTACTTCCTGCAGCCCTCCCCGTGCCCACCTCCACTCTGCCTGCTCCCCTGAGCGTGCTGCCGCCACTCCGCTTCTCCCTCCTTCCTCCCAGGCTTGCCACAAAACAACTGAATCACACGGCAAGAAGCAGAGCGGCGGTGTGCTCGGGGGAGCAGGCGGCAGTAGAGTGGTGGTGAGCTGGGAGGTGGGAGAAGTTCTCTGACTCCCACCTCCCCCGCCAGGTTACTTCCTGCCTTAGTTCTGCTGCACCACTGACAGGGAGCCGCCTGATGTAAGCGCCGCCCAGTCGGAGCCTGCACCCTGAACCCCTCCCACTCCCCAACCCCCTACCCCAGCCCTGAGCCCCTTCCCATACCCAAACTCCCTCCCATGCCCCCCCACACCACAGCTCACCTCTACTCAGGGCCGGCTCCCGGCTTTTTGTGCCCGAAGCAAAAAAAAAAAAAAAGAAGCCTTGGAAAGTGACTCCCCAAGCACATGCTTGGAGCGCTGGTGCCGAGAGCCGGCCCTGGGCAGGATCTGGGGATCTGAGCATCCTTCTCTGCCCTCCCACCCTCCATGTGGACTTGTAGTCCCTTCCCTCTGTTGGTGTCTGAGCCATAGTCCCTGTCCAACATGTGTGACAGGATGTGAGGGACCCCACTCTTCTGTGGAGGGAAGTTAGAACAGGTATGCTTGCAGCATGCACCAAGAACAAGTGGCTGATATTGGAATAGGGTCTGCGAAGGGGTATGCTTGACACACATCAGAAATTCTCCTCCTGCCCTGGGGAGAGGGGAAGGGAACACCCACTGATATGAATAGATCAGTTCACACATTTCAGGGCTATTGTTTTAGGCTATATTCATCCACATTGAGTAGCCTTTCATCTGAGAACATCGCATTGAGATGAATGGGCTACTGCACACCTCTTTGAGCATTCAACTTTTAAGAAATCTGGGCCGAAATCTGAGAATGAACTGTAAGCATTTGGGGAAAATCTGCTTTTGACAAGGTTTTTTTTTTAGTTAACCTCCTCCCCGCCCCCCCAAAAGAAACCATCATCTGAGTACAACAGAATATTCAGAAGGTGCTGAAACTATTTTTGAAAAGAAAATAAATTGCACATGTGAATTCTCATTGGAGGGGAGGAATGAAGAGGGGTTTGTATCTTCAGTGAGGGATGGGTGTATATGGGGTCCTAAATGGAAATGGGTATTAGGGGAGAGAAGAGGGGTTGGGAGGCTCAGGTGAGGGGGAGGAGAATATGAGGGGTAGCAGAGGAAGTTAGGGGGTTATGACTGGTGGGAAGACTACTGCCAGTTCTGAATTTTCCCCTCTGCAAGGGTCTGAGCCCCTCTCCCTGCCTATTATATGTTCTGAGATGTGGGGGATACAGCTTCTCTGGGGGGTCTCTAAGCCCCTACATGTGAGCTGCGATCTGGAGTGGGGGAACTGAAATTTAAATATCTGAAATCCAGAAAATGAATAGGTAAGATACACATCACCCCACTGGGGATTGGTCCTGAGATCTGGCCATTGTGTGGGGGAGGGGCAGACTGGATGGACCTGGGGCATGGCTGGGGAAGCAAGCTGAAGCAGTGACAGGATTCCCAGCTAAGGGTGGGTAGCAGGAGTGAGGAGCCCAGCCCCGTGTGCATCTCAGATCATGTAACCAAGGTAGCCTGTAGCTTTGAAGTAAATTGCTACCTGTGATGTGTACACACACAATAGGGTTGCCAACTCTCCTGGATTGGTGGGAGTCTACCGGAATTGGCATTGATCTCTCGGTGAGTACTGTAAGCAATCTGAGAGATTTTAATAGGCTGCTAAAAGTTGGTCAGTGGCGCAGCGGGGCTAAGGCAGGGTCCCTGACTGCCCTGGCTCCGCATAGCTCCTGGAAGTGGCTGGCATGTCTGGTTCCTAGGCATAGGGTGAGCCAGGGGGTCTCCATGCACTGCCCCCACCCCAAGTGCTGTCTCCGCAGCTCTCATTGGCCAGGAACTATGGCCAGTGGGAGCTGCAGGGGTGGTGCCTGCAGGCATAGGCAGTGCACAGAGCCCCCTGTCCCTTCCACCTAGGAGCAAGACATGCCAGCCGCTCCTGGGAGCCGCATGGAGCATGGGCAAGCAGGGAGCCTGCCTTAGTTCTGCTGCACCACTGACAGGGAGCCGCCTGATGTAAGCACCGCCCAGTCGGAGCCTGCACCCTGAACCCCTCCCACTCCCCAACCCCCTACCCCAGCCCTGAGCCCCTTCCCATACCCAAACTCCCTCCCAGAGCCCGTACCCTCTCCCGCACTCCGAACCCATCGGCCCCAGCCTAGAGCCCCCTCCTTCACCCTAAATCCCTCATACCTGGCCCCACCCCAGAGCCTGCACCCCCAGCCAGAGCCCTCACTCCCCTCATACCCTAACCCTCTGCCCCAGCCCAGTGAAAGTGAGCGAGGGTGGGGGAGAATGAACGACGGAGGGAGGGGCATGGAGTGAGTGAGAATGGGGCCTCGGAGAAGGGGCGGGACAGGGGCAAGGTTGTTCGGTTTTGTGCAATTAGAAAGTTGGCAACCCTAACACACAGCCGCATAGGAAAGAGACAGCAAGGAGAAACTTTTTTACATATTAATGGTTTCTGCAGTGACAACTAATGACTCAATGGGATGGGAAGGGGAGAGGGAACTGGAAATGTTGGCAGGGGAGCTACATGTTGCAGGAAGTGGTGTGGCAGAGGATGGAGAAGAAAGACACACCAGGATTCTCTCACACCCTTAAAGTTATTGTAACAACCATGTAATAAAATTGACAAGTTTTTGAGACATAGACCAGAGATTTCTCTCACTGGTTCTCTTAGCAACTACACATTGTAAGCATTTCAAAACCTGACCATTATTCCCATTTCACTGGAACAAAATGTCCATGAGGGGGCAGGAGCACTGAGAAATCCCATAGCAACCATGTGGCCTAATGGAAAGACTACTGGACTGAAACTATTTGTAGTTTTGCCACAGGCCTGCTGGGTGTCTTTGGGCAAGTTACATCACCTTTCTGTGCCTCAGTTTCCCATCTATAAAATGGGGATAATGTATAAGGCTAAAAAACACTATATAAGACTAGTTTTTTTTATTATCTAGCCACAGTATCATATGAACTGTAAACCTAGGTGAGAATTACAGCTGCCTAAATTGCCACTACCTCCTGTCAAAAAACATTTCTCTTTCTATTTAAAAAAAACCTAGGAAATTGAATGGCAAAATCTTTAACACAGAGTTAAGGTTGCCGAGTGATAGCTCATGCCCTTCCAGAATGTTGACTTAGCAAAACTGAAACTTCCGAAAACCAGGAAAAACAGAGTAAAGGTAAATGTCCATCCAACCTTAGCCCTCTTTGTGCCATGCCCTGCAATGCCCATAATACTCTGCCTTTTCACTGTGATGGACAGGCACTGTTTGCACTTGCTGTATGTTCAAACACTGAGCCCATCCCCCTAACAGAATCCTACACTTGTAAAATTCAGCAAAAACTTCATACAGTACCCTTCTGCAGCCCGTTCACACTTACACACAGGATGCCACCTAAACCCATGCTTTACCCTCCCCATCATTACATTCACAGATTGCTTTCATATTTCATATTTCACCTCACCACTGATAGTACCAATGGCAAGAAGACCCCATTCCCTGCTGCTGCTGATACAGTCTACACAATTCTATGTTGAAATGATGAAGACTGGAACCTCAAGGTACATATGCATCTCTTTCCTTTGATAACACACATGGGGATACTCAGAGGCAGATCTCCTCATATCACAATCACAGCTCTTCCAAGCTGTTCAAACCTATTCCTCCACCAATTCAATACAGCTAAACCTAACCCAATGAATGCTGCTGGAATGTGTGCAGATAATTTCCAGTGGCTATTGCCAGCTCTAGGGGGACAGTTATGGTTGCATGGGTGTTTACCATAACTCTGTATTTCCTGGTTTTCAGAAGTTTGAGTTTTGCTGAACTTGACATTCTGGAAGGGCACAAGCTGTTACTAGGTGACCTTAGCTCTCTGCTAACAAAGTATAGCAGCAGGATACATTGTAAAGGCTCAGTTAATGGAACATCATCTAAATGAGCCTTAAAAAGAGATTCACATAAGGAAAACCAAAACACAGTTTAGGAAGATCATTAGAATTCCCATTAAGTAGAAGGAATAGCAGTAACTTCTATTTAACCAGTATAATTAAAACCTTTGAGACTAGCATTTTATCTACAAAGGTATCCTGGGGCAACAGCAGTTTATGTAGAGTAACAATTAGACACAACATAAAACAAAATTAAAGTCAAATACAAATGCTTACAGCAATTATTGATCAAAGAAACAGCATTCTGTGATTTTAAAGAAAAGTTCAAGTTTCTTGCAATCTGAGATGCTTATTAAAATCTCTTAATGAATGCAAATTAGTCCAATAAGACATACCAAGAATGCCATGTGTGATGGGGCAAGGCCAGATGGCTACAATAAAGTAGTGAGGAACATGTTTGGATAATATACCTTTAAGAGATTGTATCCTCTGTTGTTGACCTTTCAAATTATTTGTTCATTATGTGCATTAATGTCCACTAAAAAAAATAGAGTTAGAGTGCTCAGTTCATTATTTTATTATTATTATTATTATTATTTTTTACTGTTGGCCAATTCAGGATGTAGTCGCCAGAGATGACAGGTTTTAGTAATACTGTACCTCTAAACCCAATTGATTCACTTCTTTAGACTGGGGTCAACAGCCAAAATTAGATTTGATCAAAAAAAATTTAACAAAACATTTTAAATCTTAAAATGATCATTTTTAAAAATAAAATGTTTTGTGCGAAAATGTGCCTTTTTCCATTTGTTTCTGAATTTTTTATCAAAACATCAAAATGTTTGCCACAGAGGTTGCGGAAAATCATGGATTCTGTGACTTTCCGCGACCTCCATGACTTCTGCAGGGGCCAGCTGGCTCGGGGACCAGCTGCTTAGGTGCCCCCAGGGACAGCCTCACCAGCTGCTGCCTGGTGGCCCTGGGCAGCTGGCTCCGGGGACTGCCTGAGCAGTGGCCAGTGTGGCTGGCCCTGGAGACTGGCTGAGCAGCGGTCCCCAGGTGGCTGGTGCAGCCGCTGCGGCCAGCCCCCTGTGGCGGTCCCCAGGCTGTCGGAGCAGCGGCTTCCGCAACAAGCCCTCAGCAGCAGTGCCTGGGTGGCCAATGCAGCCACTTCCCCTGGCAGCAGCTCCTGGCAGCTGGTGCCATGGCTGGTCCATGCCCCCCACCCCCCGCCCTGGGAACATCAGCCCCACCAAGGCGTGCCTCTCTCCCGGCTTGCCCCCCAGCAGCGGCCCCTCCAGGTGCCCCCCCAGCAGCAACCCCCTTAAGGTTTAGTCAAAGGTATTTATAGTATAAGTCATGGGCAGGTCACAGGCCCTGAATTTTTGTTTATTGCCCATGACCTGTCCTTTTACTGGAGTGCTGAAAGGACTTGGTATCGAGATATATGGGAGGTGAGGACTGCTAATGGTTTAATTATAAAAGTGGGAACAACAAATGCATATAAAACTACATCAAAAAAGCTCTCCTAGGAACATATTTTGTTATACTGACTCCTTATGTAGAGACAAGATCATATGGCTGTTATGCTTCATAATTAGAGTTTTGTTCCTATTTCATTATATACTTTTCTTTAATTTATGATTTCAACATTGTGTTATACAGCTTATTGGTTCTTCCTATGAGATTTTCCACTAATACAAATATTGATCTACTTATTTAGATATTTTATTTTAAGATTTCCTTTTGATTTCAGAATAAAGATGGAAACCAGTTGCAGGTGCTTAATATTAAAATTGTAATGCTCCTGTTAATTAGAGTGACTCTGAATATCTAGAGAGGTTTAGGGAATCTTCATATCAAACTCTTTTTGAATAATATTTTGAGACATTTGATATATCAAAAGATGTTTTTATCATACACATTAAACATGATTCCAGTTACAGTATGTAAAGTTTGGGGGGAGGGAAGAAGAGAATTAAATCCAGCCTTCTCTATAAAAAGTTATATGAAATAGATACCACGTACATGCTATTGTCTATATGATGAATCGCAGAGTCTCACATGCAGGCTGCCTATGAATCCATTTCCTTTGGGACTAATTTTATTATTTGGCCTATATAAACAACTTCAACAGCTACCATTTAAAAATGTTTCCTTCTCTTCCTCCAAATGTGGAATCTCTGCCCAAAATTATGATAGCCCAGAATGGACAATGGGTAAAATTTTCACAAGTGCATAAGTGATTTAGGAACCTAAATCCTATTTTCAAAAGTGACTCAGGCACTGAAGAGCCTAAGTCTCATTGAAAGTCAATGATACATAGCAGGGTGTAGCCATGTTAGTCTATATCCACAAAAACAACAAGGAGTCCGGTGGCACCTTAAAAACTAACAGATTTATTTGGGCATAAGCTTTTGTGGGTAAAAAACCTCACTTCTTCAGATGCATGGAGTGAAAGTTACAGATGCAGGCATTATATAATGACACATGAAGAGAGGGGAATACCTCACAAGTGGAGAACCAGTGTTGACAGGGCCAATTAGATCAGGGTGGATGTGGTCCACTCCCAATAATAGATGAGGAGGTGTCAATTCCAGGAGAGGCAAAGCTACTTTTATAATGAGCCAGCCAGTCCCTATTCAAGCCCAAATTAATGGTGTTAAATTTGCAAATGAATTTCAGTTCTGCTGTTTCTCTTTGAAGTCTGTTTCTGGAGTTTTTTTGTTCAAGAATAGTTACTTTTAAATCTGTTATAGAATGTCCAGGGAGATAGAAGTGTTCACCTACTGGCTTTTGTATGTTACTATTCCTGATTTCTGATTTGTTTCCATTTATTCTTTTGTGTAAGGACTGTCCAGTTTGGCCAATGTACATGGCAGAGGGGCATTGCTGGCACATGATGGCATATATAACATTAGTAGACGTGCAGGTGAATGAGCCCTTGATGGTGTGGCTCATGTGGTTGGGTCCTCTGATGGTGTTGTTAGAGTTGATATAGGGACAGAGTAAGCAACGAGGTTTGCTACAGGGATTGGTTCCTGGGTTGTTGTTTCTGTGGTGTGGTGTGTAGTTGCTGGTGAGTATTTGCTTCAGGTTGGGGGGCTGTCTGTAAGCGAGGACTGGCCTGCCTCCCAAGGTCTGTGAAAGTGAGGGATCGTTTTCCAGGATAGGTTGTAGATTGTTGATAATGCGCTGGAGAGGTTTTAGCTGGGGGCTGTATGTGATGACCAGTGGTGTTCTGTTATTTTCCTTGTTGGGCCTGTCCTGTAGTAGGTGATTTCTGGTACCCATCTCGCTCTGTCAATCTGTTTCCTCACTTCCCCAGGTGGGTACTGTAGTTTTAAGAGTGTTTGATAAAGATCTTGTAGGTGTTTGTCTCTGTCTGAGGGACTGGAGCAAATTTGGTTGTATCTTAGGGCTTGGCTATAGACAATGGATCGTGTGATGTATGCTGGATGGAAGCTGGAGGCATGTAGGTAAGTATAGAGGTCAGTAGGTTTCTGGTATAGGGTGGTGTTTGTGACCATCACTTATTTGCATGTTGTGTCCAGGAAGTGGATCTCTTGTGTGGACTGGTCCAGGCTGAGGTTGATGGTGGGGTGGAAATTGTTAAAATCCAGGTACAAATTAAGGGTCCAAATCTATTAACACTTATTACTGAGCACAGGCTGTGATTCAGGAAAACATGTATACATCCCTATTCCAAGAAATACTTAAGCACATCCTTAACTTTAAGTATGTGCTTAGCTTCCATTGACTTCAATCAGACTTGAAGTACACACTTAAGTTAAATATATGCTTAAGTGCTTTCTTGAATCAGGACCATAGTGCTATGGGATTTCACATGGTAGTAAGCCCTAAAAACCATATCCTGGGGCATAACTAATTGGTACACTATACATGGTAGAGGGCTCTGTGCAAAAGTGTCTGGCCAAGAGCTGCAATAAATCAAACTGGTAGCAGGGATTGGGAGTGAGGGGAGAGACCCTAAATTGAATCTTTGCCACTGGAAGGTGACCTTTACATTTGTTAGGTTGGCTTTGGAAACATATTCTGATAGCAGTGTAGTACTACTGGCCTCATCATACTATTGAAACTAGTCCTACCTTCAGAAGTATTTACAGACCCTAAGCAGTGGGTTTGGGCATGATGGAATGAGTTTTTAAAATATCTTTATAAAAATAAAACAGTTATTAAATGTACAATCCTAGTAAGTTATGTAAAGGGACAAATTCTACACATAAACATGTGGGGCTCAATAGACTTCAGTGAAGTGTTGCTAACTTGCTTTATTTTTTCAGTTGGTTTTGCAGCACATTAATTATCTTTTCTGCTATATTTTGGTTGTGTATTCCAACTTCTGATTCAGAACAGTTAATTGATACCTTATTTTCCATGTACAGGAATTAATTTGTAATAATTCAAAGCAGTAGCTTATAAATTCAAATATATCCTTATAGTTATATAGTTAAATTCTTTTTATCCGGTATTGTATGTGAGTTTTCCATTCTAAAACAAAAATCAGTGTCACTTTACAAGGAAACCCCCCTCCCCCCCAAAAAATGGCGGCACTGCATGGCCGTCATGATAAAGTATGGAGATCTCTCTGGACTAAGTACAGTATTTTGTAGGATCGTTTCGGAACTGCAAAAAGTTGGCTGCTACTTTAGTTTTGCTTCTTCTGAAGAGGTTATCTGTGTGGCTGGTCTGCAGTCAGTGTTTTCAATTTTTGTTTTCATTTATTAGTGCATATTTTTATGTACAGCAGGGCGTGCTCAGAAATGTTCCCTCAGTAAAAGATTCCTCAACTGCCATGAGTCTGCGGGTGTATCTGTACTACAGTCAGAGGTGTGATTGCAGAACAGGCTGGCATAACTTGCGCTAGCTTTAATTTAGCTGGCATGCTAAAAACAGCAGTGAAGCTGTAGCAGCACAGACTTTGCTTTGGGTTGTACAAGCACCCTGGGGACTTTTGCTACATAATCACCTTGCTAGCCTGCATTGAATCCTGTACTGCTACATCTTTACTTTTAGCCATGCTAACTAGATTAAAGCTAGTGTGGGTATGCCAGCTGGTGCTGCAATCACACCTCCAACTGCAGGGTAGACATATCCTGATAAACTTACAAAGTGATAGCTCAATATGTAAATGTCACCCTTCAAAACCTTTGTTGTGTTAAACATTATATCATATACTGTAAGCCTCTTTGTTTCAAACTCTTCTCTCAAGATCATTTTAGGATAGTAATACAGTCAAACCCATTTATCTCGACCTCGTTTAACTTGCCAATCCTATTAAGTCGACGTTTTAGAAGTGGAACCGCCAAACTCCCTCTTTGTCTTATCGGTTTCTCATCGGTTATGTCGATTCTTTAATCTCGCCGAACCCTAATATCTCGAGCACAGAAGAGCGCCGAATTTGCCACTTACCGGCAAACTACTAACTCCGGCGGCGGCCCTGCCCAGCTCCTGCCGCATCCCTCCCCGGCCACGCGGCTCCTGCCCTGGCCCCGCATCCCCGGCCGCCCGCTCAGCCCTGCGTCCCCAGCCGCCGGCCCCCCGGCCCCGGCTCCCCGCGTCCCCGACCCACCGTGTCCCCAGCCGCCCGCTCCCCGCGTCCCCAGCCGCCCGGTCCCGCGTCCCGACCCACCGTGTCCCCAGGCGCCCGCTCCCGGCTCCCAGCCGCGGTTCCCAGACGCCCGGCTCCCGCGCCCCTGGCCGCCCGGCTCCCACGTCCCGGCCGCCCGGCTCCCGGCCCGCGTCCCCAGCCCGCGGTTCCCGCGTACCGCCCGCCCGCCCCGCTTCCCGGTCCCGCCGCCGCCCGCCCGCCCCGCCGCCCGCCCGTCCGCCCGGCCCCGCTTCGCCGGTCCCCGCTTCGCCGCCCGCCCGCCCGGCCCCGCTTCCCCGGTCCTCGCTTCGCCTGCCGCCCGGCCCCGCTTACCCGGTCCCGCTTCGCCTGCCGCCCGGCCCGCTTACCGGGTCCCGCTTCTTTGGCTGCCCGGCTCCGGGTCCCCGTCCACGGCCGCCCGGCCCTGCTTCCCCATCCCGCTTCGCCGGATCCAGCCACGTGCAGGCACCGCGGTAAGGGGGCAGGGAGGGGGTGTTGGAGAGAGGGCAGGGGAGTTCAGGGGTGGGGGGGTGGATAGGGGTTTATCTCGATCATCAGTTATCTCGACGCTTTTTGGCAAACCCCTAGGCCGGCGACATAACAGGGTTCAACTGTAGTGACAAGCCGTTTTCTGGGGTTTGAGTTGATGGAGAGAACATGCAAGAAACTTTTGTGCAGCCCACTCTAGGGTTTGCCACAATTTCTTCTGCAGTCAGACTACTCTCCTTGGCACCTCAAAGGTGGCAGGGAGGAAATACTGCTATGGGACCTGCTGTTCCACCTGCTTTCCTAGCCCACAGAAGTATTAGCTGCATGGTGGAGAGCAGACTGCACAGTTCCCACTATGCACCAGGCTGCAATGAGGCACAGTTGCTTTTTCAGCCCTTTTGAGTGTGGTGCAGTGATTGGGACATTAGCTTGGATCATTGCAGCTAACATAACTTGGTTCTTGATATGATTCAGTGCAGTATGAGTGTCTTCTGTAGCTAATAAATGAGCCAATCAAATTGTTTTGCCATAAGACCACTAATACCTTCCACACAGTTACCCCTGATCCTCAGATATGTGTAGCTGCTTTACACTGTGTCACTGGTGCAAAGTAGACCTAAAAGGCGGCACGCGAGCTGATTTTCAGTGGCACTCACTCTGCCCGGGTCCCGGCCACTGGTCTGGGGGGGCTCTGCATTTTAATTTAATTTTAAAAGAAGCTTTAAAAAACCTTAGTTACTTTACATACAACAATAGTTTAGTTATATATTATAGACTTATAGAAAGAGACCTTCTAAAAACATTAAAATGTATTACTGGCACGCGAAACCTTAAATTAGAGTGAATAAATGAAGACTTGGCACACCACTTCTGAAAGGTTGCCAATCCCTAGTGTAGACCCAGGTAATGATACCATCCTCCTCACTTGGGTCAGCCTAGGTAACATCCTGCCTTGTGATCCCCAGCTGCAGTATTGGCCTCTTGGGTCGGTTGGCGGCTGGTATAAATTAGAATAATGCCCACACTGCTCTACATTAGGTCAGGATACTGGTCCAGTGCACTGCTGAGCCAAGAATAGGAGGAACACAAAGGTTTCTTAAAGGCCTTCCCCAATCCTTCTGAGTTTAGTCACAGCTAAGGCTTGGGGCCAAAATGTCCACTTTTCCTTATTTTGGTCAAATTATCTTGGTGGTCTTATGTCAGATTACTTCTCCTTTGTGGTCTTTCAAAAATAAACTAATCTTAATGAGACTGAGTTTATATTTATTTTGTTTAAATCCTTTGATTCACTGCCACTACAAGTACATGGTTAATAATACATAAGCACTACGTGATGTGAATTTTTCTCTTATCTGTCTTCTAAACAGGCTTTCAAGTTTTCTTCTGTGGAGAAGCTTGACAGTACTCTGACCTTCTTATTGAAAAGTAAGGAGTCTGCTTATGAATTCAGCGCTTTCCAAAATGAAGTGCACCATCAACAAGCTAGTGAGTACATTCTTATATGCATTTATTTGTACACTACTGTTGTAGCAATTGCCTATTTAAGACAAGTTTTGGATGTACATATAGTGGCTATTAGTGAAATGCAGAAGCCTACATTAAGGACACCAATAACCAGGAACATTTTAAAATAGCTTATAAACCACTGTCACATTGTTGACACATACATTATCTAAAAAATTGTGCATGTTGTTTGTGTTTGACCATGGCTGAGAGTTTAATTTCAAGCTATCGGTACTGTATATGTCATTGGAAAGACAGGCATTAAGAAATATACACCAATATTGAGGAGACAAAAGAGAGAGAGAGAAACTAGATATATATTTGCACTACTTTTTAATAATCATTCTCCTACATCCAGATTTTAATTTAATTTAATTATTGTTGGGATGCAACAGTTCAAAATGCAAAAAAGGTTGAGTGTCTGAAGAGGATAGATGTATTTGAATCTTAAAACTGTATTAAGTATCTATACTCTGTTGTAGGAAAATTGGGCTTAATAGTTTCCATTACTTTATTCTGGCAGAAAGGTAGTCCATAGAAAAAGCATCCAAACTCACCATAAAAGAGAAATATAAACTCTATGTAACTGGTTCATTGGGATATCAACACAAACTACTAATTAAAGCCCAAAATCAAAGTCTTGGTTGAATTCATTTAGCCATTTTATGTTCCTGACACATTTGAAAGTATATTGCAATAAACCGATGGTCTTTTCTCAGTTTATGCTTCTAAAGTGTCACGTGGGGCATTTGCAGGATGTCTGTCAGCCCTCAGTTTCTTCAGGGGCCTTGCTGCAAAGTTAGAAGCCCAGAAAATACAAGTTTTCCCTTTTCATATAACTGTCAGTTGTGTGGGGTATAAGTTTGAGACATCAAAATTACCCACAAGAAAGGAATGCACTTTGGAAAACATAATCCCAACTATACATATAAAATGATGGGGTCTAAATTAGCTGTTACCACTCAAGAAAGAGATCTTGGAGTCATTGTGGATAGTTCTCTGAAAACATCCACTCGATGTGCAGCGGCAGTCAAAAAAGCAAAAAGAATGTTGGGACTCATTAAGAAAGGGATAGATAATAAGATAGAAAATATCATATTGCCTCTATATAAATCCATGGTACGCCCACATCTTGAATACTGTGTGCAGATGTGGTCACCCCATCTCAAAAAAGATATATTGGACTTCAAAAAGGTTCAGAAAAGGATAACAAAAATGATTAGGGGTATGGAACAGCTGCCGTAGGAGGAGAGATTAATAAGAGTGGGACTTTTCAGCTTGGAAAAGACAACTAAGGGGGGATATGAAAGAGGTCTATAATATCATGACTGGTGTGGAAAAAGTAAATAAGAAAGTGTTATTTACTCCTCATAACACGAGAACTAGGGGCCACCAAATGAAATGAATAGGCAGCAGGTTTAAAACAAACAAAAGCAAGTATTTTTTCACACAACGCACAGTCAACCTTAATATATTTGAAGACAATTTTCTATTGTTTTTCATGTCCATTGAAGGTAGGACAGGAGGTAATTGGCTTAATTTGCAACAAGGAAGATTTAGGTTAAAATATTAGGAAAACTTTCATTCGCCCACGAAAGCTCATGCTGCAAAACATCTGTTAGTCTATAAGGTGCCACAGGATTCTTTGTTGCTTTTACAGAACCAGACTAACACGGCTACCTCTCTGATTTCTAACTATAAGGGTATTTAAGCTCTAGAAGAGATTCCAAATGAGGTAATGGAATTCCCCTCGCTGGAGGTTTTTAAGAACTGGTTAGATAAATGCCTGTCAGGGATGGTCTACATATACTTGGTTGTACCTCTGTGTAGGGGAAGAACTCAGTGACCTCTTGAAGTTCCTTCTAGCCCTACATTTCTTTGATTTTATGCCAGATCTCAGTCTACTCTATGCCATAATTGCTATTTTGCCTCCAAGGAAGAAAGAGAAGCACACATCCAACCTTAGTTTGGCGTGGAGAGAGTCCAGAGAATCTTTAATTGAGCCCTTCTGAGTCTGTTGCAGATCCCCCATCAGAGGAATGACTGAAGGGTATAAATGTGTTGAGGCCTGGGGCATTCAAATTGAGATCCTCATTTTGGAAAAAGTCAAATTTCTTTAATTATGGCTTTGTATTTTGCCATATCTATGTAATTTTATAGTAGCTTCTAGCTGCCACCGGCTCCTCCTAGGCACCCCCTCGTGGTCTCAGGGCAGCCCTGCAAGTGGTCCCTCACCTCAGTTTCCCCTTTGGATCCCTTGTAACTTCATGGAATCTTGTCCTCTAGTCCCAAAGCAGTTGCTTAACAAGTGTGTAAATATTCCATAACAAAAGTCCCCAAAACAGTCCATATCACCCCAGTGCATGTAGTCCTTAAGATCACAGATCCTCTTGGGCATTACCATAATACTTACCTAAGGCTGCGATGTTGGCATGGGTATTTTTAGTGAAAGTCATGGACAGAATGTGGGAAATAAACAATAAATCATGGAAACGTGCACAGGGCTGGCATTAGGGGATAGCAAGCAAACATATACACACCAATGAGTTACTATCTAAAACCTAAGAGAGACAGAGTTGTAATGATTGGTCTATTCAAAGTGTCTTTCAGCGCAGACCCAGAGGCAGCCCCTGGCGGTCTCTGGTTTCAGTTTAGAGTCTGGCCCTTTAGAGTTCAAACAGCCAAAAAAGATGAAGTTTCTTCTTGTCAGGGATTTTTATTCCTTTCCCCCAGAGTTCCAGATGATGGGACTAGTTCACATGCATGTTTCCTCTTCATGGGTGGTGGTGCTGATGAACAATCAACAGTTTTTTAGCTAATGCCTGCAGCCTTGGCAAGAGCTGGCATTTGGCCTGCCAGTGTTACAGCTTTACAGTTAGGAGTTATAAAGTGGTGGTGTGTATTGACTGTGGTAGGCAAGTAAATATACAGCAATAACTCACATATAGCCTTGCACATATCCATTAGAAGTTATTTTTAATCACAAGAAAGCACTGGGGACCAGATTTTCAAAGGTATTTAGGCCCTTAAAGAAGTAGATAAGCATCTAGTGGGATTTTTTAAAGAATCATCCTATTAGGTGTCTATGTGTATCTTTAGGTGTCTAAATATCTTTAAAAAACTCCCTTCCTTATACACTCTGTTTCCTACTCATGATCACTAGCTACCTAGTTAATACTCTACTAAGCTGGACATCTGCAATAGCTTTATGCTCTGATCACTGCACTGTTGCTTTTAACTTCCTTCATTGGGGAGTGATAATGGAAAGAATAAAGAGAGAGGCTTTCATCTCTAGGTTACCAAGTCAGGATTTACATTTTTAGTGACCAAAAATTGTTCCCATCCCGTCGATGTCCTAGCCTAACGTGGACACACAAGTAGTTCTTTCTGGCTCTACAGCTAGTAAAGATTTTAGAGATATTCCCTATACTTAGCTTCAGTATGACAAATCTGCAAGTTTAAAGATAGTTGTTTTCCTTCTAAAGCTTTTGTGTGTTCAAATAATTACAGTACTTTGCTAGCATATACAACATAAAACCTCTTTTGTCCCTCATTTTAATGTGTTAAATACAGTACAGTAGAACAATTCTTTACAGTAGAACATCTCTAATTTGAGCTAATAGGGAACCCATTGCAAATTACTGGATGTTGTGGATCAGCAATTAAGTGAACAATTACTATTTTAAAAAAGTAAGCTAAGAAGCAAAGTACATTTTGTGATGCATTATCCTTATTCACTTATTTTGACAGGTGAAGATTTAGTTTTTTATGATACTTCACAGTATAGCATATTTTATAACTATAAAAAATTCTCAGCACAAGAGATCTCACTATGGCACTCTGTTAAATCTCAGAGAAGGGAGAGTGCAGATTGTGTACATATTAGTGAAGTGCAGATAAGCAAGTGTCTACTGCACAGCATGTGATATACACATATATTTTAATAAAAATCTAGCTAAAATAGCATATTCAATGCAAGATGAAATCTCTAGATCATTTTAGCCAGCCAGTTGTTCTATATCATCTATATTATGACAACACACCATTAATGACATACCATAAGTGGTTGCTGATAGTCCTGTTCCCTCTTGCTTCAAGAACATTTGATCAGTCCAAAAATTCTCATTGTAGCATAATTTCTAATGGTCTAAGCAGAATCTTTGACTTCAAGAGAAGATTATCTTTATTTAAGGGGGAAAAACCCATATTTACTATTCAGATGTGGGTTTTCACCATGCCATTTAAATGAAAGGTGTGCGTAACAGGAGTTACTGGATACTGACTGTAGCAATGTGACATGGTATAAGCTTTTGTAACCCTGAACCAGTTCAGGAAGTCAAGACAGACCTTTTACCAGCACTCGTATGTGACGCACCTTTACTAAAGGTGGAGCTAAAATCATGCCCCCAAGAAAGTAGTTGGAGTCCTTTATAAACAGAATTTATTTTCCCTTCCTCACTGACTTTTGAACCAGATGCCATGAAAAACTAGGGAAGGTGGAAATATGGAAGACGCTTACTAGCACCTCTATAGTTCAGATCGCATGGAGATTTATATTTAAAGTGAGGATAAAATCCTCTAAATCACACTTTAACAATTGAATTAAATCGCTTTAACACAATAATGCTTCAAATTTTCTGCAGTATATTTTTGTGAGAGATTCAGTAATGATGGCAGAAATGAGCC
Source organism: Mauremys reevesii (assembly GCF_016161935.1). Lineage (NCBI taxonomy): Eukaryota > Metazoa > Chordata > Testudines > Geoemydidae > Mauremys > Mauremys reevesii. The sequence goes on along the minus strand of NC_052627.1, from coordinate 34,468,918 downwards.
TTTTCTGAAATTACTCAGAGAGTTCAAGGTGGTTTATTTTTTGGGCCCTGTATAGCTAAAACACCCATAGTCATTATAAACTGCAAACTTCATATACATGTATATTTTCATAAAATCTCACATATTAGTAGCACAGTTTTCAAAAGTTACATTAAACACAAACTCCTCTTAGTCATTATAATCCAATGTAGAGCCATAAACAGAGAAGCTGATGGAGCTGCCAGACGTGCCAGCTCCATCTGTTCTCTCATATAGGCCTGCTTGCCTCCTTGATTCCCCAGCTACATTCTGTGAATTCAGGATGTCATAGGATGGAGAGGAAGTGGGGCTGTGTCCAGGAGTGGGGAAGAATGATGTGATGAGAGAGGATTCTGCAGGGGGGACATGGTAAAGGGAAGATGCAGATGAGAGAAGAGCAATATTCCAACAAGTTGCTTATAATTTGTTGGGGGAAAAGCTGCATTCTTATGAATTGTAGGAAGTTTGTCAGATTGCAGCTCCTCCATAACCCAGTATGTCAAGTTAGCCCCTTCCCACCTCAGCCTCCCACTATGTGCAATCACTGCTAAAATGTGAAATGTAAATTCCTCATCCAGAGTTTCTGAAAGCTGAAGAATTAAGTTGTATGAGTGCTTTGCACCATGCTGAACTCTGTGTGTTCAAATAATTGCTGCATGTGTGTTCAATTTCTCTCAGTTGATACAGAAGATGTAGGTTTACAAGGTTAACAGTAGTAATTATCTGTAATCAAAATGTTGGGTTCTGGAAAAGGAATACATACTGCCCATTTAGTAAGTGATAACAGCAGGAAAACAGGCACGTCTATGTACATTCTATTTAATGAGTAAAACACGTGTTGGTTTTGAATTGATAAGCCAAAAATAGGTATAAAGGACATGTTTTGAATTGTAAACATGGGCATATGGCTCACAAGGCTTCCTGGAACTTGATATTTTTGAAACCTGAAAAGCATGGAGCCATGTACAAAAATGTGCATTAAATGTGTGTGCAGTTATCAGAGTTGCCAACACATTTCCTATCTGTGCACACAAATGGCACAGCATATCTGACAAGTGGCACATGCAAATACCTCATCGTTGCTATTGTTATCATCATCTATAAATAAAGCATACAGTTATTGCCCTTGCCCTGGCCTCAAATTTTCGAGTAGGCCCACACTATCTAAGGGTATGTCTCCACTGCAATCCAACGTGTGACTGCAGCTTGGATAAATGTATGTGTGCTAGCTTTACCTATGCTAGTTTGGCTAAATGCGTCACCACAGGCTTTAGCATGAGTTGCACAAGAAGGCTGGGATCCCTGTGTACCTGCTTGCATTGCTAGCCCACACTGAAATCTGTGCCCCACATTGTTAGCTATATTAGCATGGGTATGTCTATCTGGGCTTTAATCTCATCTCAAAGAAGATATAGTTTTAGTTGATCACCATACAGTGCCATCACTGGCTGTAAGAGAGATGAGCTCAGCGACAGACCAGCGTAAGGTTTTTTCACTCTGACGAGCTTGTTCATGTTTTGACAGGAAACTGTATATTACTTATTTATTATTTATAGTCAGATATATCTATTACGTTACATTACACTACATGCATGTGCACACAAAGTACATAGGGACATGTGGGTTTTGGTTCATTCTGAAATCTGGAGAGGGAAGCTTTTAAAATATTCATAACAATCTTGCTGAAATGCAGAACCACAACCACAAGTTGTAGTTCTTATTCCTTCTGCTTCCATTTTCCCATATAGTAGGTACACTTTTTCTAAACACTGCTGATGCCATTTGGATAACTTCTCTTATCTAGAATATAAACAAACAGAGCCTTGCCAAAGCATTTTGTTTTAAACTCCTAATCTGTACTGCTGTCTGGTTCTGCTGAAATTTAAATTTGGGTGGTGTTCAAATTAAGATGCTTTTTAACTTTCATTTTAGTTCTGATAACTCTAATCTTGTGTAATGTTAAGAAATGGTTTGTTCATAAAGTGTGATAATTTAAATCTGCACTGATTTCTGACAGGTTTTGACATTACAAATTTTTAATTTTAAGTAACCACGTTTCATCAAGATATGTGTATTTTTGGGAATTAACACTGGTTAGATTATTTTTCCCAAAGTACCTTCCAAGTTAATGACAACAGTCTAATAAAATGTGTAACAAATTTTTCCAATGCCTCTCTTTTCAACACACTGAATGATATTTTGGTGCGTTAAAATAGAATACCAGTTTGGGAAGGAGATGATGGACAGATGAATCTGAGGAACTGCTACAGACATTGGATTTTAGGAATTTTGCTTTGCTGGAACTGGAGTGTGTGAATGGAAGGGGAAGAAAAAATATTTTTACTTATGCTGGGCTACTGCATACTGTTGACAGGCTATAGAGTCAGAGAAACTGCAAATAGATATTGTGGGTGAAATCCTGGCCTCTTCTGGGTCAAGATTTCACCTCAGGGGCTAGATTCGCAAGCGGGACTGAACCACCCAGCTGCCCCTTTATATTTGTAAGTCCAACTTTTAGGTGCCACTGACATTCACAAACCCCAACTCAGATGCTGCCTGACCCTGTAGGTGGCTAAAGTCCCATAGTGCCCAAGTTCTGCCAGTAAAGTCCCAATGGCACCTACATTTCTTCTAGTAGGCATATGCAAATCTATGTCCTAAATGTGTTTAACTGCTTAGCACCTAAGCCCCAGTGAGATCCTCAAACCTATTCGTTCCCCTGCTTATGTCACCTTTGGGGCTTAATCCAGTAGGTGTGCTCTCAGCATGCTTAGCCTGTGGGGAGTTGCTGGTGCTGCCCCTGGGATGTGGGAAAACTAGGTTAATATCTCCACTCTCTCTGGTTTAGAGCAGGGACCCAAGTGAGTGCCTTAACCTCCTCCTCCTTGTTTTGTTTATTGCAAGGAAGGGCTGATCTGCCTTAGGTGCCTAACTCCAGGAGAGGGTTCATGGCTGTGAATCCCAAGCAGACAGAGGACCTCCTTGTGACCCAGAGTTAGAGGCTCTAACTCCCTTCTGAGAGGCTGGGCTTAAGTCAACCCTCTCCTTGTCATTTCCTACTGGTTGGTTCAGGCGGCTCCCTGCTCATCAAGCTGACTTCCATAAATCCCTTTTTAGGCACCCAATTCTCTGCAGGCATTGGCTAGGGAGCCTGGGCACCTAACTTGGGGTTGTGAATTCCACTGTGCAGCAAGGCACCTGAAAGTTAGGCGTTGCAACACTGAATAATGTAAGGCAAGTCCCCCCTGAGAAGCTAGTCCCTGGTGCCTGCATTCCTTCAGCACCCAAAACATCCCTTGAACTCAATGGCATTGTGCAGCAAATGTTAAGAATGATCCCTCGCCCCAAACAGCAGTGAAGGCACAACGGCATGGGCCTCAGTGCAGACTAGCAATGTGAGACATACCTAGTATTAGGGGAGGCTTGTACGCCCATGCAGAAGTCCATACTGCCCCAGCTTCACTGCTACTTTTAGTGTGCTAGCTAAAATAAAGCTAGTGCAGGTATGCAATCATATCTTCAATTGCAGTGTAACTATAACCTATATGTCATCAGTATAAAAGAATCATAAATAAATTTGCAGCATGAGTAACATGACTGATATACAGAATACACTATACTGAAACTTCAAAAGGCAGACTGGCCTGATTTACTATAGGTACCTTACAATCTCTCTCTTTATTCTGCCTTGTCTATCAGTGTTTTTAAATAACAAGACTCAAATAATCAAAGGGAATGAATGCCTTTACCATTGATAATCAGACACGTCACAGCACTTTAAAGTCTTTATTTCATCATTAATGTAAAACAATCAATAATCATTCAATTCCAAGTTGAATGAGATAGATGGGTTATGCAGCCTCGTTTTCAACTGTAAACAATTATTATGGTTTCTTTGTTAATGTTAATTGTTACAGATTTCATACATTAATATTAAACAAGAAACCCTTGGAGAATGCCACCTTGTGATATCACTAGCAAGCGGAATATATGTAATAATGATATGTACTATCAACTTTAATATTTTACAGTTTTTAACTTTTAAGGCCAGATACAGTCTCACTAATACAAGCTTGCTGCTTAAATTGACTCGGGTAGCACAAAGTTTCTGGATCATATTCTGGTCAATCTGTCCTTTAATTTAACATACAGCATAAGAATTTAATACCAGTATAAAGGTTGGATCCAATACAATGACCATTGGGAACTAAGTGACACTTTTTGTATAGTTTCCTTCACACACTGTCTCATTCCAACTACACCTCTACCCCGATATAACGCTGTCCTCGGGAGCCAAAAAATCTTATCATGTTATAGGTGAAACCGCGTTATATCGAACTTGCTTTGATCCACCGGAGTGCGCAGCCCCGCTCCCCCGGAGCACTGCTTTACTGTATTATATCCGAATTTGTGTTATATCGGGTCGCATTATAGCGAGGTAGAGGTGTAATAGAATTGTAGCAGGGAAAGTAGTTGGATAGAAATAGTAACGATTGGTTGTGTGACAAATGTACCTCTTTTGTCACATTAGGACTCAGTGTTTCTCACCTGGCATTGAGGAGCACCTGGGGTAAATCAGTCCTACTCTGCAGATTTAATACTTCACATTGGCTTATTTACAGGGTAGGGCTTAAGGTTGGCTCAAGAGCTTCTTTAAACAACGACAACAACAAAATTAAAATTTTAACTCCTTCTGGAGCACTGCCTCTTCTTCGGCTGGCTCCATCCTCTTTAAACTACTCTGGGCCCAGTTATGCTGGGAATCATAACAAACAAAGAAACAAAAATAAACACAAGATTTCCCCTTATAGGGTAAAACAGCTCTTGACCTAGCAGAAACATTTTTCCCTCACTGCACACAACCTTTCTGCAGCTTACTTCTCATTCCTCCTCTCCTTTCTCCCTCACTGGAAGAAGTTTTTAAAGATCACAGGCTGCCCTTAATTAGACTCAGGTGCCCCTAATTAACCTGAGATAACCTTTCAGTTAATAGAAAAAAGGGCTTTAACCAATCTAAGATGGATATACCTGCCTTCAACCACATCTCCAGGTCCGCTGGCTCCTTGGATGCTTGTGAGGAGCAGTGGGAGCTGTCCGGAATTCTCTGCTTGGTGTCCCCTTCTGGTTCCCTAGTTTTGGCCCTTTGACCCCCACGCTGGTTCCCATTATTGCCTTTGTTGTCCCCCAAACTTGGTTGGGTTCAGGGTTCAGTAGCTCCTCCCTAGGTTGGGGGAGGGACTTTTAGCAGTGGGTGAGCTAACGCCTGCCCACGTCCCGGTGCTCAAAAGGACCACACCTCCAGGTCCTCTGGCTCCTTGGATGCTTGTGAGGAGCAGTGGGCACTGTCTGGGATTCTCTGCTCAGTGTCCCCATCAGGTTCCCTAGTTTTGGCCCTTTGACCGCCACACCTGGTCCTGTTTTTTTTCTTCGTTGTCCCCTGACTTTAGTTGAGTTCTGGGCTCAGTAGCTCCTCTCCAGGCTGGGGGAAGGGCCTTTTGCGCCTGCCCACTTCCCAGCACCCAATAAGACCGCAACTCCAGAGTGGACAGGACTGCTCCAGTGCCTCTTTCTTCGGGGGAGGGCACTGGTGCTCAACCAACTGGTCCTGTCCATGCTCTCCCACCAGCTCAATGCCCTGTGCTTGACCTCAGGGTTCCTGGCCAGGCTCCTGAAGCTGAAACTGGAGTTCTTTTTGCCAGGACTGCACGGGGTCTCTGCAGGGGTTTGTTGTTCCCCGTAATCTGTTGAGTTTCCAGGCTCAGTGGATCCTCCCCAAAGGCTGGAGGAGAGTCCTTTAGCCATGGGCGGGCTTATGCCCGCCCACTTCCCTGGAATTTCAATAGGACAACACCTCCAGAACTGTCAGGTCTGACTTTTTGTCACAGTTGAGTTACCTATAATGTCACAATGGCTCCATTCAAGAGTGACATGAGCTAATAACCTGTCTCCAGTAGTCTATAATCATAACTACATGAAAAATGTGAAGATGTTATATTATTCCATAATTAAGATTGTTCAGGCTAAAATTAAAAATTCAACAACTATATAAGTTAAAATTCTTTAAAATATCAATTTTAAAATTTTTAACTAATAAACTTATTTATTTGTAAATTCTCAGAAATCATTTAATTACTCATCCTTTCTAATTGTGAGGATGTTCTATATTCTTTGTTCATGACAAAGAGATTGAAGTACTGCTTTGAGTGGAAAATTCAACCTTAACTTAGGAGTCTCAACCAGTGCCTCCATAAAATACTAAACTGTCACAGTTTGCATACATTATAGCATTTTGTTATGCGTATGTAGACAGTACTGTGACAAATGTGACACAAACATCTAAGTTCAGGTGCTGAGATTCCCTCACTTTCCTTTATGGCACTCTTTATGATGCATTTTGTCACTTCCTCCCATCTCAAGCAATGTGTGTGAGTGGAATTTATAAGATGATAGAATTAGGACTTATTTTGCATTCATGGCCAATTATATCTGGTTTAATTTGAAGGCATGGAGTTTTTCCTTAGAGCATGTTATTAACATGTTGTAAAAGTTTTTTGCATAAAATATTTGACCTCTTGAAGTATGCTTGCAAAACATAGGCTGGAAATTACATTTTTTTTGTTATCATATCCTCTCTAAAATTATCCTTGAACCTTTTTCAACTTTTATGTTGCTGCTAGACACCTCCAAAGGCAGATAGTTTAATATAGGCAACTCAGGGAAGAAATCTTTTTTGAGATGCTTTTGAAATACCAGTTATTTTTTAGACATTTTACTTGTAAAAGAATCCCACATAATGTGCAGAATTAGACCTAGCTTTGATGTTTTTGGTCTAGTTTTAAAAGTCCTTGCATATATTATACTGTTAGTGTGACATCTCCTGATAGTGTGTGTGTTTTCCCCAGAGATGTTTCTGCTGTGTGTGGAAATATAGAGAAATAACTAACTACATTATGGATTATGTTCACTTTTCTAGGGGAAAAACATTTATAGTTATTCTAATATAGAATCTAGACTATAGAGTTTAAATAAGAAGGCTGAGAAAAGGCAGAGTAAACATATACAGCAGCTATTTCTCACAAAGAAGCTTTAGATATTTTTGTTGCTGGAGCTATTTTAAAATTACAATTATTGTAGTTCTTAACAGACTTTTACTAAGAAGAATCAAAGAAATATAAAATTCAAAAAACCCCACATCTACTGTATGGATATACACAGGAAAACAAATATTTTCTTAACAGAGGCCCAAATTTTTGAAGCTGTGTGCCTATAAATAGATGCAAGGCTCCTGAATCTATTTAAATATTTATATTTAAGTGACTTGTTTTTTCAAAGGTGCTGAGCACTTAAAACCCCATTGTCCTCAGTTAGATTTGTGGGTGCTCCATACATGTGGAATTCAGGCCTTTTATATTTAGGTGCTCAATCTTAGGTGTTAGCATTGAAGTTTTTTGCCAGAGGTCTCTTTCTGTTTCTCTCTCTCTCTCTCACTCACACACACACACACACACACACACACACTTGCTTACTTATGGTGGTTGAAAACTTCAACATTATAGTCCACAGTACAAAGAGTGGTAACAGCTAGTTCTCCTCTCAGTATGGTATAGTACAAATATTTCTGGGTTTCTCTGTTCTTGCTTTCTTGTCCAAAAGGCAATCAAGTATTTAAGTAACTACCATACAAGTCCTTTTTGGGATCAGTAATTATTTTTTTCTATAGCAAGAACTTCCTATGTCTTTGCAATCCATCTTTCTAATGATGGTGAGCTGAGATTTTGCCATTCCATCACTACCATTGTATCATTGCTAATAATAAGTTCTGAAATAGTCGATTAATTTCAGTTTACCTCCCTCACTTATTCCTCAAAAGAGAAATACAAGAGACAATACAAATTAACGTCCCACTATTTCAGAACAATGGCTAAAAATCTGTTCCCCAAATGTAGCATTATTTTTAAAACAAAAAAGTGGGCCTGATTTTTAGTAAGTTGATAGGCACACATTTGCAGATACAATCTAGCTATATGAACATGCAAAACGGGTATTATATTACAGATATAGGAATATACTCCTCTAGAAATGTCATGTTCAGGACAGCTACAGAGATTAAAAAATGGCTTTAGAAAATTTTAGTAATAAATACTTATGAGACAGTATGCCTATACTGTAGAATTTTCTTTCCCTGGGGCAGTGTCCAGCTCTTATTTTTTATCAGTAGAAATAATTCAAGTGTTTTTTGAAATTCCATCTGTCAGAGAAAATGGGACTTCTCTGTTATGTTAAAGGAAGGTTAAGAGTCACCATTACTGAAATGTATGACGACTACTTGAATTATAAAACTTTTAGTTATAAGAATTTGCTCTCCGAGGACTAATTCTGCAAGGACAGCTTTCATAATAACACTACATATTATTGAACCCTGGAAGTTTGGTAAAGGAGGGTGATATGTTTTATCTATAAACCAGGGACTTTTATAAAAAACCTTTTCTTATTTCCATATACAGATTCCTATTGGGAAGAGCTTCCTACACTTCTCCACTGCGCAGCTAAATTTGGATTAAAGAACCTTGCTACTCTTCTACTCCAGTGTCCTAAGGCAAGTCAGGCTTGCAGAATAACCAACAAACATGGAGATAACCCAGCACATATTGCTGGAAAGCACGGGCACAACGAACTCCAAAAAATCATCCAAGAATTGTCAGTAAGTTTGTATACTTTTCCACAATTTATATAGAATATGTAAAACCAGCTGCCTACCAGTACTGTTACAGGATAGAATCTTCTTTGAAAGAGGTACTGATATTTGTCAAACCCTAATACTGTTGTCCTTCTCTTTAAAAACATTGTGTTGGATTCTGGCTGCCCCAGCATGGATGCATGACAGGTGGGGCAGGATACAAGAACCTTTCCCACTTTGTGCACTGATATAATGGGCAGCCAGAATGGCAGTGCTTTCAAATCCTTAGTGTAGTGGTATTGGAGGTGGAGATAAGATAGCACAGTGAGAAGTTGTGTCCATATGGTATGTCTAGGTATGTGCTGCCTGTAGAACAACAAGCAATCAGAGCTGTGGGACCTTGTACTGCTTCTCTAAAGAGAAAATAAGGAGATCTAAAAACTGCTTCCAAATTCTCCCCCCGGAGTCTTGAGAAGCATTCTGTCTGCCTTAACATTCCACAAGGAGAAATTCCTTTGGACACCTCTCTACTCTCACCTTGAGTATAGACCTGACTATAAAAGCCATTCCAGAGCCATAAACAAACAAATAGAGCCTGATTCTATCTCCCATACCCATACTAAGCAGCTCTTTATTCTACATGCTGTGCAGTGGAACTTCTTGTCAACAAGGCACTACTCCACATAAGCAAAAACGATACAAACTCCATGCTGGCCAAGAAACGGTTAATGAGAGGCTGTGATTATGTCTATATGTGCTGTACTCATACCTCTGACTGCAGTGTAGGCATACCCTAAAAGACGAAAAGCAGACTAAGAGTAGGCATAGGGATATGATACATAACCAGGTAAATATTGTGGAGAATTGGCTCAGCTTTGTGAGTTGTGTGGCTTTTTGTCATTGTTGATGCTTGTTCTGTTGGGAGGTAGATGTTGAGTGACAAATGGCAAAATTGGGAATGCTGGTGAGAAAGGAGATAAGAAAAGGAAGGAGGGACACTTGGGGCTTATCATCTGTCTAGCCATGATGATCAGGCAGGGTTTTATAGGCGTCACAGTAGATTCAAGTCTTAAAGAGGGATTTGAAGGAGGATCAGGTAGTGGCTCTGTGGATAATACCTGAGAGTTTTTTGCATGCATAAGAAACAGCATGGGAGAAAGCATGAAGGTAATTAAGGGAGCAGCTGACAGGTGGGTAATAAAGACTGGGAACACTGATGAAATGAAAGCATGGCTGAAGTCATGATAAGTTACTAGCAGTGGCGGCTCTAGGCATTTTGCCGCCCCAAGCACGGCAGGCAGGCTGCCTTCCGCGGCTTGCCTGCGGGAGGTCCCCGGTCCCGCGAATTCGGCGGCAGCCTGTGGGAGGTCTGCCGAAGCCGCGGGACCAGCGGACCCTCCGCAGGCATGCCGCCGAAGGCAGCCTGCCTGCCGCCCTTGCGGCGGCCGGCAGAGCGCCCCTCGTGGCTTGCCGCCCCAAGCACGCGCTTGGTGTGTTGGTGCCTGGAACCGCCCCGGTTACTAGTCTCATTTTCAAAAGTGACTAAGCACTTAGCAACCTAAGTCCTATTCAATTTCAATCTGGCCCTATGTGCCGAAGTCCCCTCTGAAAATGAGATTTAAGCTTCTTAGTCAGTTACACATAGCAACAGTGAGTGGAGCAATGCCTAAGTACCTTTACAAATCTGGGCCCAGCTCCTTAATTGATGTACACTGGCACAGCTCCCTTGACATCAGTGGAGCTGCATCCATTTACACCACCTGTGGATCTAGCTTATAATTTCAAATTCTGCAGCTGTGACTAGCAGTTTCAACCGTTCTCTCTCAGGGCCTCTCTTGAGATTAGGCGAGAAGTAGAATTTGACAATTCATAATATTCTGTCAGACCCTAGTTTTAGGACTTTATAATTTTGTACTATTCTATTCTGGATCACATTTTTGTTCTCATTTACCTCCTGTCATGCTGTCTGGGATGGCTCATGACTGTGAGTGCCTACATCAGGGCAGGCTATCAGAAACAGGGCAGACAGCCCAAACTGGTAGTGGGTTCTACAATTAGATTTCACCAAGCCAGTAACGCATGTGGACTCCTGGATCACTAGAACAGTCCTACCATGGAGTCACAGACAGTCCTCTTAGCCTCTCCAGTCTATCTTGCCAGCCAGGCAATCTGGACTTAGTGATAAATGGTCTCTTACACCAAAAAATCACACAATATTCAAAAAGAACGAGGAGTACTTGTGGCACCTTAGAGACTAACAAATGTATTTGGGCATAAGCTTTCATGGGCTAAAACCCACTTCACCCACTCCAGATCAACTGATATCCTAGATCTTACACCAAAGACAATGCCTGTAGCCAATCCTGTAATAAACTATCTAAAGTTTTATTAACTGGGAAAATGAAATAAGAGAGTTATTTACAGGTTAAAGCAAGCAAACATATGCACACAAATGAGTTACTGTCTAGATCCTAAGAGTGATCTATCAATTCAAAGTGTCTTTCAGAGCAAATCCAGGAGGTAACCCCTGGGGATCTCTGGCTTTGGCAATGTCTACCCTGCGCACCATACTGCTGCAGCCATGCCGTTGTAAGGTATGCTGTGAGGTCGCTCTTTATCCCCGGGAGAGCGCTCTCCTGGCAACAAAATAAAACCACCTCCAACAAGATACGGTAGCTTTGTTGCCGGGAGCGCGGCTCCCGCCAACATAGCGCTGTCCACACCAGCACTTTTTGTCGTTAAAACTTTTGTATTTGGGAGAATGTTTTTTTCACACCCCCGAGCAACCTTCAGTTTGGTTTCTCTGGCCCCTTTTGGTTCAAAAAGCAGAAGGGATGAAAAATCTTCACATCAACTGTTTTCATTTCCCTCCTCCAGCATTCACAATGTACTTCCCCATTGGTAGATGGGGGCAATTAACAAAACCTTTGTTTTATAATGGCCCAGTTAAATATTGATAGTCCTCCTGAATGGCTGAGGAGGAGCGGGGGTTTTGCGAGGTAGGGAAACATGGAGGAATGATTCCTTTGCCTGGGATCAGCAGTTCAGAGCAAACATTTTCAGTTATAAAGCAAAACTTACACATTTTCTTATAGCATGGAATACAGATATTACAAGTGAGATTAATATATGCAGCAACTTACAAGCATTTCATAGAATCTAAACACTAGCTACATTCTTATAAGACTAATACCTATTTTGAGCAAAACTAACATACAGGTGAACTGGTCTTGTCTCCACCTCTGAGTTTTTCGTTCTTAGCTAATGCCTTCAGTCTTGGCAAGAGCTGCACCTGCTCACACCTCCAGTATACATTAAATGTGGGCAAAACTACATTACAGCAACCATATGAATTAGTGAGACTTGCCAGTACCTGAGTGAGAGCTAGCTTGCAATTTATTCACAGTATCCCAGCTTTTTCTCCAAGAAGATAATTATGTGACAATGAGAAAATATTGCAGCTTACTGTGTTTGTTATAACAAGTTACAGCAATAAGAGTAAGCCAACTTTAATTGGTTATTGTACATTTCATTATGGATACTATATGTGGTATAAATTATTCTAGAAAATCAGCAAGGAACCTGATTTTAAATGTGTTATGAAAGATTTACATCATGGGATGCTCTTTTTTAAATTAAAGCAGCTAATGGAATACAGCCATATATCCCCCACGATCACTGTCAAAGTACTATATTGTATTTACACTCAATGTGGGACAGGAGATTTGAGAGGACTTATAGTGGGGGGGGGCGATGTCTTTCATCTTACAACACTGATTCAAATTCAACTCAGGTCAATAGGTTGCCGGTCTCATGTCAGTTATTAATATACAGATGCCCACTACCACAGTCTCAGTAAAGAGGCTCAGTGACTGAAAGGGACTGATTAGCTGTTTGATGAACACTGTCACCTGTACAAGTGGTCCCTATGGAATAAGGTTCAGAAATATCTGTGAAGTACTGGTGAGAAGCATATTCAATAGATATAAAATAGGCTTTGTCTGCACTAGCACTTTTGTTGGCATAACTTATTTTGCTCAGGGGTGTGAAAAAACAATACCCCTGAGTGACATAAATTACTATCCACACTGGACAGAAGTGCCAGTGTGGATAGCTCTCTCCTGTACATCGGTACAGCTATGCCACTGTAAGGTCTCTACTTTAGACATGGCCTTACAAGTGCTGTATGTGGAGACAATAAAATTGTCCTGCTGTATCTGTCTGTATACACCTTGCTAGAGTACCTTTTCTGGGGTGGGTAGTGGGAGGGGGGCATAATAACCCATAATAAGACATTTGCAAGGGTGTTTTATTTCACTATTCAGTAATCAATTTCTCTTTCCAAAAGAGATTTGTAGCTGTGATCCTTCTTGGTTGGTTTAGCAATTATCTGAATATAATTTTTCAGCTGATGCCACAACCTGAAAATGCAATTTTAATTAAAACCAGTGTGCAACACAACACCAGCAAGCATGAGCTCTGGTAGCATGTTGCTTTATGGAAATCAAACATGCATGTTATCTGATATCTCACTTGAGCAAAGTCCAAACCTAGTTTATCCCCTGATCCTCAGTATATACAGCAGCAGCTATATAGCTTCAGATCATAGTTTGAACAGAAAAGAAAATGGAGGACATAATTAGTGACCTTAAACATGCTCCAGATAAAAAAGATCACTGCATTACAGTAAACACAGAGACAGAAACAGGTGAATTTGACTCAGGCGGGAGAGGGGAGCATCTATGTGCCTGCTACAGAGAACTTAAGATCACCGTAATAGTGTCAAATGCATTTGAAAAGCAGGATGCTTTCTTCAATAGCCAATAGATCAGAGCCTCAGGTGCATCAGAAAAGTGTTTGGTGCACCTTGGAGTAAGAGCATAGGTAGCTTTTTAACACCTTTTCTCCCCACCCCCAAATCCTGAGGGCAAGCAGGCTATCATTGCAGCTGATCTGGCCTAGGGTGACCATACGTCCCGTTTTGGCCAGGACAGTCTCAACTGATCAGTTGGCAAGAACAAATCAGACAGATGCCTGCTTTTGCCGCCCCCCCCCCAACAAAAGAAATGGGGCACGTGTGGGGTGTGGGGAGGCCAGTGGTGGTGCCAGCCCTGCAGGGAGGCGGAGGGGGAAACAGGGCTCTGGTGAGCAGTGACACTAGTCAAACAGTGGGGAGGCAGGGTTTGGGCAAGCAGCAACAGCTGTGCAGGAGGCAGGTAGGATATGGATGAGCAGTGACACCAGCCACATTGGAGGAATGGGGGGCAGGGCTTGGACGAGTGGCTAGGCCAGCCCCATGCAGTGTCCTGTTTTCCCTTTGGGAATATGGTCACCCTAATCTGGCCCAAAGATTCACTAACACTTTTATCACACAGACCTTTCTGGTTCATTTGTCGCAAGCCTTGTGTTTGCTTTTTTTTGCTCACATGATTTAGTTGTTTTTTAAATGAGAAATGTATGAATAGAAATGAAATAGGGAAGGTCCAAATAAGTCACCGAGATAATGTGCAAGCCTAGAAAATGATAATGCAAAGACATTGGTTGTCATACTTTGCTGAAATGCTATCAAATTGAAATGTTCAGATCCAAAATCGTCAAGAAAAAATCCTTATGTGGTATCAACAATAGTTTCAGATAAAAAGCTCTGTATACCTCATTCACAGAATGTCCAGTTCTGAGGCTGGCAAAACTCCTCCTAAAAATTCAAATGGAGTTTTGCCTGCCTCAGCACATAGCTCCAGCCTGACTCATACTACATCTCCTGAATTCATAGTTGCTTTTCCACTTATTTTTATGACACATTCAGACTAAGGTCTCATGCAGGTCCCGTGTTACATTACATAGCTACATGCTTTTCAATTTGCAGCCAAGTACTCTATCAGACATATGATTTCTGGCTGCAAATTGAGATAGATATTTTAGTCACAAAAGGTATCGAGTGAAACAGTGGAGTTCGATAACAATCAAACATTGTACTTCCTAGTATATCAGGCACTGCAGGAAGAAAGATAAGACACCAGGAATGTGGTTTAACTCAGCTGCTACTTTATTAAGAAAGACATGTGGGAACTATCTGACAATAACTTCTCTGGTGCAGGTCATTTTGCCTATTGTAATCCCTTCCATCTATTGGAGAGCTACCATCAGCTCCCTACCCCATTAACCTGATCACGTATGGGATCCATGAAGTCTTGGTTGACATCTTTAATTCATTCTATTTGAAGAGCAAATGCTTTCAGTTGATTTCACAGCCTTGAAACTTTGCTATTACACACAGTCAGTGTTCAGATTAGCTGCTGTAACAGGAAAGGAAGTTTCAAAGCTGTTAAATCAAACTATGGGGATCTCACACCTTAGATGATGGGAATCCGAGATGCTATCTCCATACATGCTTTTTAAATCTTGATTTCCCAATTTCAAAAGTCAATTTGAACATTCAGTTTGCTCAAGGAAGTTTTTTAAACTGGAATAAAAGCATGGAAATTGATCTGTCTATCAATAAGAATGTGTAACTGAATTTTGTGACTATTATTATGAAATATCCCACAGGAGATGTCTCGCACTGAAAACTATGATACTGTATCACATGACACATTATTGTAGCAAAACCTCAATGCCTACCCCCTCTGAGCAATGGCCAGACAAAAGCTTTATATAAAAGACAGAATGACAGTGTGGATTTTTACCTTGTTGGGATAGAGAAAAAAGCTGTCTGTCATACAACGAAACAGCAAACATCTTAATGCATAAAATGCAGTGCTATTTACCACATTGTTAAAGAGATGGCACTATATTGAATGTTAAAGCCACCCTCATCCCAAATTTTCCCTGAAAGAAGCCAATCGCCATCAAATTTTACATATTAGTGTATCTCACGGTATGATTTTAGAGGATATTTATAAAAGCAATTAGAAAAGGAATATTAAAGTTATGACATCATTTAAACCATTTCTTCATCATTGGCATTTTGAAAAATTTCCCAACTTTTTTGGCTTGTCTGTATCTCCAGAATGGCTTTAAATTGTTGTTTCATTTTTCATCCTTGCTTAGATGTCATGTTTACTGTGGGTTTGTTTGGGTGCGGGGAATAAAGATAGTGATAGTGTGTGCATAACTCATATGGAAGTAGACAGAGAAGGGGTTAATTATGAGCTCATTAATAGAGCAGATTAGAAGCAGGGATACTTTTTGTGAGAATTGTGTCAACAGTTTCCTCCAGTTATTTTTCATATTTTGAAATTTCAACCAGTTCTATTCATTAGGACTTCACGGAGACTACTCACATGCTTCAAGCCAAGCATATAGATCAGGGCCATAGAGATTGGATTTACTCTTGCCTGGCCCAGCAAGGAATCAGAGCCATGAGGCTCCGGAGCATGATGGTTAAAGAGGAGTTTAGGTTATGTCTGCACTACAGAGCCTATGCTGGCATAGCTAGGCTGACATAGCAGATGCAGTGTACACTGACAGAAGGAGTTTTTCTGCCATTGCAGGAACACCATCTCCCCAAATGATGGTAGCTACATTAACAGAAACACTCATTTGTTGGCATAGCTGCATCTACTCTGGGGTTTTTGTCAGCACAGCTGTTTATCAGGGGTGTGTTTTTCACAACTCAAACCAACATAGCTATGCCAATATAACTTTCAAGTATAGACCAAGCCTTACATAGGACTATATTGCTTGCAAGAGACTTCATAATTAAAGGACTATTTGTTTCCTTTCTCCCCCACCTCCCTTACTGGAAGAAAAAGCCATTTTAGTTGGCTGTTTTGCTTTTGCTTTTTCTTTTTTTTTTTTTTCTGTGTCCAGGCTGAAGAAAGCCCTAGTTCCAGCTCTGGGCCATATTGAAGAAATGCTTTGTATAGAAGTGTGGGTGCCCTGGCGTGGCTGGACAGAGTATTTTAGCTGTTATTCCTTTATCTCTTCTCCCTTTTTCCTGTGACTCACAAGTACACCTGAGATACATATTCATACAACAGTACCAAAAGCAATGTTGAATAATTTTTGTTAATAAGAGGAGTTGAGCTTTTATAGAGAAAGTGTATGTTTTCTGGTAGAAGATGGAGAAGGAAGTTGAAAATTGTTGTTTATGTTCCACTGAAATAGAATTTCATCCTGGACCCTTTTTTTAAATAGGTGGCCAGATTCTGCCACCCCAAGTCATGTTGAGTAATAGTTTACTCCATGAGCAGCCCTGTTTAAGAAATGGAAACAAGACACTGTGCTGTGAAGGATGTGTGAAATCAAAGGAACTACTTGTGGAGTGAGATACTACTCAGTGTGAGGAAGGATGGCTGAATCTTGCCCAGAGTTTTGTTTGGGAATATATGGTTAAATATGTTGACTGTGGAGAATATTTCAATGTCCCAGCTGTCAAATCTTCCCTACTGGGCAGTGTACTCTCACAGGTTTTGGATGTTTACATTTTAGCAAATTGTGCAGCCAGTTTATCTACAACATCCTGTAGAAGATGCAGGGATGCAAATTGAAGTGTGGGAAGAGGGAGAATCAGGATAGCACTCCATGTCTGCTGAAAGATTTAATGTGTAATTTTAGAAGTATTAGATCAAACCCAAGAAAAAATGGCTAATTAATGCTATCGGTATTAGTGCATTTAGAACACAAAACACTCTTCTTTTACTGCACTTCTCTAATGGATGAAAATACAGTCCTATGAAAATAGTGGTTAAGTATGTTGATTGAGGAGCTTCCAAATTTTGCACAAAAGGAAACAGACTTCTCCTTGTATTTTGAATGGTCATTTCTGGGGTATTAAATACAACAGAAATAACACATACTTTCTAATCCTGCATGTCAACAAATGGGAACTGACTGTATTCTCTCTCAGCACATCACCTATGTATTTTTAAAGTTCCTTGAAGATCTTCTTTCATGTCTTGAGGAAATCTTAACATCATGTTTTGCTAAGATTTTATACTTTTTTTCACTTTTCTTAGGTGGATGTAGTCATTGTCCCTAAAAAGGCTTTCTTTAACAGCCTGAAATGATCATTATATAGCAGGGATCGGCAACCTCTGGCATGCGGCTCGCCAGGGTGCTTACCCTGGCAAGCCACGTGCCCGAGGTTGCCAACCCCTGTTCTATAGTTTAGTCCCAAGTATGCCAGCAATTTTAATAAGAATAAAGAATTTGTTATTTTAAGCAAAAAGTGAAACAAAATCACCTGAGAAACACTCTCTTACACTCCCTGCATATTTCATTATAATCTAGATAAAGAAACTTCCTCTTCTTCTAGTATAATGAGGTTATCACATAACATTATCTTTGCCCTGCATTATCACTTTGTTGCCAGTAGCCTCACTTCAGATGTGAATGGAGTGCCTGGGACTATCTGTTCAGACTCTAAACACTTACAACAACCAGGGATCCAGAGGCTTGGATTCCCTTTACAGCAGTCTGGTGGACTGCTGACAGAAGAACCTGACTGAATCACTGACACAAGGTACAAATTAAAACCAAAAAATAGACGAGGAGTAACATTTTTAGAAGCTCTTAACTTCCATTTCAAAAGTGGGTCTAAGTCTCACTGAGAGTCTTGGTCTTTTATGTCTTATTATGGACAAAATTCCTCCTTCCAGCATTAAGGGTGTTCTGCTGCTCCATCCATTTGTATTTAATAGTTGATACTGATTATTACATGGGCCATAATCAGAAAATATATATTATATCCCACTTGCATTATATTCCACAGATTCTGAGAAAATTCCAATTAAAAGGCTGTTTTATTGATTACTTAATGCAAATAGGCTTACTGATTGTTGGATTTAGCCCATTAGTTGTATGAGTGGCATCAGTACCATTTTATACAATAATTGCAATATTCATTTTTTTTGTGTTTTGTGTCTAGACTGTGTGGTGGCAAAATATTTTTGTTTTTAAAATATTAAAATGATTTTCATCATTTCAGGCTTGGTTGCCTAATTTTGATGAATAAAAAACAGGTTAATTGATCTTTTTTAATCCATCCAAATACCATTCTGAATAATGGAGTGTAAAAACATTTTGGATTTTTGTCTGCAAATATAATTTTATGTGTCTCCCTGCTTAATGAATCAGACAAGACTGAATTTATATATTGAGAGTGGTATACGTATGTGTTACTGAGCTGGTATAAGTCCTGAATGAATGTGATCTTTAGCAGCTATTGAAATGCAGTAGGGGCTTGATCCTTACCCATCTGCAAAATTCCTATTAACGTCAGTGAGATTAGAATCAGGCCTTAAGTGAATCTGTGACTGCATTTGTTCTCTACAAGACCCTTATTCATCAGCTAGGTACAGTCACATTAATTGATTATATCAATTGACATGCTAGAATCTAGAATATTGTTGCTAATTGCTGAGGTTGCAGTTGTTAACTACTCCAGATGTGTCCTGATTAGTGTATAGACATTGGGAACACATCTGTGTTTCCGCAATTATAGATGAGAATTGTTTTCTGAAGGAGGGTGTGTATATTTAAATGCCAGGAAAAATCTAAAATGATGGCATTTTTTCTGAAAGCAAGACCAGTTTCTTTAACTCTTTAACCAAGGATGAATCTAAAAGACAATGAATTGGCAAATTCTAATCAGTCCCTCCATTAGTTAATGTAAACACAGGGGATTCTGACATCCCTTTCACTAAAGCTGGTGCTCAGTTAAGCTTCTCTCTGGCTGCATTGGTCTGGGCCCATCCTTCCTGCCTGCCTGCTGGCCCAGCTCCACATTCTCATCTTACCCAGTTGGTCATCTCAGTGACTCCCTATCTGCTCATGATAGGCTACTCTCAAGTACTTCCCACCCCACTCATGCAGTTAAAGGAAGGAGAAAATCACCCCCTCTCCTCACTCTGAGGGCAAAATCAATCCCCTAACTCAGATTCAATATATATCACCCAGCTTCTTCTCTGGGAGCAAAATTGACTCTGCCCCCTCTATTGAGGCTGGAAATTGCCCAGCTATTGGAGATTAGGGATGCAGAAGAAACTTGAGGTTGGGGAAGAGAAAATTGAAAAGGGAAGAGAAACTCTCTTAAATTGAAGGAGGATGGAAATCCTACTCCCATATGCTGGCTTGAGATGTGGTGGAGGGCGGGGGGAGGGGAGGAAGAGAGTGAGAGACAGAGCGCAGTGGAGTCAGTGGAATAGTTACTGGGAAACAGACTGAGGATAAGAAAGGAAACAGACTATTAGAGAACACAAAGGAAGTACTGTAATGAAAGGCTCAGAGGGAAAGAACAGAGTGGGGTAGGAGAATACAGTGAGGGAATTGCGAGAAATTGTTAAGGCTACCATCCATTGCCTTCTATCATCTCCCTCTTTATTTGCTTACTATATCCCAACTCTTAAATCCACCCCTTTCCACAATTAATTAGCGGTGCATTCCACAATTAAAATCCTGTGAAGTATTCAAGTCCAGGACTGGGTGCTGCTGATCCTGCTTCCTTTTGGCTCAGTTGTGCAACTCAGGTTAGTGAAAAGTTACAAGAGAGTAGTCCCATTGACTTCAATGGGACCAGAGTAAATGCTCCCCAATGTAAGGGTTGCACAATCAGGCTCTTTATTTATTTGTAACTCCCGCTCAAGTCAATGAGACTTTTGCGTGTGGAAGAAATGTAGGATCAAGCTTGGTGAAGGGGAGAAATTCTGTCCTCAGATGCCATGTCCAGTTCCCATTTAAATTCAGTGGGAGCCAAATCTGTGCATCCAAGGGAAGAATTTGAAGCTCAGCTCTACATCTTACACTATCTGGTGCAGAGATGGGGAGTAGAGAGGTAGTCAAGAGAATCTTGTGCAATGGAAATTCTTCCAGTCTGGATGTTCTTTCTTACAAATAATTGTGCAGGAAGGCTTACTGAGATATGCTGCTTTCCCTCTGAGTAGGAGCAACCTTTTCTATACTGGGACTTCCCCAGCCCACCTCTCCCTCTTGCATTTAGTCAATATCTAGCTGAAATACCCCCTTAGCAATCTGAGAAGGGAAGGATGGTCATGAAGTGGGACTACCAAAAAAAGACACAGTCTGAGAATACCTGAAGGCTAGTGGATCACTTTTATATATTGTACCACCCTTCTACAGTCTAATTGTAGACTGTGTCTTTTCTTTTCAAGACTAATGTATTAATGTATTTATTTACCAGTATAAATTATATAGGCATCAGCCAGCTGCTGAGCCTGTGGAAAACAAAGTCATCTTCCTTTTTTTCATAATCATTTTGTTATTCCTGCATCTGACTGTATTGTAGCTCAGCCTTGTGCACCCCCAGAGGGATTCATTCCATTGCTCATATAATGGGAAGATCCCCAATTTAAACCCGTTGCTTCTTCAGTCAAGACATTATCTCCCTCCTAACATACAGTTACTTAGTGCTTGTGAGGAATCCATGCAAGAAGAGAAAGTGGAAAATATATTTTAAAAGAATTCTAAATGTGTTAAATTTGATTGCTATCAATATTTTGTTTAATTATCTTAAGTGCTGCTGCAATAACACTTTGGCCCATTGCTCATCAGCGTCAAGTAGCTGGGAGTGTATGTGAAAGAAAAGGATCAGTCAGATTTCTGGCATTTGTGCTATTACAACAGTGATAACTCAGCAAAACCTGCTGGGATTTTACTCTTTCAAAAAGATTTTAATATTCAGAACTGCTGTTGATGGTTACATGCATCCTACAGTACGTGGGAGTTACTAAGCTGACAGTGAATAAGATAATGTGATATTGTTAGATGTCTTTTAGTGGCTAGATATTTACAGCTCTTATGCAATTAAATCAGATTCTGAGCCCAGATTCACTGAGGATATTTGTACACTGCAATTAAACGTCCGCTGTTGGCCAGCTGACTCCAGCTTATGAGACTCAGGCTAAGGAACTGTTTAACTGTAGTGTAGGGCCCTGAGTGGTGGGAGGGTCCCAAATCTCAGGCTGCAGCCTGAGCCTCGAAGTTTCCACTGTAATTAAACAGCCCCGGAACCTGAGCCATGGGAGCCCAAGTCTGCTAGCACTGGCCAGCCATGAATTTTAAATGCAGTGTAGGCATAGCCTGAGAGATTTGTGAATTTGGGACAATGATTAGGCAACCTTGAGCCATGACTACACTAAAGAGCTTACAGCAGCACAGCTGTACCGATACAGCTGCGCCACTGTAAGATCTCCCGTATAGCCACTCTTATGTAGAGCTCTCTCCCATCAACATAATTATACCACCCCCAACAAGCGGCAGGAGAAGCTATACCTCTGACATAGCACTGTGTGCACACTATCACTTATGCCGGCTAAACTTATGTCAGTCAGGCAGGTGTTTTTTCACACCCCAGAGCAACAAAAGTTTTGCTGACATAAGTGCTAGTGTAGACATGGCCTTGATCCCATGATTTGGGTCATATATTCCATTCCACAGGATCTCTTTCTCCTAAACAGAATATAGAAGTGTTTTACTGATTCTGCCTTCCAGTGGCGCACTTGCTTACCCTTTCTCTCTCATAGAATCATAGAATATTAGGGTTGGAAGAGACCTCAGGAGGTCATCTACTCCAACCCCCTGCTCAAAGCAGGCCCAACACCAACTAAATCATCCCAGCCAAGGCTTTGTTAAGCCAGGCCTTAAAAACCTCTAAGGATGGAGATTCCACCACCTCCCTAGGTAACCCATTCCAGTGTTTCACCACCCTCCTAGTGAAATAGTTTTTCCTAATATCCAACCTAGACCTCCCCCACTGCAACTTGAGACCATTGCTTCTTGTTCTGTCATCTGCCACCACTAAGAACAGCCTAGCTCCATCCTCTTTGGAACCCCCCTTCAGGTGGTTGAAGGCTGCTATCAAATTCCGCCCCCCCCCCCCCACTCTTCTCTTCTGCAGACTAAATAAGCCCAGTTCCCTCAGCCTCTCCTCATAAGTCATGTGCCCCAGCCCCCTAATCATTTTTGTTGCCTTCCGTTGGACTCTCTCCAATTTGTCCACATCCCTTCTGTAGTGGGGGAACCAAAACTGGATGCAATACTCCAGGTGTGGCCTCACCAGTGTCGAATAGAGGGGACTAATCACTTCCCTAAATCTGCTGGCAATGCTCCTACTAATACAGCCCAATATGCCGTTGGCCTTCTTGGCAACGAGGGCACACAGATGACTCATATCCAGCTTCTCGTACACTGTAATCCCCAGGTCTTTTTCTGCAGAACTGCCGCTTAGACAGTCAGTCCCCACCCTGTAGCAGTGCATGGGATTCTTTCCTCCTAAGTGCAAAACTCTGCACTTATCCTTGTTGAACCTCATCAGATTTCTTTTGGCCCAGTCCTCCAATTTGTCTAGGTCACTCTGGATCCTGTCCCTACCCTCCAGCATATCTACCTCTCCCCCCAGCTTAGTGTCATCTGCGAACTTGCTGAGGGTGCAATCCATCCCATCATCCAGCTTTTTAATAAAGATGTTGAACAAAACCGGCCCCAAGACCAACCCCTGGGGCACTCCGCTTGATACCAGCTGCCAACTAGACATTGAGCCATTGATTACTACCCATTGAGCCCGACAATCTAGCCAGCTTTCTATCCACCTTATAGTCCATTCATTTTTAACTTGCTGGCAAGATTACTGTGGGAGATTGAATCAAAAGCTTTGCTACAGTCAAGATATATCACATCCACCACTTTCCCCATATGCACAGAGCCAGTTATCTCAACATAGAAGGCAATCGGGTTGGTCAGGCATGACTTGCCCTTGGTGAATCCATGTTGATTTGTTCCTGATCACCTTCTTCTCCTGCAAGTGCTTCAAAATCGATTCCGTGAGTACCTGCTCCATGATTTTCCCAGGGACTGAAGTGAGGCTGACCGGTCTGTAGTTCCCTAGGTTCTCTTTCTTCCCTTTATTAAAGATGGGCACTATATTTGCCTTTTTCCAGTCGTCCGGGACCTCTCCCGATTGCCACGAATTTTCAAAGATAATGGCCAATGGCTCTGCAGTCACATCAGCCAACTCCCTCAGCACCCTTGGATGTATTAGATCTGGACCCAGGGACTTGGGCACGTCTCACTCTCTCTCTCACACACACACACAAATACTCACTCTAATATCTTCCTGGAACACTCTGCCTTTTGTGGGATGGGCTGATGAATAACGCCTGTTCCTCCATACCTTTTAGTGTAAAGTGAGTCACTGACTGTAAGAACACAAGGGAGTTTGGACAGCATGGGAGTTAGGCTCAGAGGGGAGCAGACTGCTACATTAATTGTTAGCGGGCTAAAGTAAATAAAATCCATTAATTAAAGACAACTAAAAAAATTCTTAGCTGTCCACTTAAAGATAAAACCTTGTTCAACCTAATATCCAATCACAGATTAAAACCCCTCACATCAATTTTGGAGATTAAGTTTAACATCCTTGGAGAAGGAATTGTACCAAAAATTTGCAGTGTGAGACTAAAGTTTAAAAAGGGATATTTCACAGAAATGAGGGAGTAAGTAAAACACCAACAACAATCCTGAGATCAAAAGTGCAGAAATTAAAATCTTTACACTTATTCTGGAGGCTACTTACGCAACTAGGATAGGGTCATAAAAGCATGGACACATTTAAACAAAAGAGGAAGACAAACACAAATTAATAAATTATTCAAGAGGTTATTTAAGCCATACAGGTATCCTCAAGAAAAAGAAAAATCCAGCTGGAGTGAAAGGAACATAAACTATTGCAGATAATATGTAAGAAAATAACACTTCGTGGGCTAAGAGGGAAATTGAATGGCAATTAGCCAGAGACATTATAACAGTGAGAAATTCTTTAAGTCTGTCAGAAGCAGGAAGTGTCCAAAAGTATCAGTGGGTCCACTGGAGCACTTTGTGGAATAAAGGGAGCTATAAGGGCTGGATTCAAAGCTCAGTGAAATCAATGAAAAGACTCCCATCGACTTCAATGGGTTTGGGATCATGCTGTAAATGAAGATAAGGGAATTGTTGAGAAATTGAATGATTTCTTTGCATCAATCTTTGCCATGGAGTGTGAGGAGATACCTACTCTTTTCGGTGATAAAGATGAATTACTGTCAGAGAGCGAGATATCAAAAGAAGAGGTGTTTGAACACACTGATAAATGAGGACCTAATCCACAGGCCATTGAAGTCAATTGAGTCTTTTATTGACCATAATGGGCTTTGGATCATGCACTTAATTAGCTACAAGTCATCAGGCTTCTGAAGGAAGTTAGAATGAAGTGGCTGAGCTGCTAACACAAAATGCAGTCTCTCTTTTAGAACAGCTGCTGTTTCAAAGGACAGAACAGTAGAAAATACTGTGCCTAGCTTAAAAAAAGGCACTAGCAATGATACTGGGAATTACAGACCAGTACATGTAGTTTTGTTGTAGCTGTGTTGATCCCAGGATATTAAAGAGACAAGGTGGGTGACCTGAAGAGCTTTGTGTAGCTTGAAAGCTTGTCTCTCTCACCAACAGAAGTTTGTCCATTAAAAGATACTAACTCAACCCACATTGTCTCGCTAAGAGTACAACTTCTTACTTCTATACCAGGTAAATGAATTGAAATAATACTTAAAAATAAAATTATAAGTCACCTAGGAGATCTTGATTTGACAGTGACAAACCAGCATACTTTATGCAAAGGAAAATCATTCCTCTCTAGTCTACTAGTATTCAGTCAATGTTTCAGTAAAATTGTGGATAAAAAGAAATAACTGACAATTTATATGAACTTTCAAAAAGCCAAGTACCTCACAATGACTGTTAAGGAAACTAATTGTTTAAGGAGTTAGAAGTAAAATATTATCATGGGTTAGAAACTGGGGAAAAGACAAAAAGCAGAGAGTAGAAATAAAGGAAAAAATTTCAATATGGTAAAAGTTTAACAACAGGGTGCCCCTAGGTTCTGTACTAGGACTGGTGGTGTTTAATATGTTTGTTGTCAAGAGAGCAAGTAACTTCAGGAGGATCTAAAAAAATTTGGTGAATGGACAGCATGGAAGCAGATTAATCCCTCTGCTGAAAAATACAAAAGTATGCACGTTGAAAGGAATAATTTGAACCACTCATACGCATTTGCTGGGTTCTCAACTAATTGGAACCACTCAGGAAAAAAGACATATGCATCACTGTAGACTGTTCAATATTTAACATTGGTGAAAAAAGCAAATAAAATGTCAGTATGCATTTCAGTTCTGGAGACTCTATACCTAAGAAGATATAGCAAGAATAGCAGGTGTTCAGACTTGGATGGTGAAAATCATTAGCAGCATGGAGAGATTTTTCTACAAGGAGAGTCTGGAAATTTTGGGAACTGTTAAGGAGGAGGCAAATAATAGGAGACATGATAGTATCAAGTAGGCAAATCAGATGCTCCTGTTTATCCTGTCTTACAAGAACAAGGGGAGAATTAATGAAATTGAAGGGCAACAGATTTATAACTGATAAAAGGAAATACTTGTCCACACAAGCCATAATTAATCTGTCTAACTTGATTAATTCAAAATGTCACTGAAGCCGTGATCTTAGTAGGATTCAGTAAAGGATTAGATGTTTTCATAGATAATAGCAACATCTACATAAACCCTCATGCTTTAGGGTTTATGGCAGCCTACTAACTGAATGGCTAGGAAGAAACTTTCCCTGCAGGCGGTTATTTCATTATTGTCCATTAGGGGATCACCTGGCATCTTCCTCTGAAGCATCTGATACTGGCCACTGTCAGAGGAAGGATGCTGGACTACTAGTCTGATATAGTATGGCAATTTTTATGTACATATATTTTCTGATGATCAGGACACCCTCCTGACTAAGATGTAACTGCCTCAGAAGCATGTTAAATTGACAGAATGAGCAGCAGCAGGAAGATCCCAAACTATTCACTGGATCCTGCTTCTGCTGCAAAAGCCCCAGAATACACATTGCTGGAGAATCCCGGATTATGATCCTGCAGCAAGACAAGTTTACATTGCAAGGAACATTTTAGGCCTTCATTCCTGTCAAATGGGCCATGGGAAGCCTGTCTGAAGGAATTCTAGTGATTTTGAGAGGACAGACTTACCTCCTTGAATACAGGTGATGTGTGGAGTGTGCCAGCTGGTCATCTCCAAGAGATTTAGGAACCAGACATCTGCCACTCCTTACAAGGACATTGGATGTGAGTGGAGAAAGCACACCAATGTCATACCACTGCCTACAGAAAGCATCAAAGGAGCTGGGTCTTGTTGGGGGGGAGGAGAAGGGAAGCTAGGGAGAAAAGAGGTGGTCTGGTTTATGGTCCAGAGTATAAACCATGTAAAATTTTGAAGTTTTGGCTGAATTTCATTTTGGGGGTTCTTTGAACCCAAAACTCTAATAGAAACATGGGGGAGGAGATAAGAACCCATGCACGGCAAAGCCAGATAAAAGGCTTGCTGCAACCTCTCTGAATCAAAGGCCCAGAGTTCTGCACAGCTCTAGGAGTGACTTACCAGACTTTTCTACCAACTGTGATTTATTGCTTAATTAGGAAAATTGTCCGTAGGCACTACATCAATAGAATGACCATTAGAAAAAGACATTTTTTCAAAGCTACTGAGCCTATTATAAGAAACTGCTTTTTTAAAAATCTATTTCTGTCCTATATAGTGTTAGTTTGGTTTACCATAGCTAGTCGCATTTTCCTTTTATAATTCTGACAGTAGGCTGTGCACAGATGCCATGGTCACTTTTCTTTCCCCACCATTTGGTGGGTTGAATAATGGTAAATGATTCATTACTTCTTACAAAGTTTATAGAGTATTTAGCAATGATTGTTTGGCTTCCTCACGCCCTGTGCAGCCTGAAAAATGGTTTCTGGATTCTTGTACTTTTTAATACTCTGTCTAGCTCAAAAGAACAGAGTAGGAAGGCAGGATGCAGTAGAGTGACATGCATGCTCATTATCATGAAGAAACCTACTACCCTTGTTGAAGGGTTGCCTAGCAGGCTGCTTTCTAACTTAAGAATGCTGCAAATTTTGTTTAAAAAGAACAAATACAATAGTTTTTGATTCATTCTCTCTCTCCTTCCCTTCTCTCTCTCTCTCTCTCTCTCTCACCATCCACTCTCATTTTATAAAGAAAGGAATTTTTGAACTTCTTGATGACTTACTCCTGAAAGCTGACAGCATTATCACAGCTATGCAGCTAGAAGCATTACTGATGTTTCTACCCTGTATTGACTGGAAATGCTGCTTAATCAAACAAAAATTGGGAGTAGCGTAATAGCCATGTTCCACAAAGAGTAAGTTTGGACCAGTAGTTAGGATACTGCTTATGGTTTAAAATACCTTGTTTCAGTCCATATCTCTGTCACAGACTTTATATGGGTGAAGTAATAACTTTTATTGGACCAACTTCTGTTGGTGAGATAGACAAGCTTTCAAGACACACAGAGCTCTTCTTCAGGTCTGGGAAAGGTACTCCAATAGTCACAGCTAAATGCAAGGAGGAACAGATTGTTTAGCGTAAGTAAAACCAGACAACCATTGCGCTCTCCCAGACCTAAAGAAGAGCTCTGTGTAGCTTGAAAGCTTGTCTCTCCAGTCTCACCAATTGAAGTTGGTCCAATAAAAGTTATTACCTCATCCACCTTGTCTCTCTCATATCCTGGAATTGACAAGGCTACAACTACACTTCATACAGACTTCCTGTGTGAGTTTGGGCAAGACTCTTTGTACCTCAATTCACTCTGTTTAAAATAATATATGAGGCTGATAGCACTTCCCTACTACAGAGGGGCATTGTTAAGTTAAATACATTAAAGATTTTGAGGTGATCAGATGCTACAGTAATTGTGGCCATCTGATAGATAAAGTCCTCACCTTTTGCTTGTAAATGATAGGATCAAAATGGCTGGTGTGTATTCAATGAGCCATTTGCACACCTACAGCATGACAGCTGAATCAAGTTATGCTTGTGCTAAGTCAAAGTATCAAGAAGTGATAATGGTGTCCTTGAAGCTAAATTCTACTAGTTGGCTCAAGCATCAACATTTGGATCCAGATCTGGGCTTGGATTTAAAACAGCCCCAAAGTTTGGGAGTGTTTGAATTAGGGTTGCCAACTGTCTAATCACACAAACCCAAACACCCTTGCCCTGCCCCTTCCCTAAGGCCTCGCCCCTGCCCTTTCTTCGAGGCCCTGCCCCGCTCACTCCATCCCCCCTCCCTCCGTCGCTCACTCTCCTCTACCCTCACTCACTTTCACCGGGCTGGGGCCGGGGGTTGGGTTGCAGGAGGGGGTGTGGGCTCTGGGCTGGGGCTGAGGAGTTTGGAATGTGGGAGGGGATTCCGGGTTGAACCCGGAGCAGGAGATTGGGGTGCAAGAGGAGGTTCAGACTCTGGGAGGGAGTTTGGGTACAGGAGTGGGCTCAGGGCAGGGGGTTGGGGTGCAGGAGGGGATGCAGGGTGCAGGTTCTGGGAGGGAGTTTGGGTGTGTGAGGGGGCTCAGGGCTGGGGCAGGGGATTGGGGTGCAGGAGGGGTTGCGGTTGCAGGCTCTGGGAGGGAGTTTGGGTGTGGGAAGGGGTGCTGGAGGGGTGAGGGGAGCAGTCTCCAATTGGGTGGTGCTTACCTCAGGTGGCTCCCGGGCAGTGGCGCAGCAGGGCTAAAGCAGGCCCCGCGTCGCTCACGGAAGCAGCTGGCACGTCCCTACCTCAAAACACCACCCCCGCAGCTCTCATTGGCTTCAAAGGCAGAGTGTGGAGACCCCCGTCCCCTCCTACGGGCCACAGGTACGTGCTGGCCGCTTGCCGGAGCGGCTTGGGGCCAGGGCAGGCAGAGAGCCTGCCTTAGCCCCGCTGTGCTGCCGGACTTTACGTGGGCTAATATCTCCTGGATTGGCGTCAGAAGCCTCCGGGAGATAGAGCTGGATTCCAGGAGACTCCTGGTGAAACTGGGAGGGTTGGCAACCATAATTTGAATTCAGGGTTGTGGTTCAGACATATTTTTAGAGAAAGTTAATCAAATTTCTTATTTTGAAATTTTAAAAACCTCAGATTTACAAGGCTTTATGGAAAGAATTACCCTTCTTGGGGGATTACAGAGAGAAGTTACTTTCATGATATGTTGTTTTCAGGGCCGGCTCCAGACCCCAGCGCCAAGGAGGTCCACTGGAGGCCAGGCAGCTCCAGTGGACCTCCCACAGGCATGCCTGCGGGAGGTCCACTGGAGCCGCGGGACCAGCGGACCCTCCGCAGGCACGTCTGCAGGAGATCCACTGGAGCCGCGGGACCGGCAAACGCCAGAGCCCCCCCCCCGGCATGCTGCCCTGCTTGGGGCGGCACAAATCCTCGAGCCGCCCCTGGTTGTTTTGAGGCTGTGTTGGTTGCTTGCAGGCCCTCTGCTGCAAAAGAGGTTGTGGCCACAATTTTCCCCCAGTGGTGGACTTTCCATAAAGGGTACCCTCTGCCAGGCACTTGCACTGAATTTGGCCTAGAGTCTATTGCAGTTCTTCTCAGAATCATCTAAAAGCTAGTTGTCCCACTGCATTCTAATCCCAAAACACTAAAGCATCAGCAGAAGTCTGAAGAACAAAATCTAGTTTTTACTGTGATTCCTCCCAACCTAATTCCTGTATGTAATTCATTCTTCCTTTAACAGCTAAAAATGATTTCCCACACCAAAGAACAACACTCTTATCTAACTGCAATGCCAGACTCAATTCCTGTTTCAAAATAGTGTTTATTCTGAATTGTGCTACCCATCATACTGTTAGGAGTGTTATGTGAATTTGGGAGGTTAACAGAGGAAGGTTGTAGTTAGAGATAGGCGCTCTGCCATGAAGGCTACAGATGCAATAAATGAATTATCTTAAATGCATCTCAAAGATGGGAAAGAAATGTATCATAAATGTTTTTGTCACAAGACTCCAGATTCATGAATAATCAGTGAAAAAGCACTATTACTATATACACTGTATTGTATTATTTATAAGTTCAAATGATCAAATTCTGCCATCTTTGAATCTATTTGCTTCAGTCATCAAATCTTTGGGAATGTTTGCCAGCCTAACATTTCTAATTCCACACTTCTTTAAATATCATCAATTTGATTTTTCAGTACCCTACAATCATTTACACTCTCAGTTTAAACAATATTGGGGCATTTTAGTCATGACTTTCTGCCTTTAATTTTTTCTCAACTTTCTGCAGTCTTGAAACAAAGCTTTCAAGCTTATTATCCATTACAAACATTGCAGCCTGCCTATTGCCAATATCTGCTACGTTTAAATTTAATAAATCTCTTATTAAAAATATCATGTGTTTCTGGAAATTGTGAAGATGAAAGCAGGCAAGGATGTCTCCTACCAAGTGGATTCTAGAAAGAGAATTGTACAAGTAGGGTCTGTTTATTGTACTTACATGTGTTTCCAGGTATTGTATCTATATCATACATGTAAATAACACTAAACTTTCATTGTTAATTAGATCTCCTAAAGCCTCAATGATCTGTTTTGTGAAGCATGTGAAAAAAGCTGCCCATAGACAAAATCTTATTTTATTTTTAAAAAGGGCCAAAGAATGTGAATAAAATAATCTCGAGAGCAAATATGACACCTAGCAGCTTTTCAGATGCATAAAAGTCAAATATTGTGTGCAGTAAAGGTCAAAGTTGATGAAATCCCTCACCGATATACAGATCAGTTGCATGTAGCAAAGCCACAACCTAATCCTAGCCAAGTTGTTACTGACTCCTCCACACCAGCAACAGAGTTACAGCAGAGAAATGTAGTGATGTTTATAGATTCTACGCTATGTGAGGAAGTAAAGCAAGAAATAACTATGGACATCCCAGAACTGACAATAGTTGACACAGTTCATCAGGATCAAGAAATTACATCTCGGTTATACACACTTCTGCGTCTGATGAAGTGAGTATTCATCCACGAAAGCTTATGCTCCAGTACATCTGTTAGTCTTTAAGGTGCCACAGGACTCATTGTTGCTTTTTACAGATCCAGACTAACACCCTCTGATACTTGACACAAAAGATAATTCAGGGACTTTTTAAAACAAATGCTACCTAACTAGACAGAGAGAGAGAGATTTGCCCATCCACCTTTAAAGTTATATATTAGTTGAAAAGGGTTAGATTGTACTTCTAATGTTTTTATTCAATAAACTATTAAACTTTCATGCATGTGAAGTAATGTTATTAAAGAATTTGCTAATCATATTTAGTGCAAATATTTTGTTAAAATTAGTGGATTTTGGGGGAAGCGGCTGTAATGTATTGGACTGAGTAACAGAGCACCCTGTAATGGTGTCTATTGTTATTACAAAATGTTCTCATGTATTGTTCTTCCTGCTTGTTGTTGGTTCAGGACTGTACTCAATGAGTGTGCCTCAGACTGTATATTCCACCTTTAATTTCTATGATTTGAGCTCTTTGTAGTAGCTAAGATGCCTTAGTTTGTTTATTTTTTCACTTCAGGCATACCTCCTGAAATCTTGCAAGATTTTAATTAATTTATCAACAGCTTTTGTGCTGTGTGAGGAGATAAATATCAAAATCCGTGATAAGCTGAATTTTTGAGCAAAGGAGAGAAACAGGTTAATCAGTCAGACAATAGTGTCCATTTGGTGTAACATTTTAAACTTAATTTCTTGAGCCGAGTTGTTGGCTGTGATTTTCTTTCTAGTCGTATCTATCTTTATTGATGACTAATTTGCTTTCTCAGTACTGTTTTGTGTGTTTATTCAAATCTGGCTTTCCTTGAAACATAAGTGAGCCAATAAATCCATTCCCTAAGTGAGAATTCTCTATTCAACAACCTCAGTAAGTTTGTACATGGGTGGGTGCATATATATAATATGTTACAGAGGTATCAGTAGCAGCTTCATAGTTAAGTATGTGATTAGGTTTGCAGTGATAGTGAAGGTTAAATTCTTTTGTTATGTGTTACAAAAATATGTATTAACCCTGAACTTACCACATTTGCTCTTTGGGTAGGTTAGAAGAATATATAATCAGTAGTTCAAGAGTCACTGGAGGTTAAAAATAACTCATTTATGCTATGTATCCTTGTAATCTAAGCTCTCCCTTGGGTCCCTCTAGCTAACAAAAATTTTAATTCTAACACTTCAAATGTTAGACCTATATAACTCTAGGCTAATTACAGACATAGATTTGTTATTGGGTACAGATTTATATTGCAAGAGCCTGATCCATCAAAGTCTCATTGACTTTAGTGCTGCTGGATCAAGCTCATCATGTGGTGGCATGTAGGATGGGAATGTATATTATGTTGATTGTGAAGATTCACAGTTTATGAATGATTTGGATGCTAATGTTTTCATAACTTGTGATTTCCTCAATCTTCAGTAACTGCGGTGATGGGAAATGTACCCAAGCATACTTAATTCTAAGAGCACGTCTCCGCTACAAAATTAAGTCAAACCCATCTTTTGACTTTGAGCATCTCTCTTTTTTATATTTCTGTCTCTTACCTGCACATACTCTACTTTTCTTCTGGACAGGGAATAGGTTGCCAATGGGATGTGGGGAGGGGAAGTTGATGGTAAATTGTCTGATACAGAGTTAGTACAAATTTTGTTCCACAGATTAGTCAAACGTAGCTGTCATGAAAAATAGATGTCATGGCAATAGCTGCACCACAAATAAAAGATTAATTAGAGATGGATCTGAAATGGAACCTCTAATCTGAACCTTTTAAATGTTGGGAACTTTTGAATCCAGATTTGGATTCTGATCTTTGTGGCTAGGACTGTTATCTGAAATGGGCTAGAATCTAGGTCCCCAAACTAAGCATTCTTGAACTGGGGGAAAGTTCAGATCCAGTTCCAGATTTTGTGCCTTGGATTAATAGTTGGTGCTGGTTTGTGGGTGAGAGGCTTGGTTTTTTCATTATATATTTTTTCATTAATTCTGTAGCTTCAAATATATACATTGTAGATAAGGCACTCAACTTTTTTCTCTCCAGAAAACAGCCCCAGGAATGTACTATATATCTTTAAAGTATTATTAACCATTTGGCCTCAGTTTCTGTGGAACAAGATCTCATGATTAATGCTACATTTTAGTCACGAGTATTTTTAGTAAAAGTAATGGACAGGTCATGGGCAGTAAACTAAAATTCATGGCCCGTGACCTGTCCATGACTTGTACTATACACCGTGACTAAATCGTGGCCTGGGGATGCCGTGGGTGCTGGGGAAGGTGGTCTGGGAGGGCACCACGGGTGCTGGGGTGGTGACCTTGGGGCTGTCTAGGGTGCTGGAGGGGCTGACAACCCCATTGGTGCTGGGGGGGCGGGGAGCAGACGGTGGCGCACAGCTCGGGACCCCACTGGTGCTAGGGAAGTTGGGGGGTGGTGCGTGGCCCAGGACCCCCACTAGTGCTGGGGAAGAGGGGCCAGCAGCATGCGACCCAGAACTGCACTGGTGCTGGGGCAGGTGTGGGGGATGGCCGGGCTGACAGGCTCCCTACCTGGCTCTGCGCCTCTCGAGAAGTGGCAACATCACTCAGCTCTGCGTGCTTCCCCCTCCCCAAGCGCTGGTTTCCTGGCCAATGGGAGCTGTGGGGGTGGTGCCTGCAGATGGAGACAGTGTGAAGAGCCTCCTGGCTGCACCTCCCCCTAGGAGTCAAGGGATGTCGCCATTTCCGGGAAGGTAAGCACCACCCAGGGCCCTCACCCCCTCCCGCGTCCCAACCCCCAGCCCTGAGCCACCCCACCCAAACTCCTGCTGCTGCTGGGGAGGGGGGCCCAGCCCAGATGCACCAGCTGCTGCAGAAGTCATGGAGGTCATGGATAGTCATGGAATCTGTGACCTCCATGACAAACTTGAAGCCTTACTCATGATGGGTCTTTTGGGGCATCATGAATTCTTCTACCTGAGTCAGGAGATATGACTTTTCATCCATTCTGTAAAGCCAAGGATAGTTAGAAAAGGATTGGAGGAAAGACGATTGTGTGGTTAAAACATTGGACTGGGTCTCAGAAGGGGAGGGGAATGTGAGATCGCATACTTGGCAAGAAGGGGGCTCCACCTCCCCAACTTGACTGGGGGGAAGCAAACTAGCCAGTTGACTCCTGCATCCCCTCCCCATCCCCTGCAACTCCATCTATTTTCAAAAGTCTCTTGCCTCTGTTAGCTGCCGCTTGACTCTTGTATTAGTCATAGCAGAAGCTGTGTTTTTGGGATACTGTGGATCTAACCAACAACTTGGGATCAGAAAGGAAAGGTAGAACTATGGCTGGTAGAAAAGGTAAAAGGGCCAGCTTCCAGAGATAAATAAGACCCAGGATGTTCCTGGTGGACCTTGTACCTAGAGAAATGGGGAGATCTCAAGTCTTGATAGACTGAGGTCCCCCTTGATAAGCTCTACCCACAATATGTCTGGGGGAAGGAGAGAGGATTCAGAAAAGAGCTGAGTGCTAGGGGTGAACCTAGGTGGGTCCATCCTGAGTTACTGGTTTTATGGTGAGAGGCCTGTAACCCCACACTAGAACCAGTTACATGTGTGCTGGTGCATGGCACCTTTCCCCAATTTAAAATTAATAAACTTGTGGCCTGCTGCTTAAATCCATCTTGTGTGTCTGTTCATTTGCCTGCAGATCCTGGTCAATCTAATCTGCAGAAAATAGTTTTTAATTGGCTACCAAAACATAGAAAATAATTATTCTGAAATGTTTTTCCATTCTAACATCTCTAATATACGTACTGTCTGAATACGTATATGTGTCTGGTCCTACGCTCATTAAAGTAACAGAGTCTGATTTGCTGTTATGCACCTATTCATTTATTCTGTGCCGGTGATGCAAGGCAGCTGCAAAAATCCATTTTAACACTTAAACTGGGTTTACAGCTGCTTTGTCTTCTTAAGTAGTCGAACACACCAATGAATCTGTTCCAATGACTTCAGTGGGTCCAGAACCAGGCACCTACAGTATGCAGTTTTAAACAGGATAACACTGTATTGGGTTGTTTTTTGTTTTTTTTTAATGGTTTGCAGCGTAGTTATAAAATTTGCCACTGTAATTACAGAAAACATTGTGAGGCATCAAAGAATCCTGTGGCACCTTATAGACTAACAGACGTTCTGCAGCATGAGCTTTCGTGGGTGAATACCCACTTCTTCAGATGCAAGAGGCATTGTGAGGCATCTGACACTTGTGTCAAAATATATATCGGTCTTTGATCATATCTGTACTCAAAACAAACTATAATAACGAAAATGTTAAAGGTTAGAAAATACAATATTTAATAAGGATCACAATTAGATCTCTAATTATGGAATCACTTAACAGATTTAATTTTGTTAGACGCATGGCATTATTTTTCATTTGATGAGGATTTCACGTTTGCCTTCCTTTGATTTCTGAAATAGTTGAGGCACAGAATGGGGTTTGACTAAGATTGTATTCAGATGCTGCAGTTTTAGGGATCAGATTGAATTTATACTACATTTTCAATAGAGCAGCACTTTGAAAACTTGCTGACTATGACTTGTAAGCTTTACAGTAAATGTTTTATATTACAACCATCATCAACAACAGGAGAACATGTTGCTGCTGACTACATATGGTGCCTTTCAGTAAATTTGTTACTGACTTCCAAAGGCTGAGAAATTTGAATTTTACAACATGCTATGGTTTGTCACCTCTTCAGGAAAGGCCCCTGCTCTGTTTAGTGAGCGCCTGATATTGCAGCACTTCTATGATAACATTAGAAGGGGATATTAGTGACTGACATAAACTCCAACCTGTTAGATAATTAAATTTTTTGTTTTGTTCAGCATAGTCAAGCTCTCAGCAGGAAATCTATAACGTTTAACCTCATATTTAGGATCATTTTGAACTTCTAAATCTAATATGGATATGATAATTTGATCTGGAAAAGCCACTAAATCAGGATTTTCCCTTCTAATAGAAACGTCAAGGCTTCTGATATTTTTGGTGCAGATCTGTTTTTTTTTAAATTATTTAATCCACCTGTCTAGCACTGCATTACATTTTACACATGGTATATAGTGACTCAAAAAAACTCTCACAGTCTCCCTCTGCATTGATGAGCAAAGGAACACTGTGACTGATGCAATGAGCTCTGCGCGACTAATAGGATTTTAGGCTTGATCTTTTTTGCCCTTTGTTCTATGTTTTGGCCATTACTTCTTTGTCTGTATGATTCATACTGAATCACAAAGTTGCTGAAGAGCTTCAAAACTTGTCCTAACAGATGTCATCAGAATTGTTTGCTGAAGAGCTCACCAGAAGCATGTCTTTACTTGTGGCTTCTAGGGTCTGACCCTAATCTTTTCTTCTGTTTAGTATTAAAAGAAAAAATACTATCATACATATTAAAGGCACTATGCATGATATAAATATAATTATCCTAATAACATAACAATGTTTTAAAGCTTATAATATCAAATTGATATGCCTGGTAGAATAATGTGATGGTGTGTTGAACATCCAAGTGATGGATTAATATAGCAAGGAACAATGTGAATACATTTATCTTTCCAGACAGTGTGTGTGTGTGTGTGTGTGTGTGTGCGCACACACACGCGCATGCTTTTGTAAGATGAGTCACTCGTATTTTATCTCAAAGTATGATAGATTTAGGTGGTAAAATACTATAAAGAGGAGGTTTAAAAGTGTTAAATACAAAAATAATCCTATAAGTCATGCTTAACAGCCTGTGAAGTTAAGTAGTTTCACTATAACTATGCTGTTTGCAGTGTTGTATCTGTGTTGGTCACAGGATATTAGAGAGAGAAGGTGGGTGAGGTAATATCTTTTATTGAACCAACGTCTGTTCATGAAAGAGACAAGCTTTTTTGAACTTACACAAAGCTCTCCTTCAGTCTGTGCTATTATTTACTTTGTGCTGCCTGCTTGGTTGGGAGAAAAACTTCCTGGTGTGAAAATGTGGTCACTGCAACCTTTGGGGTGTGAAAAAAAATGCTTTCTGTGATCAGAGAGTCACATCCTAGGTTGATTTGAAAATAATATCTCACATCACACCCTCCTTACATTTCTTCTTCTGCATCAGAAATGTGTGCTTAATGTTTAAAAACACGTGAAAACGCCAGTGACTACAGTGGACTAAATTGTGTCATTTAAGTGCTGAGAAGACAAGGGTGATGCCACGCTGGACAGCATAGAGGCAGCTCAGGGAAACATTGTGCATCAGGAGTTACAACTATTCCCCAAACTCCCTAGTACATGGGGGTTATATAAGCAACAAAGAGTCCTGTGGCACCTTATAGACTAACAGATGTACTGGAGCATAAGCTTTCGTGGGTGAATACCCACTTCGTCACATGCATCCGACGAAGTGGTTATTCTCCCACGAAAGCTCATGCTCCAATACGTCTGTTAATCTATAAGGTGCCACAGGATTCTTTGTTGCTTTTACAGATCCAGACTAACACGGCTACTCCTCTGATACTTGACACCATGCGGGGGTTATATAGTGAGGGAAGCCTGCTCCTCTGCTACACCAGCTACTTCAGCTGGCCCATCTGAAGTAGGGAGAAAGATGACCCATCCACTCCCTTTTGGGTGTTATGTGACCATGAAGGGCACACAAAGACAGCAGTCACTATACACCCGTGAGCGGAGAGACACAGGGCATTGCTTGAACTTGCCCCATCTCCCTTTCCATGTCCTCGTCCTCCATACTAGAGCAAGGGACAGCCTGCCCTTATATTTGCTGTTGGGGAGAAGAGGACTTCCAAAGCCTCTCAGTAATAAAGAGCTGTTTCAATCAGGACTTTTAAATGTTGTTTACTGTAGCTGATGATTCATCCACAGCTGCTTCAGTAGCTGTTACTGTAGCATGTACACATTTGTTCCTAAACTGTTAAATGAAATTTGGAAGGGACCCATTTCTAGGAGCTGTTCTTCTAACAGGCTGCACCTTGTGCAAGGCTATAAATTGTGCAACTCTTATCACATTGGTGAACACCATACGCTGTACTGACTTCAAAGAATGGCTTCAGTTCTCTTCTTTGTGGACTAGATTGTAGCAAAGCCACATGCCCTGTGAATGGGGCAGTGCAGGAAAGAGATTCAGTCTCCTTCCTGCTTCCTCCTTGCTCTAGGAGTGAGGGTAGAAATATCTTGCTGGTCTATGCCAGGCAGAGGCTCACTCATCAGCCACACCTAGGGTAGTAGCAGGAATGTAGCATCCATTTACTTCTCTGCATTTAGATGTAAAGTCTGTGTAGCCCACACAGGAGGCTATGAGGCTGTTCTTACTCCCTCTTATGGCTCATCAGGTCCACACAGCCCAAGTTACAATTTGGCACCAAATGCTGTAGCAGTTTGGTACAGCTGGATGATTGAAATGCATGGCAGATTTACTAAGGAAATTGTAAGGAGAACTACATGGAATTGGCTAGTTTCAGTTCACATGGGCTAAAACAAACATTTTTGTTGGTTCCAGTATGTGTAATTTCCAGCCTTTTGCATTTGATTTTGAGCTTCAGGGTCATTCAAATCCATTGCAGTGAGGATAAAATTTACGATAAAACAAGACAAGTTTTGTTACGCAACATACTGTTGTCCCTTTTGACTTGAGTGGCCAGCCAAAAATTTGTAGTTGTGTAGATTGTTCCAACTGTGAGGAGAAGTTGGTGAAGGAATCTGGTACCTTACATGCAATATTGTTACGTACAAAGTCCTTTATTAAAACAAATTTCCAAAGATAGGATATTATCCACTATGCTGACTGTATTTCCTATTCTTGCATGTTACTTGGTTTGAACTTTGAGCAGAAGTGTATAAGAAATGACAAAGTTAAAGATTAAGTTGTATGTAAGAGAAGATCTCAAACAGACCTAGGGTGGGATTTTCTAAAGCACCAAAGTGTCTTAGGAGCACGAGTCCCATACGTGTGCTTCTAAGTCACTTTGGTGCTTTTGAAAACCTCACCCCTAATATTCACTACATAATTATTTAAATACCATCTTGTTAGTGTTTGTGTTTCCCTGAAATCTCTGTGCTAGTTAACTTTTTGTGCATTAACCGAACTATACATGTTAGATGGTGAATATCAGAATAATTCAAAAGAAGGACAAACTCATTTCTCCACTCACAGTGATGTTTTTTCAGCAGATGTTTCTAGTTTTTATATTATGGATCTCAAATGAAGTAAGACTGACACCACTAATACACTAAAAGCTATTTTGTTATTTCCTGTGCAAATATTTTCTGATGACATATGCATGTGGGAAGCAGTTTTGTCAGAATGTCTCAAGCGTGACTGTTGTAAAGACTTGCATAGCAGCAGGTCACTATTTAGCCATCATCATTCATGGCTAAAATATATTTTAGAGCATAGATGTAATTTGACTTGACACTTGGCAGAAACCATCTGTCCTCTGTTGTTTTTATTGCTTCCTCCTTCTTGTACATATTTATAATAATATAAAATAGGCAATCTATATATGTTAAAAATATTCTAGCAAGAAAATATTACTTTTAACCTCCAGACCTTAAGCTATTTCCACTGAACTTTAACTCTTGATTCTTTTCCTTTTTAATTTTACTGTGCCAAACATTATTTTACTAAAAAATAATTACATTGTTTGCAGATCAGTGCAATCAGGGCCACACACATTTTTATAAAGGAGACACAATGTCCATGGTCCAAAATATGAATATAGTTACATGTCTAAAATTCCTTAAGTGATTACCCTGGCCTAAATTGAAAAAAAACTAACTAGTGACTTTCAATGCCTCAATTTTTGGGTGCCTGACTAGAGACACATTGAAATGACCTGATTTTCAGAAGGTTGAAGTTGAACATTTTCTGAAAATCAGGTTCCTTTAAGGTGGCAAAACCAGAGGCGTCAAAATCACTAGATGTTTTTGAAAATTTAGGCCCACGATCTTGGACCCCATCCTGCAAGATACTGAATGCTTCCAAGAGATGTTGAGATCACAGTGAACAACTCTTGACATTCCCTTCAGGGGTGGCTTAAAACACATTTAAATGTATTATGAAGGCCATTTTTTTTTAATTAAGTCAGTCCAATGGTCTGTATGCAAAAAATTTTGTGAAATCATATGGCAACATTTTGCCATACTGGGAATTAAATGTGTTCTACCTGAAATACAAGTACTCAGTACCTTGTAGGATCAGGCCTGTTATATACAAGTTGAGTGATTGCACATTTCAATGGCTACTTTGGTATGTTAATATCCCATTCCATGCCACATCAACTGATTGCATGGGCAAGTTACACAAGCATTTTTGCATTCGCAACTTGACCTGTTTTAATAAAAGGGTTCTTTCTAGAATAAATTTCACTGTAGTCACAGATACAGTGAAAAGTAGTGTAAAGCTGTTGCAAACCAGCTCTTACTAATTACATTTATTTGTTTCTTGAAGGAAATTTATCTAGGATTTTAACATGGGAAGGGAAAGTGTTGATTAGTCTGATCATACAGCTTGGGATCAATGTTGCTAGTGCAATACCTCTCATTCCACCAGACTGACTGGAAGATTAGCATTACTGCATTCCATTTTTTATTATTCTAGTAAACCATTGGTCCTATTTTTAGAAATAGAATGAAAGAATTTCACAGAAATCTTTAATGTTAACTGAAGATATTTTTCTTTGGCAGCTGAGGAAGTGCCTGACTTGTGCCAGAAGCTATCAGAGTAATAAGATTGTTTCCCTTGACCTTTGCATTGGTTGTAATATAAAAAAACCTCATACATCTGGTGTAGTACATAATACAGTATTGAAATGTAGATAGGATGTCAGTTTCTAGTTTAATGGGATAAGAAGTGAATAAGATCTTTTTGTTCTACTATATATGCATATTTATTGTACATACTGTATGTGCACTGCTCAATACATGAGTGTATTTCTGCATTTACTATAGTATATATTATGGTAATGTGTATTGTTGGAGAAGAAACGGGCCAGTTTCTACCCTCCCTACACCCTCTGAGGGATCACAGGCCTCAGACCCTGGCCCATGGGTCCCCATGTAACACTTAAGCCTTGACTGCCACCCAGCAGCTGAGAGGGGGGTGCGGGGAGTAACTAGGTGTGGGTCCAGGGAAGAGCTAGCTCGCAGAGGACCATGCCCTCAAAGCTCCTTATTGGGAGAAACATCCAGCTCCCCGATTGGCTAAGGATACTATATGAACCAGGAAGTTGTCTGAGCATCTAATGGAATCCTTCGCTGGCAGCTGCTATGGACCCCTCCTGCCTACCTAACTCCTGCATTCCTGCCTGCTGCTGGTTCCTGTCCTCCCATCCTAGATCCCAGTCTGCTTCCAGTTCCTGTTATCATGCCCTTATCCAGGCCCCTGCTCCTTCGCCTTACCCCTGATGCCGTCACCAGCTTGGACTCCTGGCGTGGCACCCGACTCTGTCTCCAGCTCTGACCTTAAGCTTCGTACCTGACGCTGTCCTTGGTTTTGACCCTCTGCTCTGACCATTAGGCCCGATTCCTGGTTAGGGTGTCCAGTTTTTGACCAGAACGCCCGACTGAAAAGGGAACCTGGTGGCTCCAGTCAGCATCTCTGATCAGGCCGTTAAAAGTCTGGTGCGCTACTAATCCTGTCTGCAAGCATTACAATCTGCTTATTCTTTACAAGCTCACACTAAGCTATATACAGTGATATGAAATGCAACATATTTATATAACTTTACAGAAAAAGTTTCAGTTAAAACACTGAGGTATACAGTCTAATTTATTTACAATCACATTGGAAGAGAAGCACAGAGAAAAGTATAGCTCCATTCCATTATATTTTTTGTAGTACAAAGAGCAAGTGAATTCTGACAAGAATAAATATTGCAAACGGAGTGTGAATGGTCCCATTAATTTCAGTGGTATTACTCAAGTTTTGCATATGCATAATTGTTTGCGGATGTGATATGAGTAGATTCTCTGGAATCTCCCATTGCTTCAGCAGGTGAGCATTCAGCTAGAAGTGAGTCTGATCCAGGATTTGAAAATATGGTTGCATGTCTTGCAAGAGTAGTCATTGTTGGGGGAAGTGTTTGAGGTGTTGGCCTTGCAGGATACTCTTACCTGCAGAGACTTCACATCCTCAAAAATGGTCCTGGCTTCATGGCACAGACCTCTCCTTCTGGGTATGTTGAGTGCAATAAGTTCCCAGGTTTTAATGTGCATCTTGCATGCTTTGAGGTTGGCCTTAAAGGTGTCTTTATATCTGAGGATGGGCCAACCCTTAGGGCGACTTCCTGTGCTCAGTTCGCTGTAGAGTACCAATTTTGGTATATACAGGAGACCTCCTGTGGACCACATGTCCAACCCTGCTAAGTTGAGCCCTGATGAGCATGCTCTCAATGCCAGGGATTTGGCGCCTCTCAAGGACTTCAGTTTTGGGGATCCCCTCCTGTTACTTGAAGTTGCAAATGGGGCTTAGGCAGCGAAGGTGGAAGCTGTACAGATGTTTGATGCAGCATTGATAGAGAGGCCATGTCTTGCAGCCATAGAGGAGTGAGGTGAGTAGAACAGCATGATAGATTTTTATCTTGGTTCTGAGGCAGATTCCATGCTCCCTCCAGAGTCTGTGGGTGAGCCTGCCAAATGTCAAGTTGGCCTTTGCCAGGTGCTGAATGATCTCACCATCCAACATGGCACTGTGGGAAAGTATGCTACCCAGGTAGCAGAATTTCCTGATCTATTAGAGGTTGTGTTGTCAGCTGTGATGATGGGATTATGGTGCTAGCAATGCTGATGATCTGCTGCTGGATGGTATCTGACCTTCATCTTTTTCAGGCTGATTGTGAAACCGAAGCATTTTGAGGCATCGGCAAAGTGATCTGCAATAAGCTGAATGTCCTCAAGTGTTTGTGCCATGAGCACAGTCATCAGCAAACAGGAGCTCTCTTGGTAGCTGTTTGATTACCTTGATGGGGGGCCTGTAGGTTGAATAGACCCCAATCCAGTCTAAAATGGATGTGTATGCCTCTGTC
The DNA here is from genome assembly GCF_016161935.1 of Mauremys reevesii. Lineage (NCBI taxonomy): Eukaryota > Metazoa > Chordata > Testudines > Geoemydidae > Mauremys > Mauremys reevesii. Next base: position 34,425,296 of record NC_052627.1, on the reverse strand, counting down.
AAAATCCTGGAATGCAACAAAAGCATGGCTGAAAAGACAGTAGCAAAGAGGGCTGGAGCCATTACTCACCCTTGCTTGGTGCCATTGGTGACAGAGAACGCTTCTGGTGAGTCACCACACTCCATTAGTTTGGCCATCATTCAGTGAGGGGATGACAACAATTGTCTTTTCTGGGCAGCCAGATTTACAAAGGAGTGTCCATAGGCCCTCACTATCCACTGTGTCGAAGGCCTTGGGCAGGTCAACACACACCATGTATGGGTCCTTGTTCTGTTCACAAGCCTTCTCTTGTATTTGTTGGACTGCAGAAATCATGTCCATTGTGCTATGGCTAACATAAAAAGCCACACTGTGACTCTGGGTTCATCAAGTCCGCTAGGTGAGAGATGAGCCTATTGAGTTCAACCCATGCATGGATCTTCCCTACTATAGACAGCAGTGAGATTTCATGATGGCTGTTGTAGCTAGATATGCTTCCCTTCCTTTTGTACAGATAGACTATGAAAGCATCCTTATACTCCTGGGGCATGGTATCCTGTTCCCATATAATTTTGGAAAGGCTGGTGTTTCCTGACCAGGTGGAAGCTCCACTTTTGTACACTTCAGGGGGATTGCCGTCAGGGCCTGGAGACTTGCCTGTGGATAGCTGGTTGATGGCTTTAATAACCTTGTCTAAAGAAGGGTCCATGGACAGCTCCTCCAGGACAGATTGCTGTGGGAGTGAGTCAATGCCTTCATTGGACATAGTCTCCTGAACTGACAATCCACTATCAAAGTGTCCTGCCCAGCGAGAAAGCATTGCCTTTGTCTGTGAGCAGCCAGTTACCATCTCCTGTAAGGACAGGGATTGTACCATACATACACTGCACAGAGACCTTCATAGAAGGCCTTCATATCATGCTTGTCAACTTCTTCTTGCAGCTCAGCAGCCTTCTGCTCCCACAAGTGGTTCTTCATTAGCCTTAATTAGGTTTGTAGTGTATGTCTGGCTTCATGGTACCTGGCCATCTTCATTACTGATTTTTTGTCCAAGATGGTCTGAACCTGACAGTCTTTCAGGGCTGGTTTCCCTTTGGAATTGTACAGCCAGTTCATAGAAGGAGCGAAGGAGTCAGATAATTAATTTTCAAAACAGCATCAATAACTCCCATATTTGGTGAGATAAATATTTAGGGCTGATATACATGCTATTCTAGTAATCTAAGTATTTAGCTCACCAAATATGGGAGCTATTAATGCTATTTTGTTAGGTTCAGACCATCCCTCTCCCAAATATATGAGATTGGAGAAAAATGTCTTGTAATGCAGATATCAAATTACTTAACCTCTCTGTCTGATTAAAATGGTAATGTATTTTGCACAATCAATGCATAGATTCTTTGGTGATTGGCCTCTTATAAATACCTTAGCTCCATTAATTAATAGAAAGGTTTGTAACTTTGTTATTTGAAAACCTGACATGCTGACTATATAGGTTAACCATTCAAATCCAGCCAAAGTCAGCAGTGACTGAAAAAGGTTGTTGTCTGATGGCTGGAGTGTATGAAACAAATTTGGAACTCAGCCCAGTTCCTAGTGGAGAAGTGAGGAGCACAACCTTTAATGGAACACCACCATTATTTGGCACCCTTGCTGGCAGTCTCAGAAGAGAGGCCCAGGTTAAAATGAGCAGAAAAAATGAAGTATCCTCTTAATTCCTAGAGGTGAACCCTCTAGGTCAGGGTTGAAATTTATTGGCAGACCAGTGTGGAAAGTCTGTGCTTTCTTCTTCTGCATTTATGGCGTGGATAAACAAAGGGCTTTAGCCTAGAAGACTGATGGTCCAGCATCTTTGATGAGCAATCAGTGCCCTGACAACAACAACAACAAAAGATGTAAAAGGAAGAAAAGCATAAACTCTTTGAACTGAGACTAAGCATTCAGGTTTCAGCCCCAAAGGAACATTTTCTGTCGGGAGAGTTATGGTGAATGACTGAAAAATAGGAAGGATTGAATAGAATGTAAGCAAAACTTCACCAGGACACGATAGCTATATCCTCTTTTTATTAATATTTTAAAATATTTTCTTAGGATCTTAACCCAGTGGTAAGGTGACTGAAAGAAAAACTAGACTCGTTGCAAGATGGCAGAATTGTAGGGATATGAGGCAGAGCTAAGCAGAAGATATAACACTAAATGACAAGGATATATGGGAGAGTCTAATTTAATGGCCTGTGATATATAGGAAGTCAGACGAGATTATCTAATGGTCCCTTCTGGTTTTAAAATCTATGAATCTGAGTTGTCTTCTATTGACTTTGATAGTAGATTGAATTGTGAGACTCCTCTTATCTTGCGAAGAAGACCTGTTCCCCTACACTAATATTATTCACTAGAAATTTTAGTAACATTTTAGATTTGGGACTTTTTAATACGCATAAAATAAGACAGGCTGACCCTTTTACTTCTGCTACAATGTATCAATTTTTAAAATATGTTAAAGGAATAATAAAAAGCAGATTGCACTTAGTTTCAAGTGAGTTTCATGTTTTAAAAACAAGAACAGGAAGCAAGACTTTCAAGCCGTTAGCCAATAAAGGAACAACCAGAAGGGAAGCAACTCTAATGTTGTAGTTTTGATTCACACATACAGCAGTAAAGGGTATCTCACGTGCATTAGACAACAGACAATTGTTGCTGATTAGTAAATTAATGAAAAAGTCTATGTTATCAGAATTTAGGCTGAATACCATTCTCAGAGAAGAGTGATGCTGCTTAAAGTGAACCAAGAACTTAATTAGCTGATTCCAGCGCAGAGTATTATATTATTTTGACAAATGGATGATTTAAGTTATTGAGATAAGTACTCACAGTGAAGCTCTTAGTAGAAAGGGTTTTGTCATAGGGAAGCCCCACCTGAAGCACTCTCCAGTAGCAGGCTGCAGCAGAATGGGCATATCTGCCTCAGTTTCCCTATTTCAAAGTCCCCAGTAACTGCACACAAGCTTTTTTTCCTCAATAATATCCCTCCTTGGGGCCTGTTTATTTCAAATACATAGTGCAAAACAGTCCATAACAGGATCAAAAATTTTTTACCCCCCGTGCATTTACCTTAAAATCCGATGGCTTCTAGTCCCTCCACACCCTACATACCACACTCCAGCATCTTCCACCATATCCAGGCTCTTCACTGGTCTTCTCACCAAGTCAGCCACCCTACTCTTTCCAACAGGACCTCCCAGTCTCTCGGCTGGGAGTTCATCCTCACCAGGGGAGCATCCATAACTTTCCCTTTTACGTTAGCCTACCATATCCAGATTAGCCAACAGGTAAGCCCCTCCACTGCCTCCCTGCCTGTAGCCCTCTGCAGACCTGGCTCTCTGTCATGTGGAGAAGAGTGAGCAAACCCTACGGCTGCCTTTAGCCCTGCCCTGCCCCATCCCAACCCCAGCAAATACCACTTCCTTCAGAAACCTACAATCTCATGGTCTCTGCCTCTCTCCCCCAGGTGCCCCCTTTTAAGCCCAGGTACACTGGCCTCTTCCCTCTTCATGGGCCAGTGTCACCCAGTGACATAGTTAAACACAGGACTTTGTCTACAGGACTCCATAAGGGAGAGCTCTGACAACTGCACCTGAATGGGGATTATGCAGGTTTCTCTTGTCTAGATGGAGATTATCAAAGAAGCCAGCTCTAGGGGACAGTAAGCATAGTCATAACTGATTGTGATTTCCTTTTGTTGTGAAGCAGCTGAGCAAAAGAAAGTTTTACCTCCAGACTTACTGAAGTAGACCATGCTTAGCTTTGTGAACATGGAGCTTCATGCCTTCACAATCTAGGGATTTAAGGCTAATGAGTTTCCCAGGTAAAAATTTCAAGAACAGACAGGACATGGGAAGAAATAGTGTGTTGAGAGCAAATGTGAAAGACCCAGGGCCAGAAAAAAAAGAAGCTGCTTTTGGCTGCATAGTTAAACACTGTGGGCTAGATCCACAAAGGTATTTAGGCAACAAACTGCCACCTTATGTGCCTGAGTCCAAAATGAAGATCTTCAAACTCCTGCCTAGCTGTTGCCTAACCCCGCAGGCACCTAACTTTCATAGGTGCCTAAATTACTGCTGGTGTGCATGCACCCAGCCACTGAAATCCTGATGCCTTGCACCTAGTTCACATCTAAGCCCCAGTGGGATCCTCAAACTGAGCATTTCCTTCCTTAATTTTTTGCAAGAAAGGATTGATCTGACTTAGGCATCTGATTCTAAGAGGGAGGTTCGTGGCTGTGAATCCAAGCAGAGGGAGGCACCTCCCTCTAGTTTGGAGTTAGGTGCCTAAGTCCTTTTGAGAGAGCGGGGCTTAGGGTACACTTCCTCCTCAGCATTTTCTATTGGCTAGAATAGCATTTTCTATTGCCTAAAGGCAGATGCCCGTAGAAACTGCTCAGTGTGCTGGCTGTTGAGACTCCCATTCTTAGGCACCTCACGCTCTCCATGCATTGTACAGGAAGCCCAGGCACTTAACTCATGTCCGTGAATTTCAATAAGGCAGAAGGATACCTAAATGTTAGGCATTGCAATGCTGATAATAAGAGTATATCTACATTGCAAATAAACAACCACACTGGTCTGTGTCAGCTGACTTGTGGGGTCCCAGAGGTTGGGCTTCAGCCCAAGCCCAAATGTATACACCAGAATTAAACAGCCACGTAGCCCGAGCTCTGCGAGTCCGAGTCAGCAACACAGGCCAGCCACTGGTGTTTAAGTGCAGTGTAGACATATCCTAAGGCCCCTTTGTGGATCTAGACTAGCTTGTCTTAGCTGGAGTTTCTGTATATAGAAGTGCCTTTGTGCAGTTTTCCTGCTTCCTGGGCCATCTCTGTTCAATGTAAATAGAATTCCATGTAGATTTTGAAAATAAATAATTTATACTAGACTATACCCTGTATAGTGAGTCTGTATCACTAACTTCTCTTCCAGTGGGAGACTCACATGCTGCAAAGCTCACAAATCTGCTACTTCTTGGCAAAGAGACAGCAATTTATCACTCACCACTTTTTACTATATCTGTGAACCTTTATGTTGATTATATTAATGTGCTTTAACATATTGAAACTAATGTTAATAAAATGAGAAGAATGGCAACAGAAATGATGCATAAGTCAGATTTAACATGATACATTTCACTTAGATACCATTGGGATTTAAACTTGTCAGGTTTGTCTCTCATTTTCTTTCCTACATCCTCAGAGGATTTTTGGTTTTCAGCATAGTCTGCACAGAGCACTTATCTCCAGGCACTGAACAATGAACAGGCTGCTAGCAACTGGGTACTTCTAACTGTTCTTGATCACTGACTAACAATAACCCAGTATGCCATAGTTCCACATGCCGGGTTGGATTTGATTAAAGTGATTTAAATAGCTACTGGCATGCTGCTTTAAAATTTTTCTTTTCACTAGTTATTCTGTATTGTTTGCATTAGTTCAACTGGCAAATGGCTAATCAGTTATAAAAACTGAAAGTGACCCTCTATGAAAATACAAGCTGCCAGCTACCCAATGTTCTGTTTGTTGCAGGATTTTTTTTCCTTGACTGACTTATTTTGCTTAATACTTGACTAGTATAGTTTGAGGTTTCAAAATTGTATTTTAACTGTTGTCAGCATTTAATAAGGAGATGAGAAATTTCCACCATCACCTCTTTGCAGACTGCTAATCAAAACCCAATTTAATCTTCAAACAACAAGAATTTATTCAATTGTGCACAGTGTATGTGCCCGTAAGTTAATAATATGGAAGTATGCAGTGGTCTGCTAAAAAGGGTCATCCTCTGATGAATAGCATTAGCTCACCCATGCTATCTGAATAGGGAATTCCAGGACTACTGCTATTAAGGCACAGTCACTAGCTATCAAATATACTCTAAAACCTATGTTCAGTTCCTTACCTTAGGCAGTCTTTTGTTGGCTGAGCTACCAGGATTTCTGGAAGCAGCACATTTAAAACAAGATTTTAAAACTTGGGTGCCTAAAGTTAAGTACCTGAATCTATACCTAAAAAGTGGCATGATTTTCAGAAGGGATGAGTTCCTGTATTTTGCATTAATTTCTCTGGGAGTTGTAGGTGCTCAGCACTTCTGAAAACCTGGCCACTTTTATTTATGTGCCTAATGATGGATTTAGGCCCCCGATTTGAGGCACTCAGAGTTGAAAATTTTGGATTTTGCTCCTAGAAGGGAATGTTCCCTTCTGAATAGTGCTGAATAATGACTCAATCTGATTAAGGTGCTGCTTTGATGGTTGAGAAGGACAAAGGAGTTGGTATGTGGGTCTGAATTAAGTTTAGGTGTGTGTTCACATTTGAGGCCAAATTAGGGCACAGATTCAGAGTCAGTTACACCAGGTTCACAAGCTGGTCTCTGAACTGGAAGCATAAAAATATTCCTTTTCTTTCTGTACTTGTGTATCTGCTCCAAAACTTAAAAGGCAGGTCAGATTCAGACCTGAAGATTGGAACCCAACCTACTTGCACCTTGCATCTTGTTTTCAAAATAGTTTGGTTTCTAGTTTAAACCCAACTCTCACTGATAGGACAGTTTTTCTTTTGGAGATAATCTATGGATATATACATAGGGTGGAATCCTGGCCCCACTGAAGTCAGTGGCAAAACTCCCATATGAGCAGAGTGAAGAAAGCAAGGGTTGATGGATGCCCCATGTAAAGCAATGGAGTGTGAGTATTGGTTAATAATGGTGATAGTTTAGTAACCTTGTAGATTAACATATTTAGCTTACAGAAGAGCACAGAATTTGCCTTATTAAATCAGACCTTTGATCCACTATGTCCTGTATCTTTGCCATAATGCATTAATTACCCTTAGAGAAGCAGGTTTTTGTTGAATGTTTGTCTTTAGATTGAAGTGAGATAGGGAAACACATGAATGTGTGTAATTATAACTAATCATTTCTTAGTCCACTGCTCAATTCTGTTTTATTTGTTAATTTAGATTTTTCTAACACCTATCTGGGAATTTAAACTCAAACACGACCACTCATAGAATACATAGAGATCTAGTAATTTCTGAATATCTAACAAGGCCAGTTCAGACACATCGGAGGGGCCCACAAACCCACTTGATTATGTTCTCCCGCTGTATATAATATATTTCTCACACACAAACTTATTTATATCTGATGCCAATACTCCTATTCGTACCTTGAGTACTACTTTGAGATTTTTATTTGTATTTACAGTAAGTTGTAAGTATTGTTTTTCTGAGCATTGACTTGACATGGCAGGTGAGCATATTTCATCAGAGGGTGACAAAAACAAAGTATTTCTTTTGTCAGGAAATAGCTACATCAGCAATATGTAGGCTTAAATCATACCGAGTCATGATTGAGAGATCCCATTGACCTACACATCTCTGAGAAATGCTCTTTTGAGGGACTCTTGCATTTTGCCACTAGCTGGATGATTTTGAGAGATTGGCTCCGTGACTATTGAATTGGTCATGTTTGCTCTGGTTTTTGCCTTTACATATTTTTGGTAACCAATAGATTTTCTAATGTTTAATTTCTGTTAAAATGTATAGAAAATTATATGAAAAACAAAGTAATGAAACCCATTTCAACATCAAAGAGACAGATTCTCCTTTTACTTACACTGGTGTAAATTAGTAGTAACTCCGCTGATGTTAGTGTAATTACATGTGTGCAAGACCTGGATCCAAGATCCTGATCTAGCAAAGCAGTTTAGGAGGAGATTTATTTCAAAGGCACACACCAAAAAACCCCAAGAAGTTTGGTGTCCAACTCTTTTTTGTGCCATTGAAAATCTGGCCCTCACATGAGTAGTCACATTGACTTCAATGGGACCGGTCCCTTGTGTACTTAAAGATATGCATGTGCATCCATTCCTGACCTTGAGCCTGTGGGAGAGGAGGAGCAAGTCCTCAGAATTTGTCTTTTGAAGAATAAAAAAAAAATTACTTTTTCAAAGAATATCTGTTGTGCAAAAATAGTAAACTTGTTGGCTAAAAGAAAAATTACCATTTTAAATGAATGTGTTCATAATTTTAGCTTCTGTATACTAAGCAGAAAGACATATCTTTTGAGTCTAAATATGTTAAAAATAAGTGCCCTATTATATATCTATAATCTGATGGAAAAGGTTAGAATCTATAATGAAATGGTGTTCTGTGTGCTCTGTATTTATGTGCTAAGCAGATTCCTTATATGATATCTAGGAGAAAAGCAGGACACCTCAGATTGTCATCATAAGTGCAAAGTAAAATGAAAGACTATGCTTTAGAACTACTATAATTAAGCTATATATTAGAGAAACAATGCTACATGGTATAATGTAATAACTTTTAAATTGCATCTTCCTTTTTAATATATCCTGGTCAGTGTCATGGATTAACTTTTGAGTAGAGTGGGGAAGGTTTCAGTGGCAGACTAATTCCTGAAACCCACAGCTGAAAGAGGAACTGTGGGATTTGTGTTTGTTTATTTTTTGACTGCTTGTGTGTGGTGTAATTGCTTGGTAAGCAGTGCTGCAGAGTACATAAACAACTCTGATTGGAATAAAGTGGATGTTACATGCAATGATATTAACCTTGGATGGTGCTAACGCTATTTTCCTCCTTTTAAAATGTAAGGCCTTATTAAAAAAAAGGGGGTGGGGGAGGTGGGAGGAAATGTCATGAAGGCAAAACCATGTGTAAATGCAGAAAAGACTTCCACCCCATTTTGTTAATGACTAATACCACCCCCATATAAGACAGTGGCTCATTGAAGTGGATTAAATGAATGAGCTATAGAGTAGCTTGTGCATTTACAGATATCTCAGACAATACACTTATTTAAAGCACCAGAAAACTATGCAACATTATTGAATCAAAGCTTTAATGCTGTGCAAGTGGATATCTAATTTAGGGACCCTCTTGAATTGGGTCAGAAAGAAGTGGCAGACTGAAGTCACTCTCATTACTTACCCTTTTTAAATGGCTTTAGAACACTGGACAAATACTGAGTTCTCTAATGGTTTACTAATCTGCCATTGTTGTAATAACATTGTCAGTAATTCCCCACTGAATGCATGGGCATGACCTTTTCTTTTAACATCACCATTTTGTATAGTTTGAGACACTCAAGGTAATGTATTTTTTTAGTTAATTATTGCCTCACAATACACCTGAGGTATGTAGTAATCCTCCAGAAATGCACTGCCTGCTTAGTCTTTGCCTTGTTGCTTAGTTATAACAAATCCAAGGCATTGGAAGAAATTGCCATAGGGAAAGGTTTGTTTTCACAGTGTGTATTTTCTGATGGAAATTCTTTCTTCAGTATTCACTCTTCTTTTTTTCACTCTTTCCTACCCATTCTATGTGTAAGAGGAAAAGAAATGTATTTTTCGGTCATTTGATCCATAAGGCTGTTCATACTGAGGGACGTCTTACCCTAAAAATAAGTTAAAACAAAAGAAATGAGCTGCATATATTCTGTCAAGCATTCAACCATAGTCCTCGCTTTTTTAGAAGTGAAATGGAAGAAATAGGCAGACTTCCTGAACTCATTAAAAACTGATTGGAAGCACCCTGACTCCTTGGAACATCTGCTTGACAACCTGTGAGAATCATCTCAGCCCTTCATCCTTCTGAGACAGATAAATTGCCGATCATGCAGTTGACTGCATGCAGTTTTCAAAGAACCTGCCAGAGTGTGCAAAAATGAAAGACTGCCTGGCCCTTTTATAAGGGTAAGGATTTTACTCCTCTAGATTTGACCAAAATTTCCCTTTCCTCCCCTGTTCCTTTTTGTGCAGTGTGCTGTACACTAATTGATTGCAGACCTGCTATCCAAGATGTGCATTTCAGTAGTGCTGTGTGTACTGGTATACAGAGCCTGATCCTGCATTACCGAAGTTTGTAGGAATTTTGCCATAGACTTCAATGGAAGCAGAATCCAGTTTCCATTGCGCTCAGTGGTCTTTGGATCAACCTCTGTGTGTCATGGTGCTGGCTAGTTAAGTTAATATCTAATATCCTGAGCCAAAAATATAGAAAACTTATTGTCACCTGGCAGGATTTCACAGTGGGCATTAACCGAATGCAGGAGCGTATGCTACTACAATTAAAGCTATTGCCATTTTGAGTATTTCAAGAGCAAAATAAGTTAATCAGAGAAATACTGTAAACATGCTCCCCATGAAATCTAGGTAATATCCTCTGGAGCAGATTTTATTGGTCAGAAGGTGGCAGTGGGCCTTACTGTCACAAAAAATAGGACATTTAGCTAGACAGCCATGGGAAGGTGTTGCAGGGAAAGCACACCCTGTCCCTTCTGGGGTGGGTGAGGGTTATTATTTCCCCATGGCTGAGTCTGTACAATCACTCCTTAGACTCATAGACTTTAAGGTCAGAAGGGACCGTTATGATCATCTAGTCTGACCTCCTGCACAATGCAGGCCACAGAATCTCACCCATTCACTCCTGTAATAAACCCCTAACCTATGTCTGAGTTATTGAAGTCCTCAACAGGGCCAGCTCCAGGCACCAGCATTCCAAGCTGGTGCTTGGGGTGGCAATTTTCAAGGGGCTGCAGTCCCTGTTTTTTTGCCCCCAGCAGCGCGCCAAATTGCCGCCGCGTACGGCGGGGGCAGTCCATGTGCCCTTAGGACGGCACATGCGTTTCCGCGGTGGCGGGAATTCGGCAGCAGCTTCTATATTTAGCTGTCCGCGGCGGCTTCAGCTAAACATAGAAGCTGCCGCCGAATTGCCGCTGCCGCAGAAACGCACCTGCCGCCCTAAGGGCACACGGACTGCCCCCGCCGTCCTCGGCGGCAATTCGGTGCGCTGCTTGGGGCGGCGAAAACCGTAGAGCCGGTCCTGGTCCTCAAATTGTGGTTTGAAGACCTCAAGCTGCAGAGAATCCTCCAGCAACTGACCCGTGCCCCATTCTGCAGAGGAAGGCAAAAAACCTCCAGGACCTGCCAATCTGCCCTGGAGAAAAATTCCTTCCCGACCCAAATATGGCGATCAGTTAAACCCTGAGCATGTGGGCAAGACTCACCAGCCAGCACCCAGGAAAGAATTCTTTGTAGTAACTCAGATCCCATCCCATCTAACATTTCATCGCAGACCGCTGGGCATACTTACCTGCTGATAATCAAAGATCAATTGCCAAATTAATTGCCAAAATTAGGCTATCCCATCATACCATCCCCTCTATAAACTTATCAAGCTTAGTCTTAAAGCCAGATATGTCTCTTGCCCCCACTACTCCCCTTGGAAGGCTGTTCCAGAACTTCACTCCTCCGATGGTTAGAAACCTTAGTCTAATTTCAAGTCTAAACGTCCTAGTGTCCAGTTTATATCCATTTGTTCTTGTGTCCACATTGTTACTAAGCTTGTCTTGGGATAGCATGACAAAAGTCAAAGTGGCTGCCCTCTCTCAGGGCTGGGCAGCCCAATGGCCAGAGTCAGTATAACCAACCTCTCCCACCAGGGATGTGTGGCCTAGTGGCCAGTCAGGTGAGTGGGCCATCATCTAGGGGTGAGTGGCAGCCAGGTAGGGGGATGCAGGCCCTCCCTGCTCTACCGTGTCCCAGCTCAGGGCCCTGACAGTGGCAAGTATGCTCACCACTGGGTCAGCAGAAAATCCACCCAAAACACACTGACACCACCCAGTACAATGACTAGTCCCGCTGAGCTACTTCCTACCCTGTCCCTGGTGCAGTGGTCCTGGCATCTCCAGGCTCCTCAATCCATGCAGCTCTCAGCTGCTCCATCACACCTTGGGAGTCCGCCTAGGTCTCGGTGTCTCTGGCTTCCACTGCCTGAGGCCTCAGCAGCTCCCAGGTTGGAACCTGCAAGCATGCATCCTCCCTCTTCAGTGGTCCTGAATGAGCCGAGCTGCTCCCTTTTATACCTAGTCTCTAGCTGGAGCATGCCCAGCAAGGCCAAAGGCATAAAGTAGAGTGGCTTGCTAGAAAGAGAGATATTCTACCAAAAGGAGAAGTGGGTATTCACCCACGAAAGCTCATGCTGCAGAACGTCTGTTAGTCTATAAGGTGCCACAGGATTCTTTATTGCTTTATTGCTTTTACAGATCCAGACTAACACGGCTACCCCTCTGATACTTGATACCAAAAGGAAGACATCTGGTCAGCATAGTGTCGATAGCCAGCTTTAGCTGAACTCATATTGTGCAACCTTTTGACTGGCAGGAATTTTTCACCTCTTGCTATCTCAAAACTTACCTTGCAAAGGAAGGAAATGTGGAGGATTTGACTAGTTTCATTTGTTTCATATTTCTTCAGTGATATTGAGTGTAAGGTAGTTATTGTTCAGTTAACAAAGTTGTGGTGACCTAGGTCACTGGGGGTATGTATACACTGCATTGTAAACCTAGGTCTGGGATTGTGGACTGTGTGTTTCCAAACCTGTGCTTGAGCATCCATACTGCCTTGTAAACCTGGGTTTACAATTGTTGGACCTGGGTCTTACGGCCATGCTAACATGTCCATACTTCACTATACAGACCTTCTGATTCAGGTGTGTGGCTTAACTTGCATCCACACTTCAGAATGACAGGGCTTGGACCCAGGTCATAATGGGACTTGAGCTGTTACCAACCCCAGTAGCAGGATCCTAGGATCTGGGTCTTGAGTGTTTGCTGACCTGAGTCAGACTGATTTGTGTGTGGACAGAAGGTGGGCTGGGCTCAAACCTGAGTCAGAACGCAAGTTTAGTGTGCAGAGTAGACATACCCTGGGAATTCCTTAATGGCTTGATTGTGTAAGTTGCTGAGCAGTAGGGTCCTTATCCAGCAAAGGCTTTTGTACCATGCTGAATCAGAGTCTTTGGGCTCAGCATCTTGCAGGATTGAGTCCTAAATCTTAACACTAAAACTCCATAGTGAGATGCACCATATACATTGGATTGGATTTTCAAAAGCATCTAGTTGTCTTAAGAGCACAAATAATTTCAATGGGACTTGTGCTCCTCAGTCACGTAAGCCACAACACTGAAAATCCCACCCCGTGTCTGCTTTGTCTCACCTTATTTTTGGTTCTCATGTTAGGATTCTGGATTCTAAGAAATAAAGTAGTGCTATGTTAAACCTTCCAGAAAGAGAATGTATGTTGTTCTCTAACTTCTCTGTGTGTATATTGTGAACATAAGAAGAAAGCCATCCCTACAAAGTTCCCACATTTTCTAGACTTATGAGATGCGGGGATAGAAGTCAATACAGTATGACAGCTCAATAATGCAAATGGTTAGGGCCCGTGTCTGATCTCAGGACACTGATCTTATACTGGTATAACTCCACTGTTTACTCTGGAGCACAGGAGTTACTCAGAATTTACACCAGTGTAACTGAACTGAGAATTGGGCTCACAGAATATAAACACAATAAAACCACCAGTTTTGTTCAATAATATAAGCACCTGAACTGATTTGTCTCTGGCACAGTATTTCCATAGCAAAAATGTCGGTGCCCTTAACAAGGCATAGGATGGCATCACCTTTCTTGTAGTTTTAATTTTTTCCTTCAGTGCAACCATGGAAACACTGAGAAATGAATTCCAAATAGGTCCTGTAGAAGTACACCAATCAAAGTAGTTCTCTGTGTTTGGATTGCTTCATACCACTTGTTAAAATAATGAGTACAGTTTTCTGAAAAGTGTATAATATAAGGCATTTGATTTGGTTGTGTATATAGTGTAAAAAAGGTCAGTTAATCATTGGTAAGATGTAGTAGTGAAGGAGTATCCATTCTGACAAAAGTTATACTGTGCTTTTCTTTTCACAAAGGTTAGAAATGTTCCTTTTTTTTTTCATCTGTCATCAGGAAGGGTTTTTTATTATTATTATATCTGTAAAATAAGAACCTTGAAAATGGATATAGTTGAAATATGCTTTCACGTCTGGATAACTCAAACAGCAAGAACAATTTTTATGAAACTTTATTTTAAAATACCCACATATATTCTAGCCTGCTATAAAGTAGAAGAAGATTGTGCTCCAAAGGTAACTTTTTAGTAAGTTATGCAGTTCTGGAGCCTTAAAATTCCACCTGTCATACCGGAAGGGATGGTGTTATTTTTTCACAGAACCTTATAACACCATCCTTTCCAACAAGTCTCTTTCAGAACAGGAGTAATTCTGCATAAATACTTTCTGCATATATTCATGCTGGAAAGGGAGGAAATGTAATTCAAGAAACACCAAGCCTGAGTCTGTGCTCAAATCAGTTTTACATCATATGCTGTGTATTTATACCTCTCTACTGTATTTTCCACTCCATGCATCTGATGAAGTGGGTTTTAGCCCACAAAAGCTTATGCCCAAATAAATTTGTTAGTCTCTAAGGTGCCACAAGGACTTCTTGTTGTTTTTGCTGATACAGACTAACAGGGCTACTACTCTGAAAGTGGTGGCACTGAAATCACACATAATCCTTGATCACTCTTGGGCCAAGGCTGGTGCAAATCTATTGGAATAAATTCCTTTTAAAAAACTGAGCTGTAACCCAGCACATCGAATAGTAATGTAAAAACATGTTGTAAATTGCAGTTTGCGCATCATGGAATTCCATGAGTAAATAAGTAATAACAGTGGCTAATTTCTCTTTGATATAGTAGTTTAAGGAGACCATGTCAAGCCCTCACAGAAGGAAGATGTAACTGTAAGCACTGGAGTCAATAGCAAATGACAGGGATATAACTTTTTGTAACCCTGACCAGGGGTACAGCAAGGGGAGAGGGGAAACAGAGGGAACAGCCCCCTCATCCCCAGTCTTGATTGAAGCTGGAAATCTGGCTAGGTCGTCCCTCTATCATGACAGAGGGGCAGCTGGGCTAAATTTGAGAGGTGCTGCAACTCCATGTGCCAGGTCGCAATGACACTTAGTCCCTCACTCATATGTGAGTGACATTGTGACCCTGTGCATGTGCTTGGGTTCTCCCCAACCTTTGCCCCCAGGAAGAACTGGAGCAGGGAGTACCAGGAAGCCCCAGTCCCAAGAGGGTCAGAGGCTTTTGATGCTTCCTAGGGAAGCAGAGACGCAGGAGGAGAATGGGATCTTGGGCTTCCAGAACTGCCTGTCCCTTGGTGGGAATGGTGCACTTCAGCCAACTGCCTCTCTGAGTAAGACATTGGGGCTGGATGTGTGATGGGGAGATCTCAGGGTTGGGTAAGGGGCAATGTGGGAGGAAGAACATGGTGCAGGGTGTGGGGCAGCAGATAAGGAGACTCTGTATACAGCTAGGGATAGGGGAAGAGAGAGCTCTCTGGGCCCCCTCCTTAGGAAAATTCTGATTGTGTCTCTGCTCCTTGACACAGCACTGGCTCCAGGAAATAAAGTAGAGTGGCTTACCAGCACCCTGTATGTTACACTGTTTCAATATGGCCCAACATGTAAGTTCGTTATTTTTATTATTTGTATTATAGTACCACTTATAGGCCAGGGCCCCATTGTTCAAAGCATTGTACAAATAAAAGAAAGACAGTCTTTGCCCCAGATAGCTTACAAATTACATGCAAGACTATATACAATAGGTGGATAAAGCAAACAAAAGGCGGGAGCTCAAGGAAACAATTAATAGCTGTGAGCAACATAGTGACATCAGTTTTTAAGATTTCCTTGCTGAAATTTGCATATAAATCAATAACACAGTGTCACTTTATATTAGATACCTACCTCGCCACTAGCACTCTTCAGTGACTTGATTTTTTTTTGACTGAAGGTGTTTAAAGGTCCCCAGGTTTCTTCCATTCTTTGTACTTTAGTTTACTGTATGCAGTTTGCTGAAAAGCCAATAATGAAAAATGAGAAAATAACCATTGTAAAGATCAGACTGCAATGTTCCAAAGGTGGTAGATTTACATACCCACAATAGCAATTGGTTGGATGGACTTTATAGAGAAACAAGGCTCATAAAAAGCTGTGACAAATAGGCCAATTTTTATCTATGTGAAGAACTGGAAACACAAAACACAGGAAACATAAATTAAATGTAATGATCCAGATATCATCCATATCTTGTCTCAAAAAAGCTTATTTAAAACCAAAGTAATTTAGAGATGCTAATCAAAGTGGATCCAATCATCATAAGCTAGACTGTGAACCAGCCCAACGTGACCAAATAACCAAGTTTAGCTAAGTTTATTAATTAAAGGCAAAGCAGTGCAATAGAAAAAGAAAAGAGTTAATACTTTGCCGGTTCTGCATGGAAGCTTGTTTTTTGCAGAGTGCAGTTTCTTACCTAGAAGATGTGCTTTGAAATACACATCTAAGACTACCTATATTTATATTATAGTTGTTTATGAGCTAAAAGCAGTTTGTACATCAACCATGGGGTATGTCTACACTACCCGCTGGATCGGCGGGCAGCGATCGATCCAGCGGGAGTCAATTTATCGCGTCTAGTCTAGACATGATAAATTGACCCCCGCGCACTCTCCTATCAACTCCTGTACTCCTGCGCTGCGAGAGGCACAGGGAGAGTCGACGGGGGAGCGGCAGCAGTCAAATCACCATAGTGAAGACACCACAGTAAGTCAATCTAAGTACGTCAACTTCAGCTACGTTACTCACGTAGCTGAAGTTGTGTAATTTAAATCGATCCCTCCCCAGTGCAGACCAGGGCCAAGACTAAAATTTACTAATTTGCTTTTTACCATTTTTTTGGTACCATGTTGTACCTTTCCTTATTTCTGTTTTAGATACTACATTTCAGACCAATTACTTGTGAAAGTACCTCCCAATTTGTACCACAACATAGAAAGTATGTATCTTGTCTTTGACAGGTTTTGTATTTTCCAGTGCTAAAGCTGACTTCAGCTGTAGGGTATTATTGGCTATATATCTTGTACTCCTGAGAACATTCTGCACCAAAAAAATAAAATTCTGTGCCAAAAAAAAATTCTGCATACAATATTTTAAAATTCTGCAAATTTTATTTGTAAAATAAATGTGGAGGCTCCAGTATGGCACTGGGGAGCACAGGTCACTGGCTGCACAAAGGTGAGAGATCACTGTGCAGCTCCCCCAGGCCACAGACTCAGCGGTGAGGCTGCACCCAACCCTGACTCAGGCAAGGACTGGACCTGCCCCAGAAACACCCCGGGCCCCTGCCCCTCCATGCCAGGTGCATTAGATGTGGGCAGGCAGGCGCAGCAAGGCAGGATCCAAATGTGGAGGGGCTTAGTGTGGGGAGATCCAAGTGTGGGTTGAGAGGGTTCTCTGTGGAGTGGAGACTCAGTGGAGGATCTGGGGGGGGGGATCTGGATGCACAGGGGATTGTTGGAGTTTCTGGGTGCAGTGGTAATGGGACACTGCAGGGGGGGTCCAGATGAAGATGGTTGGGGCTCAGAGAGGAGGGGGGTCTAGGTATGGGGCGCTCAGTGGGGTGGGGATCCAGGTGCAGCTAGTTGTGGCTCAGTAGGGTGGGGATCTGGGTGTGGGTGGCTTGTCATGGTGGTGCAAGTGCAGGGGTTGTGGGACTCCTCAGGGGGGTTCTGGGTGCAGGGGAGGGGTGAGGCTCGGCGGGAGGGTCTGGATATGAGGGGGTCTGGATCCATGGGGTTGGGCAGATGGGGGAGCATCTCCCTCTACAGTGATCCCTCCCCCTGCAGCTGAGGAGTGATGAGTGCAGGAAGCGCAGGAGGGGGAGAGTTTGCAGAGCTTCCTACAGTTGGGGAGAAATCTGGGGGTGTGTCTGACCTGGCCCCAAATGCCGTGTGGAGAAGAGGAAGTCCCGTCCTCCCCATCCCAGCTGGGACTAGCAGCTGAGCTTGGCGCAGGGTAGGGAGTCACTAGCCGGGTCTTCCTCAGTCCCGATCCCTGCCCCACAGTGATTTACCTCTCTGCCAGCTGCCCTGGGCACGCAAAACATACTGCTGGGTACGTTCACATGACCGCTCTTGTGGCTTCCCTTTGCTTCCCTGTCAGATAGTCATTTTTCTGCAGGGAAGCAAAGAAATCTGTGGGGGACATAAATTCTGTGCATGTGCAATGGTGCAGAATTCCCCCAGGAGTAATCTTGACATGAGTAAAGAGAAGTGAACAGCACTATGGGAAAGATGTAATATCATTCACTTAACATAATTACCCACATACTGGATATAATACAACATTAATACGGTGTGCACTATGCCTAACATACATATATTGGCTAACAGCCCTCTGCTTGGCATTATG
Organism: Mauremys reevesii; assembly: GCF_016161935.1. Taxonomy (NCBI): domain Eukaryota; kingdom Metazoa; phylum Chordata; order Testudines; family Geoemydidae; genus Mauremys; species Mauremys reevesii. The sequence continues at coordinate 34,407,111 of NC_052627.1, read as the reverse complement.
ATAATTATTATATCAGGGTGACACCTTCGCTAAATGGATATGTGAAGCAAAGTCAAGAGCATTTATGTAAAATGTATACTGGTTTAACTTACTATGTAAGCAGCAGTATGTGATTAGTACAATTAAATTAATATTTGTTGTAATGCAAGCAAAGCTTTGTAAGATGGGAAACTGAGACATGAGTTCACCCAATTTAGGCTTAATCAATTTTTCACCTTTATTTATATATTTTCAGAATCGCTGTCAGTTATAGTTTCTGATCATATATGTATGACAGACAATAAGATTGATAAGACAGAACAGATAGGGGCCTAAATTACCTTAGTTTTTGGAGTTCTCCAACTTGGGCCCTTGTTCACTTATTTTTTATATATTAATTAGTCTTTCTACATCATCCAACAGCCCATATATCCAGTTATATGTTTAGCCAAACATTCATAATTTGTTTTTTCACTAAAGGTAATAATTGGAGATATACCAATCTCCTAGAACTGGAAGGGACCTCAAAAGGTCATCAAGTCCAGCCCCCTGCCTTCACTAGCAGGACCAATTTTTGCCCCAGATCCCTAAGTGGTTTTCTCAAGGATTGAACTCACAACCTTGGGTTTAGGAGGCTAATGCTCAAACCACTAAGCTATGTAGTTCATTAATAGATGAGCACAACTCAATTATCCTTTAACCATTCAACATACATTATCATTTCCTGTTAAAATTAAATTAACAAAATAGAGCCTATATTTTTACCATTCAGCAATTTGTCATCTTTTAGTATCATAGTTCAGTACACATATATCATCCTAAATTACTCATAATCTTATATTTTCCAAACATAGGTTTTCAGTGGACTTTTTGCTCAAAATTTAACATCCATGCTTATAAATCATTAGAAAGCCTTGTCAGAAGTTTCACCTGTTACATTTTGAAGTGCTTATACATTTGCCAGTTATCGAGGGCTTAGGTGTGTAATTGTTCCCCAGCCACTTTAAATGACATTTTTATTTAAGTACCATAAATTATTATTTTCAAATTACCATTATAGATAAGGTTATTTAGGGCTTCTTTTACTGTATGCATGTAATTGCTCATTTGAATTATGTGAGTGCTTTATGATTTAGTAATATTTTTAAATTTAAGGTTAGTGGATCAATATGTACATTAAAAACTGGTATGTATTTTCAACTTTCTCCTGATGCTGGGATTCAATTTGAATTATGGATTTATTTTGAAAAACTGGAATATGTATTATCATAGTACATAAAGAGTAAAACAGAAATTTGGAGTAGTGACATTACAAGTCAGGTCATTATATACATATTTTTTAATAATTAGTTACTACACAGTACTTTCTATTCATATTATAGGCTACCATTACTGCTGTGAATTGCCAGTTGGTGAGCTTTACTGGTCAGGAGACAGGAGTAACTAACTTTCTGTTTTGTTATACTGGTCCAGGGCAGTGTGGCCACACTCAGGACTTGTGATGTTAAAAACATTACATCTACACATATACTGATATTCCTTAATGGAACAACAGGCCATGTTGGGTGCCTTCCAAGTTCACGTTGCTGTTTGATAGAACAGTAGCTGAAGTAGATTTAAGCATTCCTTTAAGATGTTGTTTTTTAGGTGACCTTCCTTTAAGATGTTGTTTTTTAGGTGACCTACTGAATGGACAGTAGCTAATTTATTAAATACTACAGTGTTACAATGCAATATTGGTAAATATACCATAAAAGAAATATACCTGGAACCTGGGCACTGAGCATCATTGCTTGGAACAACATGTGGATTGATTTGTATGCGGTGTCACTGATCCCACATTACAAATTTTGCTAAAGGGAATTTTGCAGGACTGGACTCATTGCCAGTTTACAAAAGCCTTTGATACGTGTTGAGGAAAGTACCATTTAGTTAATTGCTTATTATTAACAACATTAGGCCATTTTCTTTTTTTGATATTGCCTAATAAACTGGTTATGATTATTAACACATAACCCCCATAAGTAGTGCAAATAATTTTTTTACCTACACAATTTTTCCTTGCTTTCTCATTATTTTGGTGATTACATTTTGCCTATATTTGGTTAAACAGTTTAGCAATCATCATGCATATTAGATACTATACTATTTCATAGCAGCCAGGACTCTCAGTGCCATGGATTATGTGTAGGCCTCCATGTCTATCACAGAGGTTGCGGAAGTCACACATTCCATGACTTTCCGTGACTTTTGCAGCGACCTGTGTGGCTGACCCCAGTGCCGCTCAAGCAGCTGGCCCCCAAGACCAGCTGCTCAGGTGGCCCCGGGCCAGCCACACCAGCTGCTGCTGGAGTGGCTCTGCAGCCAACTGCACTGGCTGGTGCTTGGGCAGCCCTGGGCACCTGGCCCCGGGGCCAGCCCAAGCAGCAGTCCCAGGTGCAGCGGGAGCAGCAGCGTGTGGGTGGCCTTGGTGACTCCTGGCAGCTGGTGCTGCTGGTCCCTGGCACCCCTCCCCCTCAGTACTATCCCCCCCCCGCAGCACCCTCCCCTTCAGCAGCGGCACCCCCAGACCCTCCCAGAGCAGCACACACACCCCACTCCCAGCTAAGATTTAGTCAGCGGTATATAGTACAGGTCACAGGCCGTGAATTTTTATTTATTGCCTATGACCTGTCTATGACTTTTACTAAAAATACCCATGTCTAAATCGCAGCTTTAATTATGTGTTTAGAAACAGTTTCCACTGCCTGTGCTCAAAATAGTTAATGTGCCTTTTCATATTTTTTCAAATCTGCCCTGTTGCAAATGGACATCCCAGATCCAAATAGTCCCAAAATAATTTCATCTAAATGTTGGCGTCACCTAGTTTTGAAAAATACCAGACTACAGAATAGATTTTGCCCAGCTATTCGATGCTGTGCACATTTTTGAGATGATGCTATTATATTAATTAACAAAGAAATATACAATGCATTTGCTTTTACACAATAACTAAATTTAGCCATATTCCAATGAGAGATTTAAAAGATATATATGCATAAAATGTACATTATTAAGCAAAGTTACAAGTATGGATATAGCACTTAAACCACCAGTTCTATCTTGGGCCACCATAACATTTCTGTAGGTGATTGCATACTGAATAGTGCATATAGGATAGGTTGAAATGCAGTTGACCAGTCTGTTGTTTGTAGGTTTATATCAATGTGGTTTGCATTACACCTAACATATATGTATTGGCTAACAGAGCATTATGGCTTAGGCAGGAAAGGGGCAGATCCTTGGCTCCATCTCCTCAACGTGTCAGCCAGTGTTGCTGAGCTGATATAAGGGGAAGGTTAGCTTCACTTGGTAAAGTACTACAATAAAATACACTGCTTACCCTCAGAGAGAGTCACGGTTTCTTACCAGATCTCCTGGGACTGTGCAGCTGTGCAATACCTTTTACACACGGCTGAGCCTAAAAGTTCCATCCAGCCCACTGAAATCAAAGGAGTTACTCCAGAATTTATGCCAATGTTACTGTTGCAGAATTTGCCTGTATGGCTTTACCTCATAAAGATAGTTGGCTCAGTCCACAAAATAAAAGGAATTGTAGACATCAGAAGAACAGAGGAGAAGAACAGAATTAGGCCTGTTGTTTAATTTTGATGGACTACATGGGCTCGAAGAGTCAAAGGTGTTAACATGACTCTGTCACTGTCCAGCATTAAACAAGGCTTGGTATACAGAGACCTTAGCCTGCTTAGTATCATGGCAAGCACATTTTTATTAAAGAGAGAAAAAAAAGAAAAACAGAGCATTTGAAATGTAAAAGTATTACAACGTTTTTTGTTCCTTTTTTTTAAATCAAAGAGAGTTTTGAGAACTATGCCCCCCCTTGTTTGACAGTCTCTTTCTTGTCCCTTGTCTTTTCTTTTTGCCCCTAATCGCCGCCCCCCCTCTGCAGGATGCTGGCAGGGGTCTGGAGAGTGGAAGCTGTGATTTTGCATAACAGCAGAGATGGTTACCAGCCATATTGTACCATCAACCATACCATAAATTGGTAAAGATGTGGTAATAAGATGGGCATTACCTGTCTAATTAGATGCAGGAGTCTCGGCGAGATCACCCTGAGAGAGGTCACTGAAGAGAATAGAGAGTGAGCTGCTCAAGGATGATTTCTGTTCTATCCCCATATCTAGAGAGCCTCCTTTTTTCACAGTCAGATTCCTGTTATATTAAGATAAAGTTACAAATGTTACAGCACTACACTTTGCCTCTCCTTGATTCAAATGAGATTCTAACTGTCCAGACAGGAAAAGGAATTCAAATTTTCCCGGGTCCTTTCCTGTGTGGGTGGTCACATCAGATCAGAAGTTCTTAAACTGGGGGTTGCGCCCCCTGGGGGCAGCACAGAATGTATTCGGGGGGCAGGAGGCACGAGAAACTTTAAGGGGAAAAAAATCTTACTATGCATGTTTTACCCCAGCAATGAATAACTAGCTCCAGACATATCAGGTCCTCAGATGGCGCTATGCATCTGACTGTAGATGGCGTTGTGCATTTTGATGGATTTCTGTTAAGCTTGCATAGCATTACACAAAGTCGTTGCCATCTGTATGTTAATCCATTTGCTATGATGCGATGTGCACCTTTAATTGTAAGCATCAACTACAACTGCAATTTTGCTTTGCTGTTATTACAATGGATCGTTTGCTCTGTTTGAATCAATGCCTTACTGTTTTTAATATTTAGTGAGAGTTGCATGTTGTTGTTTTTTTATCAGTATATGTGCTTGTTTGGTGGGAGTAGATGGTAGTAACTGTCTTTTTGGAGAAAAGAGAAAAAGTTAGTTGAGATGGGCAAGAACTGTTGTTGCTGTTATTGTTAAAATCCAATTCCATCCCTGAAGACAAAACAAGGCACACACATTGAAGAGGGGAGAGATGAGAGAACAGCAAAAATAGAAAATGCAGCTTCTGTCTCTAATGTTGACTCTCACTTGCAACCTCACGGCTGGAAAAACAAGGGCACAGCACACAGCCTTATTAGCCACTCTGAGACCAGGGAAACTTGTACCATCATAGGGCTGTTGGGGCATTACTTTCACCTGCATTTCCGCTTACAGCAGCATTGCAAAATATAGGGTCTTGGCCGATTAAGCAGACTCTTAACATAAGTCAATAGACAGGGATAGGAAAAAGCAGCAATAAAGTGGGGAAAGAAAAGAACACACGGAGGAGGGAGGAGACAGAGTCTCAAATCCCAGGTGGGGGTTGAGATTTAGTGAGAGGTGGCAGTGTCATTTGAGCCCCTCTCTTTGGCCTGATCTGGTTAGGACATCTCTCAGGAACAGGACAAGAAGGCACAATAGTGTCACACAGTCAGAAATTGTTGCATTCGTCTTTTTCTGTCCATATTTTCCCCAAAAACCATTTTTGATTTTTAAAAAACCTCAAAGGGGGTAATGGATGGAATAACCCATCCCCTCACTATTTTGTTTACCAATGAAGTTTAATTTTCGACACTACAATTTTGGTTCTTTAATTTTCAGTCCCACGCTTTACTTGTTTACCTGGCATAGTTTTAACACAGTCCTTGAATTATATTAGTAGGCCTTTTGATTTGGACTAATTCAGTTTATTTTGTCTTCATTTTGCATCTTTTCCCATTAACATTTATTGCTGTAGGTTATTGTGACACTTTATAAACTTTTTTTTTTACGGTTGAGCTTACAATTAGGGTAAATTTGTGGGCCCAATTACCACAAAAGACCTAATGTATAATGTCACATTTTGGCCATAAAAACAATTTTCCTTGAATCAGTCGGCCAAAGATAAATGCTGTTTGGAGAATTCCATAAAGTAGCAATGCAATCTTACATACTTAATTCTTTTTCCTATTTAATTCAACAGATAGCTACTTAAACTTATTTACTGCATCAATTTGCTCCCGATGCTAAGATCTTGCATGGCTTTTCTTCTTTGACTATATACCAGAGTAAAGGCTAAAGCAAGACACACGGTAATGTCAGAGACAATCAATTCTTGCTTAAAAATGCCTTCTTTACTGCGGAGGGTTTGCTACTGCAATACTATTTCTCCTTCAAAAGACTGTGGTTATATATTACCATTATTGTTGTTTTAACTTAATTATATTACTCTATTTCTTCTTGTTGTCTGTTATTTCTGGTAGGTCTGTCAGATTCCTAGATTAGTATAGCCTATTTCAGCTTGCATCCTTGTTGTTCCTGATCGTGTTCTGCTACTTGTTCTATTGTTTCTGCTAATTTATCATGATATTTATCTTCTGACATTAGGAAAGTCCTATTACATTTTAAGCCCACATCTGCCATTACATATCCTACTCTTGTTATACCTGTATAAAAATACTCCTTCCTTCAGAGTATTACATATATGTAAGTCAGCAACAGCCTGAAAGAGAGTTAAGAAGACTTGTGTTATCAGTTGGTGATATAAGCACTGTGCTTTTCCATTATTTCTGCAGAAGACCATTTTGGGTCTTGTGTGAAGATCAGGATTTGCATTTAAATGGGGGAAATCCTGAAACACAAGAACCTGTCAGTGCCAGATTTATAATTTAACAAGAAAGCATTGTTCACAATATAGAGTACTTTATTCAAAGAGCTATTGATAACATATCATAGAGACAGGTATGTGCTTTACATTATCACCAAATAGACACGCACACATGTACCTTCTGATTCTTTACATTTTCCACCATATAGTTTGCTTGAGCAAAAATGAATGAAAATGGTAGAGATTATTTACTGGATTTATACTACAATCCTAAGAGATCATGACAGCATCACAGCTTTGATTTCGGAGAACAGAGCAAGTGCAGAGCTGACTTGAATTTTTGTTGGGAAGTGATTAGGGTGAGGCGGTAACATTCCCTTGCACAGTTATCTGACTCAGCCTCAAAAATGAAGGAGCAGATTCGAACTCCTATTCCTTCTCACAGTATTTCCCGATTTCTGCTTCGCCCAGTTTCAGTTACCATCCTCCCTATTCCCAGATTTACTTTACTGTAGTGCACAAAGATTAATCTTTTGGGGGGAAATTTGAAAGTAGATCCCCTTCTCCAACCCCAAGCCTGTGTTTGTGTGTGGCTTCAAAAAGAAAGTACTTCTTCCCTTTCCACAGTTCTGGGCAGATCTGAGACAGCATAGCCTAGAGGAATGGAATTTCTGACTCCACGCCATGTTCGTTCCTTCAGAGTATATTGTCTTAGCTCTATCCTGAATTGGATCGTGTTGAACTATAATATAGAGGGAAGCCCCTTTTCCTTTCAACCCCACCTACTATACCAGGCATAGAAAATGTGTAAATGTGAAAATAGCTGGGATGACTTTATGCTGGGAAGATACTCCCATGGATATCTATGTCAATTTTAGGGCCACTTTGTACTCATTGAAGTATTGGAGCATAAGCTTTTGTGGGTGAAAATACCCACTTCATCAGACGCATGTGGTGGAAATTTCCAGAGGCAGGTATAAATATGCAGGCAAGAATCAGTCTAGAGATAACGAAGTTAGTTCAGTCAGGGAGGATGAGGCTCTCTTCTAGCAGTTGAGGTGTGAACACCAAGGGAGGAGAAACTGCTTTTGTAGTTGGCTAGCCATTCACAGTCTGTTTAATCCTGAGCTGATGGTGTCAAATTTGCAAATGAACTGAAGTTCAGCAGTTTCTCTTTGGAGTCTGGTCCTGAAGTTTTTTTGCTGCAGGATGGCTACCTTTAAATCTGCTATTGTGTGTCCAGGGAGGTTGAAGTGTTCTACAGGTTTTTGTATATTGCCATTCCTAATATCTGACTTGTGTCCATTTATCCTTTTACATAGGGATTGTCCAGTATGTGGCTGCTGGTGAGAATATGCTTAAGGTTGGCGGGCTATCTGTGGGTGAGGACTGGCCTGCCACCCAAAGCCTGTGAAAGCGAGGGATCATTGTACAGGATGGTTTGTAGATCACTGAGGATGCGTTGGAGAGGTTTTAGCTGAGGACTGTAGATGATAGCCAGTGGAGTTCTGTTGGTTTCTTTCTTGGGCTTGTCTTGCAGCAGGAGGCTTCTGGGTACACTTCTGGCTCTGTTGATTTGTTTCCTTATTTCCTTGTGCGGGTATCTGTTGTGTTAGTCTATAAGGTGCCACAGGACTCTTTGTTGCTTTTTATGGATCCAGACTAACACGGCTACTTCTCTGATATTTTGTACTCATTGTTCAGTGCAAAACAGCCCTAGTGCTTGGCAGAACCTAGCCAACCATTTTATTGACAAAGAAATGCATACTTCATCATGCCGTTTCCTTGATACTTGTGAACTAATATCAGCAAAAGATGACATTGTTACTACCCCCTCTGAGCTTGTATGGGTCCACTTCCCCCAATCCATTGAAGCAACAATTTCTGGCAACTGGGAATAGGAGTTTGATTGAACTATGTATCCGAAGTGCAGTAGCTGAGTAAGAGGAAACTTGGAGACCAAACAGAAGATAGGGACTGTGGTGAATATAGCTATGAAACAGTGAGACCTTTGTTTTCTTTAAGTTTCTAAAAACGCTGCCTATGGACACACTCAGCAACCATCTTGTTCTGAGAGTTGCTGCAGCCTAGAGGAAACAGAAACTGTGATCTCTCATGGAGACATTACCTTTGTTCTTTCTTTCTGTTTTTTTCCGTGTTTTAAAATAAGTCAGACTGAAAATATATGGTTTCTCTTTGGGAACAGAAAAACATAACAGATTTGACTGAAAAACACTAATATAATGAAATAGCTAAAAACAAACAAACAAGCTTCATTAAATCTGGCGTGGAGACTCCTTCATGTTACTTAGCCACAGGCAAATGCAACATTGTGCATTACATTGTGAAAATGACTGAAATAGTTCACTGAGTAGAATCAGTGATCTTAAAACTTACTTAAAAGCTTCTTTAATAATAGAATCTAGAGTCAAGAGGTAAATGTATGTGTTGGTATTCATAGTTTAATGTGAGACAGAAACTCATGGGGCAGGTCTTCAGCTGGTGTAAATCATCATAGTTCCACTGACATCATTACCATCTATGCCAGCTAACTATCTGCCCCACAGAATCTCATAAAGGGAAGTATTACATGTTCAAGCACAACATTCAACATTTTAAACTAAAATTATTGTTTGAGAGATCTATTGTTCTTATATTTTTATACTGCCACTCATCATTATAGTATCTGAACACCTTACACTAAAATCAATAGCAAAATACCTAGTGGAGGTTTTGTTTGTTTTGTTTTTGTTTTTTTGTTTAGATTGTATTAATTTTTTCAAGTGATTTGTTTTAGGGTAATTTTTTTGTCTGGTTGGTTAGATGTTTTTGTGTTGAAGGGGGTGCATGCAACTACCAGCATAAGATTCTACAGTGAAAGAATCACACAAGGAAGCAAAAATTTGTGGAAAGTACATAGTAAAAACTGTAATCAAAGACAAAATTGTATGCTACAAATGAAACAATGTTCTATGCATGCTGCTAAAAACCCAGCCACCCTACACTTCAAACCCCTGTCCTTTCCATACCATATTTATTTGAATTTACTTTATATGACTTTTGTGTATCTCTAGCCATTGTAATTTCTTACTTGAAGCCAGATTGTGATTCCCTTACTTACTATGAGTAGTACCTCATTCCAAAAGTAGTCCCATTGGAAATAAATAGGGTTACTATTGGAGTAAGCTACTACTCAGTGTGAATAAGTTTATCACAACCTGTCCTCATGGTAAAAATCTGTGTTAGTGACTCTTCAGCTAGAATTCTGACATTGCTTGCTAAATTCAGGGCCACCCAGAGGGGGGGGGCAAGTGGGGCAAATTGCCCCAGGGCCCGCAGGGGCCCCCACAAGAGTTTTTCAGGGCTCCTGGAGTGGGGTCCTTCACTCGCTCCAGGGGCCCCGGAAAACTCTTGTGGGGTCTGGGCCCCCAGAGCTTCTTCCGCTCCGGGTCTTCGGCGGCAATTCAGCGGCGGGGGGTCCTTCCGCTCCAGGACCCGCCACCGAAGACCCCAGACCCCCTGAATCCTCTGGGGCGGCCCTGGCTAGATTCATAGGTTTTATTTACTTTTTAAGTTCTTCAAATTGTATTTTATTATTTTAGTTCCTCAAATTATGTTATTTCTTCATAACTCTTCTGTACAACCCAGCACGATAAAATGTCTTCCCAAACTTTAGGGGTAAGATCCTGGCCCTATTGAAATCAATGGAAGTTTTCCTATTGACTTCAATGCAGTCAGGATTTCACCCTAGATCTCTACCAGTGCATCTGCCAAGATCAATTTATATCTTTGTTTCATAGTCTATTGTGTGCAGATACTGGAAGATGATATTTGACTCAGCTGGGAAAGAATGGAAAGATTTGTGACTAATATATGAATAAGTCTCTGCTGACTAGCATTTCTGCAGCTGCTCCATAAGGTAAACTGGCAGAATGCCGGTGACCTAAATTCTGTTTTTACCACCCATGTTTGGCAAAGGTCAATGAATGGAGAAATACTAAAAGTAAATACAGCACTTCTTTGTTCTGTATTTGTGCAATTCATTGCCAGAGGAATCCATTGAGAAACATAGTGTGGGTGAATTTTAGAAGTAGTAGATTATTTCACAACCTCTAACAACCTCTGCAGTTATGCATGCTGAGACAATGATATAGTGCTAATCAGATCTCATGTTTTAGGATAATAATTGCTTACTTGTAATAGGACGAAAACTTTTCTACTTTGTTGGCCTGATTCTCTTCTCACTTACACTTGATTAAACCAGTAGTAAGTTCATTTAAGTCAGTGGAGTTATGCTGGTATACAACCACTGTGAGATAAGAATGAAGATCTGCATCAACAGATTTTGAAAAAAGGAGGTTTGATCCGAAGAAATATGGGAGTAGTCATTGTAAAGTCAAAATCTGGTGGATATACATTATGCCGGAAAAGACAGAGCAAGTTACTGTAGCAAAATCCAGTTGGCACAGTTAGAAAAGTTCATTTTTTTAAACTATTATTTTCAGCAATATTCCTAACAATATTGTACCAGTAGAAATAAATTCATAGATTCTAATGCCAGAAGGGAACATTTTGATCATCTAGTCTGACGTCCTGTAGAGCACAGGCCATAGAACTTCCCCACAATAATTCCTAGAGCATATAGTTTAGAAAAACATCCAATCATTAATTGTCAGTGATGGAGAGTCCACTATGACCATTGGTAAATTGTTCCAATGATGAATTACTCTCTCTGTTAAAAATGTATGCCTTACTTCCAGTCTGAACTTGTCTAGCTTCTACTTCCAGCCATTGGCTCTTGTTTTACCTTTCTTCGCTAGATTGAAGAGCCCATTATTAAATATTTGTTCCCAATGCAGGTACTTAGAGACTGTAATCAATCATCCCTTACCTTCTCTTTCTTAAACTAAATAGATTAAACTCCTTTAGTCTATTGCTGTAAGGCATGTTTTCTAATCCTTAAATCATTCTCGTGGCTCTTCTCTTCTTATCAACATCCTTTTTTAATTGTGGGCACCAGAATTGGATACAGCAGCGGTCACACCAATGCCAAATACAGAGCTAAAATAACCTCTCTACCGCTACTCACAATTCCCTGTTTATGCACCCCAGGATATCATTAGCTCTTTTGGCCACAGTGTCACACTGAAAGCTCAGATTCAGCTGATTATCAACCATGACTGCCAAATCTTTTTCAGAATCACTGCTTCCCAGGATAGAGTCCCCCATTGTAAGTATGGCCCGCTTTTTGTTTTGTTCCTAGATGTATACATTTACATTTAGTCATATTAAAATGTATATTTTGTTTGTTTGCACCTAGTTTACCAAGCAATCCAGATCACTGTGAGTCACTGACTTGTTTTCATTATTAACCACTCACCCAGGTCTCTTCCCTTTGAGTTTGGCAACATCACTACAGCCAGCCCTCAGGAGTTCGGAGTATAGGTTAGTTCATCTCCACTATCTGCTACCCTCCTGAGGTGGGCTATTCTCCTTTTGAGCTCCTCCTCCAAGCTATGCATGCTTTGTAAGTGTGATGGAGTGGGACTTCCTGGGCCCAGAGCAGCTGCTTAACCCCTTCCTTACAGAGTTCAGTAACATTTTTAAATTATCATTATTAAAACGTATCATTTTCTTGAAATTCAGAACATGATTTTTTTTATTTGTAAATGGCACGTTTTGTTGATCAATCCCATAAATCCCTGTCGTAATTTTAAAAACTTCAGTTACAAGTAGGTAACTTTTGGGAATTATTCCACATTTCTTAATCTTCCTTCATTATTCATTTTGTGGATATTAGAATATTTTGCAATTTAGTTATATTTTACTTTGAAAATGTTGGGTTTTATCTTTTGGCAATAATCTAGCACTTTCTCTTGCTATGGCATTTTTAGTGAATAACCTTCAGTGTTGGTATTTTTGCTGGTGGTGTTTTTCTTTATCTCAACATTGCTTTATTTTGTAATGATTATTCTTTCCATTCTGATTTACACTCCACTTAGGGTGGAATTATCTAAGGGCCTGAGACTATACCATTAAAGTCAATGGGAACTTTGCAGGAGGGTGCAGGATCAGACCCTAAAAATGATGCACAGCTGGGATAATTGTACTATGCATCAGTCACGTGTGTATTGGAGCCGAGGAACAAAATGTTCAGTGCCAGCTTGCAGGAATAGCTACTGCTGCAGCCATATGCCTGTTTGTGAACCAGGGGATCAACATACTTGGCAAACTCATTGGCCAGACTTCTAGCCTATTCTCAGCAAGTTTTCATCTCCTCTGTTTAAGACCCAGTGCAAATAGGCCATTGTGGAGCTCGGCTTTGTGACGTACAAGGGGCAGAATATAAGCAATCTCTCTGCATCTCACCTTCTTGGGCAAGAGAACCATGCTAATGGGCCTCTGCATTTTTCCAGGAGTTACTGTGGTGGTGCTAATCCTCTGCTGTATATTTTGTTATTTATGCCGGTTTTTTGGTTTGGAAAGAATAACAGGACAATAATGTTTGAACTGCAAAATTCCAGTATTTTGTATGTTTCTCATGATATTTTGCGGGGCGGAGGGGCGGGGGAGAAGGGGGAGGAAAGATTTGTCTGATAGCTATCCTTTGGAGTTGAAGCAAAAAGGAACTAGTTCAGTAAGGAACTAGTTCAGGCAGGATGTGTCTAACGTACAAATATTTGCAGAAAGATCTGATAGCTCTCTTTGGTACTGTAGAAATGCATTTATACTAATTAGTAAGTTTTAAGGAGGAAGTTCAAGTACCTTTTGTGAGTAATGAAAAGCAAATAAAGCATAAACAAATACCAGACTTCAGTAAAGATAGTTGATGCTTCAGAAAAAGATGCTTCAATAGATTTTTCATTTATCAAATGACTCAGATTTGCTTTAGAATTTAATCTCAAAATCCGTGTAGTCTCTAAATTTTACAACCATAATCATTTTCCTCAAGTTTTCTTTAATTTGTGTTTTCTAATGAGTACAAGTTGAAATTATATACTCTTGAGTTTAAATGATGAAGCCATTAATTGTGGCCGAGGAATATGTGTAAAAAAATCATTATAAATGACTGTTTCACTGATATTAGAGAGACAAGGTAGGTGAGGTAATATCTTTTAGTGGACCAAGATATTACCTCACCTACCTTGTCTCTCTAATATCCAGGGACCGACACAGCTACAACAATAGTGTATACAACATGTTTCACTGATACTTGACAGCTTCTCCTTTAAAGAAAATGTACAAAGATGTGTCTTACAACTGTTGGTGAGAGTGTGGAATAAAAGGTACCTTTATCCATAGTTGTTGTGAATGTTCAAAAGTGTAGAAATACTATATTTTAAATCTCAGAATGGATAAAGCAGAAGTGAAATTGCTAATGGATGCAATGGTCGTGCTTTATTGCGTCCCTAATCAAAATACCTATCCACTTCATAATACAAAATTGCTCTTGCACCTCCTGATAGAATTACTGTGGGTTCTGGCAGAGTTTTGCAAGGGGAGGAGGCTCCCTAATAATGTTTTGTGGCTCAGAAGATCTAGGATATTTTTACAAGGGAAAAGCTCACATACGATATGAGAGTTGTGGGGAGCTACAGATATCCCGACCATTTCTAGAATATGAAAATGATAAAACAAAAGAAAAAGGGAGAACAAAGAAATACAGACATATTCTTTTACTGTAAAATATTTAGTCTTTAGCTTCTGGTCTAGTAATATATGGAATTAATAGAACTGAGTATGTTAAACATCTTCTTCTGTATTAGGTGTTACTCCAGATATCATTACAGTGCTATAATATTATTTGAAATATAACCATGATAAGTTCAGAAAAAAATGGATAAGGTATCTACACTTAAACTAACATTGATTTTCTCCTCCAAAGTGGAAATTGTTTCCAAATTTTTATTGGAAGTTTGGCATTTAAAATTAACACCACTATAAAATGCTACAGCACAATATCTGCAACTACGAATGGATGTTATGCTCGTTTAAATAGTAGAGAATTAGGCCCATTGTTTAGTTTCAGCTAGGTGCTTCAATTAGGGCCTGATTCAGATCTCACTTAGGGCTTGTATGAAATAACTAAGTTGTTTTAAATTCACACCTTTTGTTATTTTGGTCAAATCACTATGTGGACACTCTTATTTCACATTAAGAGTGTCCTATATTGATTAACCTTAAATCAATAAAAAGCTGGTGAGACTATTGAAGAACATATGAGGTGAGTGTTAGAGATGGGCATGGATGGACAGTGATTTATAACCCAAAAGACTTGTATAAAGGATTTGTGTCTAAAGAGTCCTGAAGTTTAATTTTTTTTCTGGGAATACATGACATTAACAGAGATTTCCACTAGGCCAGTAAATCATCTTCTAATGTATTAATTAGCTCACAGACATGAGATACTTCTGTCTTTCAAAATTTATCCTAAAATGATAAATGAGACAAGAAATAATTCATCTTCTAAAATATATTGCTACAGCTCTTGACATATTTTATTCCTTTCCTTTATTTTAACTGAAGTTGTTCACACAAAATGCACTTATTTGATGGTGCATTAGTTTCCTTCAAAGGGTTGCTGACAGAGAGTTTAGGCTCAGTCCTGCAATGTTACCATGTTAAGTTGTTACATTTCAATACATTTAAAAGTTTAATATCAACCATGTTAAGTTGATGAAGCTCCACATGGGAACTGGGTCCTCTTGCACCAAATTCATTGTAGGTTTAGGGGCCTTAGGTTTTTCAAGATCAAATTTTAATATAAATATTTTCATAATTTAAAAAAATATATAAATGAAAAAAGGGTTTGTTTTTTTTATTTAGACATTCCCCATTCTACTAATTGTAGTGCTTGCCCTTCATGCGTGACAATACTTTACTAGTGTCTGAGAATCAGAAAGGGAAATTGACTGGAAACAATGGACATTTGGCTTGACTGTTTTCACTGGCCAAGCTGCAAAATATGCACTGTAAAATAAAGTGAAATAAAATAAACTATATCCATAAATTGAGAAATGTAAATTAAAGTTTTTAAAATCTTTTACATTCCAATTTTAATAATGTATAGTGATATGTTGTTTCAATATAGTGATATGTTGTTTATATGATTATTTTGATGATGAAAATGTTGAGCTGCACAGGAGAGAGGGAAGATTTTTCTGATTTGTTTGTTTTATGCAAAGGGCAACACACATGAGACATGCATCCTTGTGTGCCATTGAGCCCAGGTCCATGAGGGCAGCACACATTGGGTGTTATCAGACTTAGACAGACCTACAAAGGAGAGGATGAGACCAGAGAATTTGCTTCTTCTTGGATCCTTCCCTTCTTCTCTATGCGGGGACATCATCCAATAATGAGTGTGATATTTTTGAATGTGGAATCAGATCTCATTTCTTTGATATTTTCTTTCTAGAAGAACTAGAAAGTGTTTTTATTTTTGTCTTCACTATAGCATTGAATGTAAATAAAGCATTTAGTGGATTTTGTATAGTCAGCTACAGTAGTAAAATATATACCATTAGAGTCAATGGCAGAAGAAAGCAATGAATCAGAGGTTGTTCATTAACCATTAGTTCTTCAACATTTGTTCCCTTTTCCAATTCTTTGTACTGAAGCTCATTTAAATAATATGCAAAAAATTAGTGTAATACAACTTGCAGCCACTGTAAAAGGTGAAGTACTAACGACAAATAATTGGTCTGGACTTCTGCAGTGCTGACTTGACCAGATTTCTACAGATTTCTACAACGTGAAAGCTTGATATATTATATGTTGAATCAGGCCCAGTTAGCTCTGTCCTTTTCGGCTTTAGGCTATTAATTATTACTCTGTTTGTTCAGCTAGAGCCAGATCCAAGGGGTTTGGAAGTCGCTTTAAGTCTCCACTGCCTCTTGGATCAGGCCCTGTTTTCCTTGTTTCCTTGTTCCTTCTTTTATTCATTTCTGTTACTGCCTTTCCATCTGTGTGCTTAGTTAGGGGCGGATTGATAACTCACCAAAATCACTAGTCACATCATCATAGTTAATCTATAGGGTGTCTTTAGATCTCTCAGTTCTCTGAGGAATGTCTTGGTTTTGTGGGAACATTTCCAGCCAAGTCTGTTGAACAGAATTCTGTTCAACAGAATCCCAGGGTACCTTGCTCTCTGCTTCCCCACCCCTCCGTTACTTCAGTGGAACTGTTGGGCTCCTGCAGTACAATGGCACCTCCAAAGGAACAACTCCTTTGGCCATTCTCAGAAAGAATGAAAAAGTCAATATTAAATGCTCTGGTGTTAT
Organism: Mauremys reevesii; assembly: GCF_016161935.1. Lineage (NCBI taxonomy): Eukaryota > Metazoa > Chordata > Testudines > Geoemydidae > Mauremys > Mauremys reevesii. The sequence continues at coordinate 34,390,328 of NC_052627.1, read as the reverse complement.
ATATTTTTCATATCCTTCCCTTCTCTCTTCCTCATAGTTTCTACTAAGGCCTTCTATTAACAAATATATTGGATATTAAGGTTACATATTTACTCAGAGCTGTGGAATAAGCACAATTACATCACTGGATGCTCTAAAATTGCCAAAAGTGACAATAACTAACCTCCTTTTAATAGTAAACGAAGTTAAACAAGTGTTTCCACTTTCCACAACAAATCCCATTTCTAAACTTTCCTAGCACCACCTTCTACTAGATAAAGTGATACATACAGTGAGACTGTTCAGTGAGACATGAATATCCAAGACTCAGCCATCACAGGAATTCTGTGATACAGTTTATATGCATTTAGAGTTTCTCAAGAGTTAATTCAGAGTAACAGTTGGAGAAATAAGAAGGCTGGCAAGATTTTCAGCAGTCCACTGAAAAACAATGTAAGTGCTCTGTGGTGAACAGTTTTTACCATCTAATCTTTACTCTTCCATTGTGGCTCCTGCCTGCCAGGACATGTGTATTTAATAGCTGGTTAGCTGTGACAAGTGAACCAACGTGACAGTTGGGTAGCAACAGCAGTGGCTTTGTCAAGTATATTTCCACGACCCAACTATTATAGATTCAGTTTATATGCACTTAAAGCAGGAATTTTGGAATTTCTTCCTACCTACTGAATGTACTTAAATAAAAAATTAAAGGGGACAGATTCTTAGATGGTTAACACTTCAGTGAGCCCCAGATAATTTACACAGCAGAAGATCTGCCCCAAAGGTGCTAGTCCATGGGCATATATTACTATTGAGGAAACAATACCTGCATTACTAAATCATATTGCGGGGTATGGGAGGATACAATTACTATGCATTCTGTTGGGATATATTAGGCTATATTCGAGTAATGTAATAAAGTAAAAGGATGGAATATTATAATTCTGTAGTATTGTGCCTACTTTTGTTGACACATCTCTCTGCTGCATAGATGGTGTTTTATGATCACTATAATTGATAACGGTGCTGACAAATAATCTAATAGGTGCGGGAGTGGGCAGTACCAACCCACTCATGGATTATATCTCAGATTCATGAGCATGTTTGATTCCAATGCAGATATGTCTGCCAAATGCAAAGTTTGACCCACCACCCTAAATTGGAAAGCTCACAAAAAATGCATCCAGGTTCTGACTCTGAAGGAAAAATTTAAGAGATAGCAAAGCTACTTGTAGTAAAATATTAGTAGTGGTATTAAATTACTAGTAGGTTGTATGCCTGATGCCAAATGTGTATTATATTTTCTCCCTCCTTTTCTGTCTCTTTTTGTTTGTTTGTTTGTTTGTTTACTCTTGTTTAATACTCTTCTTCCTTTTCCATTTGATTTTATTCTTTCCTCCTCTCTGAATAGCTGCTAGTGGTCTTCTTGAAAAAGATAGTCATTGAGGCCCACTGAGTTAGCAACAACTGTCCTCAAAAATTGTTATCAAGTATATTTCTGATAGAACTGTGCTTGGACACCATTTAATAATGTTGTTTGCTGTATTGTTGTAGCATTGGCAGTCCCAGGATATTAGAGAGATAAGGTGAGTGAGGCAATATCTTCTTGTATTGGACCAACTTCTGTTGGTGGGAGAGAGAAGCTTTTGAACTTACACAGAGCTCTTCTTCAGGTCTTTTTGAGTTGTAGTTAGCATCAGTGCATAATTTGTGCCAGGGCTTGTCAGGGCTGAGTCTGCCACCTCTAGTCTTGGCAGTTCATAGCCCTGGCACCTCTGGGCTTGCTGCATAAGTTATGAAAGTAAAAAAATGGCTTGATCCCTGGTACCTAATTGCTTGAGCCCCAGGACATCTTTCATTACTAATTAAGCACAGGCTATCATGGTTGTAGGCCAATTACCCAGTCCTGTTTTGATGATTTTTTCCTTTTAAAAATACTTCAGACTCTATGCTAGGTATTATATAGAATAGTATCTGAACACGGTTATAACATGATTTTTTATTGTATTAGCCCTGAAGCTATAATAGTGTTAGGCTGCAACCATGTTTGAAAGTTGTTGCAATCATGGTTACAAGCCATAGGGCCACTCTAAACTACAAATACAACTGTGTAATTGGACCGAATCACTATTGTCCCCTAATTGGATATATCTGTTTCAATAGGATGTGGAGCTGAGACTTTAATAGTATTTCATAACCAGGAAATTCTGGTGAATTTAGCAAATATTTAGTAGTTCTTTACAAATATTAAGTAATTATAATTTCATCAAAGCTAGAGGGATGTTTCTTATTTCTTATTTGTTTAATCCCTACTACAACAGACTGCTCTTAACTGAGTACATTGGGCTGTTCAACTCTGTTTCTAAAACAGAGAAGGGATGGAGCCCCCATATTACAGAAATTCAGATGCTTATGATGTTTATAAGGGAAGCTGTGTCCCAGGAGCTCCTAAAACATAGGGCCCTGATTCTGTAAGAAGAGTCACACAGGCACAAGGTCCCTCGACACAATTCATCTTGCAGGATTGGGGCAAAATTCTATTAAAAGATACAACACATGCAGCACAATAAACCTACAGTTCAAGATACAGTTTGACAAAAGCACAAAGTATTCTGTCTTCTGAATTCCAGCGGTGCTTCTTTTGTGTGAGTTTATAAACTCAGATTTTAAAAGGAAGAAAGAAAATTCAAATTTAGTGTTCTTCTTTCTGTACTACAGTGTGAAGGTGCTTTGACATATAAGTTATCATGTAGGAAAATATAGAATCAGGGCCGGCTCCAGGGGTTTTGCTGCCCCAAGCAGCCAAAAAACCCGTGATCGCAATCTGCGGCAATTCAGCGGGAGGTCCTTCGCTCCGAGTGGGAGTGAGGGACCCTCTGCCGAATTGCCGCCAAATATCTGAAAGTGCCACCCCGCTCCAGAGTTGCTGCCCCAAGCACCTGCTTGATGAGCTGGTGCCTGGAGCCGGCCCTGTATAGAATGCAAACTGTTGTGAAGGTGATCAAAATGTAGTGTGTACTGAAACTGGAAAACTTTGTGGAATAGATGGGAGATATTTTTGACCTCAGGTCAGAGTCCTACATTCCCCTGAGGCCTGGAACAAAGGAAGTTGTCAGGAGAGAACTCCTACAGAATCTCCTGTATCTGAAGAAGCAAGAGATTGTGCAGATAGAGATAGGAGTTAAAATGTAGGAAAGTTTCATGTTATGGGATTCCTTGAAGGACATGAAAAAATGCTCAGACTTTACACCAAAGAATGGCAGAGATTCTTGAGGGAGCATTCAGAGTACTAGAAGTTTAAGATACAGTGGCATTCTTGATGGATTGGAAGACAAATAATATGAGGGGAGAGACAGTTAGAAAAGAGGAAGATGTTGTAGTCAACTTGACAAGCTGATAAGTCAGACAAAGCTAGGGAAGAGGTCACCACATTGGAGGGGAGGAGTGATTCTTTCAGAGAATCCCAGAAATGTAGGGCTGGAAGGCACCTCAACAGACCATCTAGTCCACCCCCCTGTGCCAAGGCAGGATCATGCATGCATTCTAATCAAAGGTCAGGTGAAAAAATCAATTGGACGTAGGAGGAAGTCCCCATTTATAAAGGAAGGGAGTGTGAGTCTGGTATATGCACACATTTTAGAGCCCTTGGCTAACAGGATTTAAAGTGACAGGTGATACCAAATGGTGAAAATAATGTGGTGGTGCCGTGTTGAGAAATATTTGAAATCAGTAATGTGTCCAAGTTTAAAAAACAACAACAACAACACACACAATCAAGAATGTAAAAAACAAACAAACAGTTTTATAAGAAATGTCAATATTAAGCATTGAAATACTGGTGGCCTTTTTAGCCATAGTTTTATCTCTTACAAAATTAGTATGAATGTACCTTTAACTTTTTATCCCCAAAAGAGACGTTCAAATGAAATATGCTGTTACTGTCTTATAAATATAGTATATAACAAAACACTTGAAAAGAGTTAAAAAACGTTGTTAGTTCTTTTAGTTCCATGTATTGACTTTAAACAGCATTGAAATTTGAAATTTTCCCTCCCTTTTTCCACTCCTCCCAGCACCCTTCCTCCCCTCCATGACTAGGAGTATAGGCTTTTGTTGGGTTGTGGAAGCCAAAAAATATGAACTTTATAAAGTCTGCATGTTGAATGAAAAACTGACCAGAATTGCATAGAACGGGTTTTTTTGCCTCCCCCGCTTCTTAAATAAATACTGAGTGCTTTTCTGAATTAATTGAGTGCAATTTCCAAGTGGTACATACTGAATCCAACTTACTTTTCCACTGTGTGAAAATGAGTGCTGCTCAAAATGCCTCAAAGTAATGAAATGTCTTAAGTGAAAACTAGCTGTCTTAAGAGTGATATGTAGACAGTTGAGTAGACTACTCATTGAAAGTATAGAATAGTTCACTGGGTGGTTTTTTTCTTTGAGGTACAACTCAACAGGAGGCAGACAAATGTCTCACCCACACAAAATCAGTGTCAAAAAATCACACTCTATATCCCTGTGTGTGGTTCTGAAAAATCCTAAACTAAAGGGAATGTGTTGCAGAAGCTGCAAGAATAAATATTATAGATTCATAGATTCCCAAGGCTAGAAGAGCCCATTGTTATTATCTAATCTTACCTCCTGTATTACAGGCTGTACAATTTCCCAAAATAATTCCTAGAACAAATCTTTTAGAAAAACATCCAATCTCGATTTAAAAATTGCCAGTAATAGAGAATCCACCGCAACCTTTGGTAAATTGTTCCAATGGTTAACTACCCTGCTAGTGAAGGCAGGGGGCTGGACTCGATGACCTTTCGAGGTCCCTTCCAGTTCTAGGAGATTGGTATATCTCCAATTATTACCCTCACTGTTAAAAATTATTCCTTATTTCCAGTCTGAATTTGTCTAGCTTCAACTTCCAGCCACAGGATTTTGTTATACTGTTCTCTGCTAGATAGAAGAGACTATTATTAAATATTTGTTCCTCATGGAGGTACTTTGAGACTGTAATCAAGTCATCCCTTAACCTTCTCTGGCCTTGTCTTCTGGAATCAGTTTAGCTTAGGTCAACTTACTGTGGTGTCTACACCGCACTGCATTGATGGGAAATGCTCTCCCATCAACTTACCTTAATTTTCTCATTCTGGTGGAGTACCAGAGTCAACCGGAGAGCACTCTGTGATCGACTTAGTGGGTCTTCACTAGACTGCTAAATTCTCCCCCTCTGAATCGATCACAGCAGCATCGATCCCCAGTAAGTGTAGACATGGCCTCTGTCTTACATTAAATAGATTTGAGTTCCTTGAGTTTATTACTATAAGATATGTTTTCTAAACCTTTAATCATTCTCATGGCTCTTCTCTGAACCCTCTCCAATCTATCAACATCCTTCTTGAATTATGGACACCAGAATTGGACACTGTTCCAGAAGCAGTTGCACCAGTGCCAAATGTAGAGGTAAAATAACCTCTCTACTCCTACTCAGGATGCCTCTGTTTTTGTATTCAAGGATTGCATTAGCCCTTTTGGCCTCTGCGTTTCCTGGGAGCTCATGTTCAGCTGATTATCCACCTCTACCTCCAAATCTTTTTCAGAGTAACTGCAACTTAGAATAGAGTTCCCCATCCTATAAGTATGGCCTACATTCTTTGTTCCTAGATGTAAATATGTACATTTAGCCATATTAAAACACATATTGTTTGCTTGTACCCAGCTTACCAGGCAATCCATATCACTGTGTTTTAGTGACCTGTGCTCTTCATTATTTGCCACTTCCCTGATTTCTGGGTCATTTGTGAATTATATTTTCTTCCAGGCCATTAATAAAAATGTTAAATAGCTTAGTGTCAAGAACCAGTCCCTACATGACTCCACTAGCAACATACCCACTCAATGGTAATTCCCTATTTACAGTTACATTTTGAGACCTATCAGTTAGCCAACACTTAATCCATGTTAATTTTGTATCACTCTAGTTTTTTAATCCCAACGTCATGTGATACAAAGTCAAATGCCTTACAGAAGTAGTGTATTACAGCAACATTATTACCTTTATCAACCAAACTGGTAATCTCATAAAAAAGATACCAAATTAGTTCAACAGGATGTATTTTTCATAAATCCCTGTTGATTGGCATTAATTACATTACCTGCCCTTTAATTCTGTATTAATCAAATCCTGTGTCAGCCATTTCATTGTCTTGCCTGGGATCAATGTCAGACGGACAGGCCTATTATTACCCAGGTCATCCCATTTACCCTTTTTAAATGTTGGCACAACATTAGCTTTCTTCCCGTTTTCTGAAACTTCCCCAATGGTTCAGGAGTTATTGAAAGTCAATATTAACCATCCAGTGAACTCCTCAGCCAGCTACTTTATAGTTCTAGGATGCAAGTTATTAGCTGCTGATTTACAAAAAGAAAAGAAGCAAACAACAAAAACTCAAAAGAGGTCCATATGTATATGTGACATTCTTCTACTGTATGTCCCAACTTTTTCACTTAGGTCTGCATCTAATGATAAACTGGTATCTCTTCAATGTCAATTTTAAAGTCAGATCCATAGTATTTAGTAACTATATGTTACTGGAATCCGCTTCCAGTCAAAATTTGAAAAGCTGATTCTGATCTGGCTATTCTAATTGAAAGAAAACACTGTTCAATATTTCTTTTAGTTATCTTTTACAGCGTAAAGACTCCTAAGACTATTGTGAACTATGCTATACAAATGCACATTGCTGGTGGAGAGGAGCTGAAAGAAGCTCCACATGGCACCTGCTCCAGGTTAAATTCTGGGAGCTGAGCAATGCTGGCCAATTAGAACCTCTCCCTCCCCAACTGGCCAAGGATGCCAGAGACTCAAAGAATGGGGAGGAGTCTCTCCCTCCCTCACAGCTGGAGCAGTCCACTTGCCAGCCCCATTAAGGTCTTCCGCCCATTGAGGTGCGTGGATGACATTTGCAGGATATGGATGTATATTTCAACAAAGAGGGTAAGTAATATGGCTCAAACTCTAGTAAAAGATTCTGTTGCTTTGGGGCATATGGCTATATTTTCTGTCTCGTCTTCTGAATTATATAATGAAAACCGAAACATCATCTCTTTGTTACCACCAATTTCATTAATATGTTTGTAATTTATTATTGTTTACATTTTTTGCAAAAAAAAAAAAGACTGAAATTCAATTGAATAATTCAGAATAAAGGCAAACTTGTGAAATTCAGCAAACCGGTATGAAACTGGGCAGTGGAAAACTTTTGTGCAAAATGCAAATATGTTTTGATGTTCATTCGAAGAGGTTAGAGCTCTGCTTTCACTAGTTGGTAACCTTAGCTATGTTGTTGAGGTGCTCAGTCAGTGTCCAGCTTGCTGCCTTCTTGCTTGTGAGCTGTTGTGGACTTTAAAGTGTGGCTGTAATGAGATTATCATTGTGTTTCTACCACAAGAGCTGTTATATTAGAGAAATGGGATGGCTGGTTCAAATGTATTCCTGAATTACATATCATTCCAAAGAGGATGATGGAATTTCATGGCTTTTGGTTCTACTATTTTTGTAGCATTGACCTCAGTGGATTTTGGCAATAACATCTGCACACACAAGGACATGGAACAGTTCAGTGTAGTATATAATTATAGTAAATATAACATACCCAAGCTAAAAGGAGTTACTCCTTTTTCTCTTCTTTTCTCTGTACTATGTCTCTCTTCACTTGCCCCTCCACTGTCATCCACCATTTTCTCCCTCCCATCTGTTGCTTCCTTTCTGACTTGTTTATTCATCATGCCTTCATTTGGTTTCATGGCACATGTGGCTACAGCCATATATTTGAATAGTAAATGTTGCTGTATTCACACAGTGTTCCCGAGTATGCAGCAGTTCTTTTAGGGGTATAGAGCATGTGAATCTCGGACCACTCTGTGACTGCTGAGATTAGCAAAGGTACACAATATCATGGTCCTTACATTGATACACTGGGTGAAATCCTGGTCCTATTGAAGTCAATAGCAAAATTTCCACCGCTTTCAATAAAGAAGGCAAGATTTCACTTCTGGAGCCTGGCAGCACAACATTTTTGATAGAGTCCTCGAACCTGCAATTTGCTTCCCACTTTCTGTTATTAGAGAGGAAATCTACTGACTTTCAGGGCATTTTGCATGACTTACTCTGGCTTTTAATGAGGGATCCGTGGAATGGGGAGACTTTCAGATTTTGCAGGTTATGGAGTTATTTAGTTGACATTGTGTCAGTTCAGTTTTATTTATGATATGTATTTAATTATAAATTGTGTGTGTGCCTTGAGCATTTTTGACAGTTGCATTTTATAATTATTATTTTGATTTATGTTGATATTAAAGAGATATAGAAACACTTTACATTTCTTTTCAAGGATCCCAGAACACTTTAAAAACATAAATGAATTAAGCCTCAAAACATCCTTGTGAGATGGGTAAATGTTGTTATCCCATTTTACAGAAGGGAAAACTAAGACAGAGAGTTTTTGTCACCTGCTTAAGATTAAACAGGGATCTTGTGGCAGACCGTGGACTTGAGCCCCTGATTCACCATCCTTTGCTTTAATCCCAATACCAACCTTCCTTTTGTAAATGAAAATATACCTGAACTGGAAGAAAAATGCAGGATATATAGAACTCATTTTAAAATGAACTTTATGCAAAAAAACAGCAAACTAATTAAAGTAATGTGAATTTTAGGCTGCATTAATTCAAGTGACAGTTGTAAAGGATGAAGAATAAGGCAGCATCTGCAATAATTGTGTCATGCTTTTAAAAAGATGCATATTGCCTACGCTTATGAGGCAATGTTCAACATGTTGCCAGCTCTGCCTCAAGGCATTCTCAGCAATTTTATAATATTTGAAACTAAAAGCAAGTATTCACACAAGCAAATGTTGGTGCATTCAGAATTAAGAAAAAAATAAGAAAAATCTTCTTTGGCCTTTGAAAATTAAATGCCCTGCAGGATATAGCAATAATTGTTTGATTGACAAGAGATCTAGAATAATTGACAGGAAACATATTGCAAGGGAGAAAAAACTGTTTCACTGTATTTTTTTTTTATTTCAAAAGGAAATTTCATTTTAAATCTATCTTTCTCCAGAAAAATGTTTGTTATGATAACTTCCAATGCTTTATGTACACCTAGCCTGAGGACAGAAATACAGTAGCTTTTAACTGGTATAGTTCAATACAACAGAAATTATGGCTAAAATCTTCAAAGAGTCCTACATTTAGTCTCCTAAATCCATATTTAGGCACCTGAATAACTTCTATTTTAGCTAGTATTCTTATTTCTTATTCTTATTACTCTTTGGAAACATAAATATGGATTTAAGAGCCTAACTTTAGGCATCCAGTTTTGACAATGTTGGCCATTTCAGCGATACCAAAGCACTTTACAGACTTCAGACCTATCCTGCTCCCATTTAAGTCAATATATAAAAATCTAAACTAGAAGCATGGCCTAACTTAATTTGGCTTCTATTTCTCGGGAGCAGGATCAAGTGCATTAAACAACACAGAGAGTTCTTTATTAACCACTGAAATGCAGCCACTTCGGGGATGAAACATAGCATCTGTATAATATTGCACAGCAACACTTCACTATGTCTAAACATTGTAAATTCTTTTTTCATAACTGTAACAGGATAAACCACCTCCCGAGCACCGTCTTATGGCTCGGAGTGGGGCTCTGCCTCTGTTTCCCCTTCTGCTCAGGCCCCTTAAAAAGTCCATAGTACAGATATTCAAATAATTCCCCTTTTGGGGTCCAATTTATTAAATCCTACATAAAGTCTTTCAAAATAGAACTTAAGCCTATGAAAGTCTTCACACCAATTTCATATGAGCACAGCCCCACGCCTTGACAGTCTATCTTCTCTTTAATGGTCCTTCTTTCTTTCTCCCCAGTTGCAAGCTGTCTTCTTGCTCTTCCAGGAATTATTCCCTGGAATTTGCCTTCTACACAGGCCTCCTTCCTAATTGAGGTCTCCTCCCACTGCTGACTCAGGGCCTGGTAATATCCTTCTTACTCTCTGTGCTGTCTGCAGGTTTCTGCCCACACCTACCTGCAATGCCGTCTCTCCATGCCTCTTACTTATCTTCTGCAGGCCTGATTGGGTCATCTAACCATCCTCACTCTCCCCATCTGAGGAGAAAAGTTGGTTTGTGACAATAACCCTTCACAGAGATGACCTTTCCTATCCATCAACACAGCTAAAACTCTCCTCCAAGCTCTCATTATCTCGCGTTTCAATTATTGCAATATCCTTTCTCTGTCCTTGACAAATGCAGTCTTGCTCCAGCCATATGCATTTAGAATGTTGCTGAAAAGATTGTTTTCCTAGCTCATTACTTTCACCATCTCACATTTCTCTTTGCACCTCTCCACTAGCTTTTCTCAAACATAAGCTGCATGTCTTCATTTTCAAGGCCCTTCGCAGCCTATCCACATCCTATGTATCCCTGCTCTCATTCCCTCTTGAAATGTCAGCTTCCATTTCCAATCAGCCCATGATACTAGCCTCCATTGCCCACATCTTAAATTTTCAAAGAAGCACTTTCATCATTTCTCCCATGTTGCCCCTTGTGCTTAGGAGGAACGCCCCATAAATATCTGCAAAAGTAAACATCCACAAAACTAACTCATTAGCTGTCTTCAAAATCATCGTCAAAACTCTGCTTTGCTGTGATGACTACAAAAAAACTTGACAGTGATTAGGTTGCTGGTGTGCTGATACCACTGCATGTCATGCTGACCAATACTGTCTCATTGTTTCCCTGTTTTCGCCCATCTATTTGTATCCATCTGTTGTCCTTGGTGCATGGACTGTCTTTTTGTCCTGTGTTTGTCCTTTGCACAATGGGGTCCTGATCCATGACTGGGGCTCCTAGACGCTATATTAAATATAAAAGTATAGGACAGAAACTGAGAAATAACAATGTAACTATGGAATTAATTTACAGTCTGTAGTATAGGTTGATTGCCCTGTCACTTGAACATATGCAACTCATGCTGAGTCCAGGGAAAGTTGTATACTTTTAACTAAAAACCTAATCAGATCCCTGAAATCTTGAAATGTGCCCTTCTTGCAAGACAGGAGTGGAGGTTGTTTTTTTTTTACAGGAACTCAATTCTATTCAATAGTATTCATCATGCAGGCAGATGGAATTGTAAAATTCCAGGTCTGTAGGTAGGCAGAATATTATTACTCAAGAACCCTCATCCTGTCCTGTTTCTTTCCTGTTGATCATGGATATCTTCACTAGTAAAATTTCTTATTAAATACACAGCAACTTGTTTTTCATTTTAAAGTATGAGATCTTCAAATGTTCCATAAAGCTTCCTTACAGGCTGGTTTTCCCTTAATCAATGACCCATTCAAGCTCGTCTTTCATCTCATTGTTTAACTACTGTACTGTACACCTGCAGTACATGAAGCATTCATATAGCCAGTGCAGCTCTGATTAAAATTATGGTCATCTAAAGCATAATTATGTTTTATGAAAGAAAATCTCTCATCCAGCAGCAGTGATAAGATGGCAAGTAAGAGAGCCAAAGGAAAAAAGATGCCTAAGGGCTGAGGGGCTTATATTCACCTGGAATTTTTTTTTAACTTACCCAGAACCCTGCAAGTTTGGAAAAAGAAAGTAAAAAAATGTTGGGACCAAACTTCTGCCCTATTCTGCTCCCTGCATGGCATTCTTCTTCTTCTTCTTTCGTATGAAAATAGCAATTATAAGTTAATAGAAAGGTTTGAAATCCATTCAAGGGCTTCAGGAGAGTGCGCATTTACTAGACCTCATGGATGTGAAAAGATGGGGCAGTGTGTTCACAGTGTGTTCAAGGATTTGGAAGTCTCTGTGTGACAGGTTGGATCACAGAAACCCCCTGGGGGCTGCCAACTGATGTGCCAAGACTATTTCTGTCCCTGCTTTCCCTGCCCTCCCAGCTTGGGATGTCAGTGCCCTGCCTGGTTTGAGCCAGACCTGCTAGCCTGCTGCAAACCCAGACCCAGGTCTGAACCACCTCCCCTAACAGCTGTAGGCTTAAACTGAAAGCAGCTTAAGAAGTGTTCCTGCCTTTAACACTCAGATGCCCAATTCCCAGTGGGGTCCAAACCCCAAATAAATCTGTTTTACCCTGTATAAAGCTTATGCAGGGTAAACTCCTAAATTGTTCGCCCTCTATAACATTGATAGAGAGGCATGCACAGCTATTCACCCAGCCCCAGGTATTAATGCATACTCTGGGTTAATTAATAAGTAAAAAGTGATTTTATTAAATACAGAAAGTAGGATTTAAGTGGTTCCAGGTAGTAACAGACAGAACAAAGTGTATTACCAAGCAAAATAAAATAAAACATGCAAGTCTATGTCTAATACAGTAAGAAAACTGAATACAGATAAAACCTCACCCTCAGAGGAATTCCAGTAAGCTTCCTTTTACAGATTAGTCTCCTTCTAGTCTGGGTCCAGCAATCACTCACACCCTCTGTAGTTACTGTCCTTTGTTCCAGTTTCTTTCAGGTATCCTTGGGGGTAGAGAGGCTATCTCTTGAGCCAGCTGAAGACCAAATGGAGGGGTCTCCCAGGAGTTTAAATAGACTTTCTCTTGTGGGTGGAGACCCCCTCCTGTCTCCTATGCAAAGTGCAGCTCCAAGATGGAGTTTTGGAGTCACATGGGCAAGTCACATGTACATGTATGACTCAGAACTTACAGGTAGCAGCCATGGTTCACATGCTGCCTTGAACGTCCTCAAGTAGACTTCTTATGTGGATTGGACCCTTCCAAGATCCATTGTCCATTAAGTGCTTCTTGATCAGACACTAAACTTGCACATTCCTTTCTCAAGACGCTGACCAAATACATTACTAAGGCTACTTAGAAAGCAAGCATATACACAGCCAATATTCATAACTTCAAATGCAACAACACATGCATACAAATAGGATGAATAGATTCAGTAGCTCATAACCTTTACAGAGATATCTTACATGGCATATGTAGCATAAAATATATTCCAGTTATGTCATATATACATTCATAAGCATATTTCCATCAAGCCTTATGGGGTTCACGGTCACACTCTGCATTCACATTTTGGCGAATCCTTGATTTTCCATTTGTATATGAGATGCATGCATCTTCCATGTAATGCCCTAATATGGTACATGGGTTTCAGGTGATGCAAAGGGAGTGGAAACTGCTATTTGTCCCTCAGCTGGGGATTCCTTCTGGCTCCTCTAGAGCCCCTCCCTTCCTACACACAAATCTAGACTGGCAGATGGGATATGTCAGTAGTGGGAAGGAGGCATGGAACTTGCTGTGCTCCTGCAGTTCCCAGATGGAAGATCAATTGATGGAGCTCAGAGCAGCCTCAAGGCTGGGCTCAGTACTGGGAAAAGGGGAGGAGGTCTCCTTCTCCTGAGCCTGTGCTTACTTCCTGGCTGACACAGCCTGTGGTGAAATTCATCATTGTGAAAAGGTCCTATACACTGCTTAAGATCAATTTAAGCTCTCAAAATATATTTTAAGTGAGACTTAAGGGCTGAATAAGCTTTTTGCTGGTCCTTGGCGTAGGGGTGTGTTTCACCCATAATGTGACTCAGCTGTGGGCTGCAGGGAGAGGAATGGGGACCCACACAACCTCACTATGCCCACACCTACCCTGGACTCCCTCACCCTCTGCATAATGCTGTGCTGGACAGACCACTCTTATGGAGCTGGGTCTAAGCCTTGAAGGGTATGCAAACCCCTTATGTTCTTCCCTGACTCCAGCCTCCACTTTCTCCACCACCTATTGCACTGCCGGAGGGATCTCTGAGTGTTCTGTGACATCAGGGACTGAATGTAGTGTAGTTGAGTACACTAAAAGCTGAGCCACCATAATTGGCATAAGGCAAAAGAGAAATGCTCTGTGGGATGGCTATTCTTCAGCCCAGTTAAAAACTAATGAGGGGGAAGCAAGAAAATTTTTGACTCCACATGATTGCAAAATAACTTGTTGGCATGATGGAGGTGCTTTTGAGGAATTTGTAGTGATTACACAGCTTGTCAAACAGCAGTGGGTATTTTGTTCTGCAGAATTAGTGCTCTGTAAGATTTAGAAGTCTTTGAAAAAGTAGTATTGGGGTATGAAAAGTGAGGAAGCAAGAACAGTAGTCAAAGGAGAAACAACAAAAATGAATCTAAGGAGGATTGTTATTTGTGAAAGCTAGCTTGCTCGGAAGAGAAATCCCTTAGTATTCAGTTGTACAGAATAGCACAAACCAAACACTTAAAAAAAGAGAGAGGTCTTCAACCGAAGACTGAAGAACCTTCAGTAATTTAATAAAAAGGTCTCTCGATATTAGCATTTATGTGTGTAAAACTAAATTTATTTTACTGGTTCCATTTTCTTCTTTCTATCTCCAGTAGTAATGGTGTCAAAAACAAATCTGAGGTTATTTGAATGTCTGTACAATATAATATATGACCATTGAGAATGAAAAACAGTAATTCAGCTAAAATATATAAAGCAGTGGGAGTTTAGAGGTAAGTCATTTATGAAGAGCTGAATTGAAATAACAATAATGTTTTTGAGTTGGTTTTTTACCTTCCCCCCCCCCATTTAAAGGAACAGTTACAGGAAGTCGCAGAGAAATTTACCTAAGTGTTGTAGACAGGTACATAAAATACACATCAAGTTATACAAGATTAAATGGGAAAAAACTTCAGGTTTGCCCAGTGATGGCTCATGTCCTTACAGAATGTTAAGTTCAGCAAAATTCAAACTTCTGAAAACCACGAATACAAAGTTGCTATGTGATTCCTCAATACTTCTCCCTCCTCCTTCCCCCCCCTACACATTTTAGTATAGTGGAATGGGGATAATGGTCATGCTTTGAAATGTTCGCAATGTGTAAAATGCCACCATATCTAAATAGCAGAGAAAAAGAGGAGGTATGGGGCAAAAAGGCATCCTTTAAAAATTGACAGTCCAGTCCTAGTGAGGAAAATAGAAAGGAGCATAAACTCTGGCAAGTCAAGTGTAAAAGTACAATAAGACAAGCCAAGAAAGAATTTGAAGAGCAACTAGCTAAAGACACAAAAACTAACAGCAAGAAAGATGTTAAGCACATCAGAAGGAGGAAGCCTGCCAAACAGTCATTGAGGCCACTGGGCAATAAAGGTGCTAAAGGAACACTCAAGAAAGATAAGGCTGTTGAAGAAGCTAAATAAATTCTTTGCATCAGTTTTCACTACAGAGGATTTGCGGGGAGATCTCCACACCTAAACCATTCCTTTCAGGTGATTAATCTGAGGAACTATTCCAGATTGAAGGGTCAATAGAAGAGGTTTTGAAACAAATTGATAAATTAAACAATAAGTCACAAGGACTGGATGATATTTACCCAAGAGTTCTGAAGGAACTCAGATATGAAATGGCAGAACTACTATCTCCGGTATGTAACCTATCACTTAAATTGCCATCTGTACCAGATGACTGGGGGTTAGCTATGGAATGCCAATTTTTAAAAAAGACTTAAGAGGCAATCATGGCAATTACAGGCCAGTGAGCCTAACTTCAGTACCAGGAAAATTGATTGAAACAATAGTAAAGAACAGAATTACCAAATAGATGAATATGATTTCTTGGGGGAAGAGTCAACACAGCTTTTATAAAGGGAAATCATGCCTCAGCAATCTGTTAGATTCTTTGAGGGAGTCAACAAGCATGTACAGAAGGGTAATCCGGTGGATATAGTGTACTTGGACTTTCAGAAAGCCTTTGAAATGGTCCCTCACCAAAGGCTCTTAAGCAAACTAAGCAGTCATGGGATAAGAGGAGCAGTTCTCTCATGGATTAATAACTGGTTAAAAGATAGGGAACAAAGGGTAGGAATAAATGGTCAGTTTTTAGAATGGAAACAGGTAAATAGTGGGGTCTCCCAAAGATCTGTACTGGGAACATTGCTGTTCAACATATTATAAATGACTTGGAAAAGGGGATGAACAGGGAGGTGGCAAAACATGCAGATAATACAAAATTACTCAAGAAAGATAAGTCAAAAGCTAGCTGTGAAGAGTTACAAAGCAAACTCACTTGACAGGATGACAAAATGGCAGATGAAATTTAATATTGATAAATGCAAATTAATGCACTGTGGAAAAAATAATCCCAACTGTATATACAGAATGATGGGGGCTAAAGAGCTCTGACCACTCAGAAAAGAGACCTTAGAGTCATCATGGATAGTTCTCTGAAAACATCTGCTCAACAAGCAGCGGCAGTCCAAAAAGCTAACAGAATGGTATTTGTGCCTTTCTTAATGGTTCCTAATAAAACAGAAAAAAATCATATTGCTGCTAAGTAAACCCATGGTTTCCCCACACCTTGAATACTGCATGCAGTTCTAGTTTCTGCATCCCCCAAAAAATATATTAGAATTGGAAAATGTAAAGACAAAGGCAACAAAAATAATTAGGGGTATGGAACAGTTTCCGTAGGAGGAGAGATTGAAAAGATAGGGACTGTTCAGCTTAGAAAAGAGATGACTAAAGGGGGATATGATAGAGGTCTATAAAATCATGTATGGTGTGGAGAAAGTGAATAGGAAAGTGGGTCACCTGATGAAATTAATAGACAGCAGGTTTAAAAGTAAGAAAAGGAACTACTTCTTCACACAACTCACAGTCCAGGTATGTAACTCATTGCCATAGGATGTTGTGAAAGCCAAAAGTATAACTGTGTTCAAAAGTTGAGAACCTGACTCACCGGAGGGGGGCAAGGAAGGGATCATCACACTCCTGTAGACGTTCATGGCAGACACATAGGAGAGGACCTGAACCCCCAGCTTCTCTCCCCCGATTCCTACCTACTCTTGCACCCAGTCATCCACCCCTCCCAATGAGCATTTGCTTTTGAATGTTTTTTGTTTTGTTTTGTTTTAAAGTTTCAGTGCCTTCTAAATATTCTGCTGTACTCAGAGTACATTTTCCCCAAAATAAAAAGCCTCCTTTGATAGAGACATATTGGAGCAATATGCCTGCTTTTTTTCACAGTGCCTGGGGCGGTGCTCAAATTTGGTGGCCATGATATATCCTCAGAGCCACCCACATCATGGGATGAAAAGGTAGTTTTCTAAATAGTTACCCTCTTTCTGTGCATGTTTAGTGTAATCCTTTAGGCATGTGAGCCTCAGTGTACCTAAATGGAGAAGCAAACTCTTTTTCAAATCATGTTTTAATTTACTTTCCCTCCAAGGGCTGGTTAGTGCCAGGCACTCTGGTGGGGTAGCCCTTGAGCATTTGAAACCCGGGTGTAATGATTTGATCTCAATCTGATTAACTGTACGGTTTGTATAGTCAACCTTAAAACAGAAAGCTGGAGCTGGTCTTAACCTAAACTGTAGCAAAGCTGTCACCTTGCTATAATAGTGCTGTAAAGAGGGATCACAGCCTATTGTTCTGCTGATATTTGGTGCAATGCATCAGTTTGTAAATCAGTATCAGGTAGCTATGCATGGGAGTCAGTTTATATTCAGAGTTTGTGAGGTGATCTGTACCTGGGTAGGTAGTTCAGATGTTTGTTAAAGCCATATCATATTTTCAAGGAAAGCCAGACTCTTTTAGTGCTGGTGTTTTAATATTTTGGTTTGAGGCCAAGGGTGTGTATCCATTGCTGACTTTTTGTTTGTTCACTTTGTTGTTGTTGTTTAATATGCTGTGAGTGGTGTGTTAAGAACAATATTCTCTCAAACTGGTTCTGAGATCATTGGATTTGGGCTGTGATTTGTTCCATATCTCATATTCCTTGTTCTTTTCTAATCACATCTCTTTTGTGAGCCAGATCATGGTGATATAATTCCAATCAGCTCCTATTAAAATTTGAACAGATTTTGTTTTCTTAAATTTCCCAGAAAGTATGGTAGTGCTTGGGATTTTTAGCAAACTGTGTGCTGAAGGCATTTTGTAGGTTGATGTGAATGTATCACCTGAAACATGGCTGTTTAAGCCTCAACCACTAACTTTTAAATGGCAATGGGTCTGATTTTCTTCTCTCCCTACTTTTATACCGGTGTGTCATAATTGATTTGCACAACAAATAAATCATGAATAAATGCCGTAATTCATTAACTCACAATGAGGCACTCCTGATTTACAGAAATATGAGTGAGAGGAAGCAGGGCAATTACATATTGGATGACCATATCTATTAATAAATAAATAAAAAGAACACATTCTAAGGAAACATGATAATATGCAGTGTATGTGAAAAAGTGTGTATTTGAAAAATAAAATTATGTATAGCAGTAATGCTGTGCTTATGTATTACTGAAAAGCAACAACATTGCTGCTTTTGTTACCTCCAGCAGCAGTGTAAACAGAGATATTAGAAGTTAGAAAGTCAGCATAGTATTACAGTAAATTATGACTACAGACTACTGTGAGAAGCATCTCCAAGTGATGGTTTTCCCTCAGTGTCAACAAAATCATCAAAATGATCAGCTTCATTCAAAAATACTATTATTTTCTAATCAAAAATACTGATCTTAAATACTGGTCTTTTGCTTTCTGACTTGTGTGGCACAGCTTCAGGCCAAGCACTTCTAGCTCACCAGGCTAACGGATGCTGGTTGCACCGTGGAAGCTGGCATCCTTTACCTGAGATCACAGATCTTATTAGGAGATGGGAAGTTATAAGAAAAAAATGGAAAAGAAAACAAAGCAGCAGAAGCACCAATATGAAGGAATAGGAGAACTCTTTCCCTGCACCTGCTCTAAAATTTAAAACCAGTAAGGGGGAATATGTAGGGCCTAAAACTTGATCCAGCTAACTGTGCTTGATACAGGTATGCCAACTATACAGCTCCCTGATCATGGGCTCAGCTAGAGGTCAATATGTCCCCTGGTGCATGTTTGAGTAGGCTTAAAGTCAGGGATCACTATGTTTCTGAGGCACTTTCCCTCCCTGCAGGTTTTTTCCTACAAGAGGTGAGCCTTGGGTTCTTAGCAGGGGCGGTTCTAGGCACCAGCAAAACAAGCAGGTGCCTGGGGCAGCCCATTTGCAGGGGCGGCAGCTGACAGGGATACAGCCTGGGAGGTGAGAACCAACAGGGGGCCCTGGGAGCTGTAGTTCCTTGGTTAGCTCCCTGCCTATAGAGCCAACCCTGGAGCAGGGAAAGAACTACATTTCCCAGCATTCCCTTGGCCGCTATCAACAGGAAAGGGAGGGGGAGGGAGTATGGTAGCTGAAACCTCATGCTGCAGCTTGCTGTGAATGGAGAGTTCACTGCTAGAGCGGGGTGGCACTGTGAATGGGGAACAAGTGTGCCCAAGGAGTAGAAGGCTTTGGCCCAGATATCCCTTCAGAAGATATCCCCAGTCTGGATTAGGGATACTGGTGTGACCTCACCTTGCAGCCCCCAAAGAAGGAATTGGGTGGACTAAATGGACAGTGCCTCTCTCTATCTGAAGCCTAGCAAGGGAGGTATGTGGATCCCACTAGAATTTAAAATGAAAAGTAAGGGAGGGGAGGCTCTACTGAGCCTGGGCAACTTTAGATACAGTACCAGCACATAGAAGGATTTCCACTTCTGAGCCATGGAAGCAGAAATTGACTTTTCCTTTCCAGATGTAGCTAATATTTAGAAAGGGGATCTAGCATCTGCCTTCCAGATTTGAACACCTTAAATTCAGGAGTGCTCAAGCTCAATTTGGGCAGCTGTTACTTCATTTCTCCCAAATCAAATATACTGATCCACTGTAATTTGCTGTAGAAAAAGTAGGATAAAATTGAGCAAGAAATGCTTCCCAGTGGTTTTTAGGACTGGAATTGCTATTTTCAACAGCCACTGCCTTTTTTTTTAAATTTTATTTGTTTAAAAGGAAGACAGTGATATTGCATTGGCAAATTCCCCATAGAAACAAAGAGTGGAACAAAAGAATAATAAAGGCACCTCAACTTTTCCTCATTTATGGAGTACAAACTTTCACTAACATCAACAGAGTGTCTATCCTGTCTTTCTCGTAACAAGAAGACAATAACTTTAAAATAGATCATGTAGGAAAATCCATGTCAGGTTATCATGAGCTTTTTTGCTAGTGTGAACAAACAAAATCAAACTCAAATTAGAAGGCAGTAAAATACTTTAAATAGATCATACTGATGAACAGCAGTGCTGATTCTGTCCGTGTGCATGTAAGCAATTTTACGAATCTAATTTCTTCATTCATTTATCCAGGTACTCATACAGTTCTCGGGGGAAGAGAGGGGGGATGGATAATAAATTACTTTTTGAGTATTTTACATTGTTGTCTAGCTCCTTCTCCAAGGTATGGATCAAGCCTCCTCCCTGGTTCTTGCTACTTCAAGTGTTTCTTCTCTCTGCTCACAAGGGCTGGGTCCTGAGTCCTTTTTTGAGCTGCCTGGTGTCTCCACACCTTGTGCTGTCCTTTGAGAAAATGAATAATGCTACCACCGCTGGCAAAAAACCCAGTACATCCCCCCACACACACACACACAAAAACAACAACACAGACCCCAGCAAAGAAACAACACCCTCTTCCCAAATAACAATATAACAATGGAGGACTTCACTGGGAGCAGGAAAAGAGTATATGGGGAAGAAAGTGTTGGGTTGACTAATAAATACTAACACATCCAAAAATCAGCAAATTTCCCACCTCCCAATACTCCCAACTCTTCCCAACCCCCAGATCCCTCCCTGGCATCTTCCCAGGCAGATGGTATGCTGAAGGTGAGCCCAGAGATGAGTGTTGCAGTGCTGAGAATGTTGGCCACCTTAAACAAACAAAGGGTCTTCTTACAATGTCTTCACTCCTGGGTGGAGTAGGTTCCTCTCCTGGATCCCTAGTCTGGGAATCCTGTGGAGGGCCCAGTTGGCTCTTGGAAGTCAGGTTGGCTCTCTGTAGCTCTGGTTGGTCTCTACAGGGCTGGAACTTCCTGACTCATACAGTTGATCCCAAAGCAGTTCAGAAACTCCCTTTGTGGGGTGGTTGAGTTAATCAGAGGGTCCCTGAGCTGTTTTGCTTCTCTCTTCGCTCCCAAAAGCTCAAAACAAAAAGTAA
Source organism: Mauremys reevesii (assembly GCF_016161935.1). Taxonomy (NCBI): domain Eukaryota; kingdom Metazoa; phylum Chordata; order Testudines; family Geoemydidae; genus Mauremys; species Mauremys reevesii. The sequence goes on along the minus strand of NC_052627.1, from coordinate 34,369,249 downwards.
ACCTAATCTCTTTGTCTCTGAGTTAAGTTGTCCCCTTGGACCAAGGGGCTGAGCAGCCCTGGCTCATCTTTGGCCCAGCAAACTCCTTGTCCATATCATCTCATGCAGAAAGCTCCCTACTGGCTTCTGCAGGAGTTTCTAATCCATTCCTGATTCCAAGTAGAAATAGTGACAGAGGGCTCTGGTAGCTGGTATTGTTGTAATCCCATAGGATAGGACCACCTAAAAGCTCAGTCTAGGTTTTAGGAACTGGCAAACTCCAAATGAGGATTACAGTAGATTGTATGAATAATAGTAACATTAATGCAAAGTGGAGAGTAAGAACAATTTTTAGAACCAAAATGCCTGGTTGCTAGGTTACAACACAGAGATATGGGTGGTATTTAATGAAAGAGAATATTTATGAAACTAACTGCTTGCACTCATGCAGCATGGACAACTCGAATGAAAAGGTACTGTGGGGGAACATGCAGCCCTCACTTCTGCAGCTGGGAGAGGGTGGGGGACAGAACTAAGATGGTCTGTGCAGAGGCTGCGCATCCCATGTGCTGCACAGATCCAAGCTCCATGACAAATCTCTGTGTGGCAGAGTGTAAGGCAAGGGTGAGCTGGGAGAGGTGGGGCTAGAGAACATGCCCACCTCTGAGCTTCCTACCAATGAGTTAGAGTCCTTTTGCTGATGTAGCCTCCACAGAGTGGTTCTGCAGCTGTTCCACTGCTTCCAGGGAGGAAGCATGGGGAAAGGATTTCTTTCTTTCTGCAGAAGCACCCAGCACACAACTAAAGTTAAGTGCTGGGTCCTGGGATTCTGCCATATGAAAACTGCAGTGTATTATCATTAACCACTCATGAAATTAAATAGCCCACTTTGTCAGCACATTCACCAAGTACAATATTTTACATTTAGGCAGCAGAGCTTTAGTGGCATTATTCTTTTAAGGAAAGAACCTATGGCAACAGTTCTCAAAGTGGGGTCTGCAAACAAATTGCTGGTCTTCTGTGCCGAGTGGCTGTGCAGGGATGGTGTTCAGTCACCTGTGGGAGAAAAGGCTATCCGCATACATGGGAGGAGAAGATGGTCCACCCCTATTTAAATGTGATTCAAGCTATAGAAAAGCTTGGGAAGCCCAGATATAGACTAAGACTAAAGGCAAAGACTAAACTCAACATATAATGGCGTGCTCTAAACTTCAGAGATGAGTGGACAACTTACAGCAGTGGTCTCCAACCTTTTTAAAGAGACAAGATTACTTTTAGAATTTAAGTGCAATCCAGGATCTACCCTGCCCGTTCCCTGAGGCCCCGCACCTTCCCTGAAGCCCCACCCTGCTCCCTCTATCCCCTCCCCCGTTGCTCGCTTATCCCCACCCTCATTCACAGAGGGTTGGGGTTCAGAAGTGGGTGCAGGCTCTGAGCTGGGGCCGAGGGATTCGGAGTGTGGGACGGGGTTCCAGGTTGAGCCTGGGGCAGAGGATTGAGATGCAGGAGGGGGTGAGGCAGTGCAAGCTCTGGGAGGGAGTTTGGGTGCAAGAGAGGGCTCCAGGCTGGGGAAGAGTGTTGGGGTGCAGGAGGGGATACGAGGTACATGAGGAGTATGGGAAGCTGGCTGTAGGAGGGGGCTCAGGGCTGGGGCAGGTGTTGGGGTACAAGAGGGGGTGCAGGCTCTGGGAGGGGTTAGAGCAGGGGGTTGGGGTGCAGGAGAGGGCATGAGGTACTGGCTCTGGGAGAGGGCTTAGGGGTGAGGGTTGCGGTGCGGGCTCCCGCCAGGTGGCACTTGCCTTGGGCAGCTCCCAGTCGGTGGCTCAGTGGGTCTAAGGCAGGCTCCCTGCCTGCCGCCGTCCCATGCCACTCCCAGAAGGGGCCAACACGCCTCTGTGGTCCTCAGGGTGGGCATGTGGCTCTGTGCCCTGCCCCTCTCTGCAGGCACCGCCCCTGCAGCTCCCATTGGCCACAGTTCCCAATTCCTGGCCAATGGGAACTGTGGGGGCGGTGTTCGCAGGCAGGAGCAGAGCACAGATACATGTGCCCCTCTCCCGGGCCGCACAGGCATGCTGGCCACTTCCGGGCTGGGATACTCAGGGAGCCTGCCTTAGCAGCAGCCCCACTGCACAACTGGACTTTTAGTGGACGGAGATCGCAATCAACTGGGAGAGTCTCCAGGATCGACCAGTCAATCACGATCTACGGGTTTGTGACCACTGACCTACAGTCTTGCCAATAAAGCATTTCATTCTTACTCATGCACATAATGTCATTAACTCCAGATAGTGGGGACTGCTTACAAAAGTACATTTGCAGAATTAGGCCCTTACAAGTAAGAAGTGTTTGTGTCATCCAGATACAATTAAAATTAAAATTTGAACAAAACTGTACATTAGATCATAGAAAGCCCTTGGAAGTGGCATAGAGGTGATAAGTATATGATGACAAAGTTTTAGTGCAGGATATGGAAAAGACAGAGTTTCCAAATTAGCCTGATAAGATCAAAACCAGTAACTGGTTCAGTAATGAAACAGGACCTTGTGTGAAATCTTTTTAGAGATACTTTTCTGTTACTGACAGCAGGGTCATCCATGTGTAGGTCTTGGAATGCAAAGTGCAGCACTTACCCAAAGAATCAGTGTAGGAAGCTTTAGCATGTGCTTTCTATAGTCTGACTTAACCTGGCACCTAGGCCATATGAGGAAGTGGTTTTTGTTTGCAGTCTAGCTTTTCTATAGACTTCCTTCCTATTGTGCTAAATTATGAGAGGTAATTTTAAGCTGTCAACTATTTCCTAATGTAGATTGAGAAGTGACTGCCAAAGTCCCCATTAGGTCAGGAAGTCACATAGACGAAGACCATGAATTTATCAAGCAGTGGTATTATTTTAGAAGGCTTTTTGTTTTCTTTTTGAACTACATGGAAAAGACTTCCTTCCTCTCTACGGATGACCATTCCTGCCATTGCTATAATTGTTGAGAGAGGCGGTGGAAAGGGTAATCAAAATTATTTTACTATCTTTGTTTTTGAAGAAGTTGATCTTTTTATAAGAATGACATCTATGCAGAGACATATTTTATTCATTGGAATCAAGCAAGCACAGTTTATTTTGACACCAGTTCATATCATTTCTGTGGAGTGAATAGATGAAATTCCACCCTCCGCAGATGGATTAGAGAATCTTTCCCGATCATGTTTGAGTTTTAATAAAAATTAGACACTGTTTTTATAGCTACTAATTTAATTCCTTTTGTTCTCCCCAATCTGAAGGGTTGTAATATTCTGCAGGTAACTGAAATTCCCCTATGACAAGTTAAATGCTAATGGTATTCATGCTCATCTTTATATATCTTTGTCTTGACCAGGATTCTGTTGCTCTTTCAAGGCTAATCTCAGGGATCATACCATATAGCGGGATCAGCACCAGCCATTTTAGCTGAGGTTACAAAATAGTTTCCATTCTAATCTGTTCTTGGCTGCTCATAACTGCAGACAAGTTAGCTTTGTAGTTAAGTGCCCCATCCCCTGAGTTTTGTACCTAAGGTAGGTTTTACTGTTGATTAAAAATAAGTTGCATATTGCATGGCTGCTGACTACATTATCAAAATATATGGCACAGAGATTAGAGAAATTGCCATATAAAAGTCTGAGTCAATAAATATATTCAAGATGATCAGGGGAATGAGAGGAGACTAAAGGAGTGTGGCTTGTTTAGTCTAGCAAAACAAAGGCTAAATGTGACTATGATTGCTCTCTATAAATACATCAGAGGATAAAGATCATAAAGGTAGGAGAGCTATTTAAACTAAAGGACAATGTTGGCACAAGAAAAAATGGGTATATACTGGCCATGAATAAATTTAGACTGGAAAAGAGAAGATTTCTAACAGGCATGGAGCGAGCATCAGGTACAACCTTCCAGTATGAGTAGTGGAGGCAAACAACCTAATTAGTTTTAAGATGGCAGCTTGATTCATTTATAAATGGGCTTATATGATGGAGTTGCCTGCAGTATTAGTGGACTGGAGTCGGTGACCCAGGAGATCCCTTCCAGTCCTAAATTCCTATGTTGAATCCCTGTGACAAGGAGAAAAAAAAAAGAATGAAAACAAATACAAGATCAACACAACATATGTGCCGCATAGACTGTACAACAATGTATATTACATTAAAGTGTATGATCTAAAAACAGCATGTGATCATATAATTAAAGTCTATGTCATAATTCAAATACATGCAAAGGCAGAATTAAGCTTATGCATAGAAATTTACCTTTGTGATTTTCTAAAAATTTTTGTGTTTAAACATGTAACCTTAATGTACTCTTAAAGTGAGACTGTCTCTTATCCAGTCTGCCTGTGCAAGGGATAAGTGAGTGTAATGAGCCCCTTTTCTTCGCTATGCAGGCTACACTTATCACATGTAGCAGCATCAGAGAAAGAACAGCCTTTCCCGCGGGGGCTGTTACACCCTACACTGGGGAGTGGATGGGGCTTTGGCTACACCCCTTGCTCTTCAATGCACTGTCCAGCACAGCTGAGCTGACCCAAAGAGGGGAGCAATCTGTGCCAGGTATAGGGCTGGCATAGATCACTTCTCCCCTTTGGAGCAGGGGAACTAGGGAGTAGATTATGAATCTGAATCACAATCTGACCTCTGATCTGCTTCTGGGTCAATGCAGTTGCCCTCCGCCCCTTAAACACAATTCATCCATTAATATAGTTTTTAATAGATGTTTTATATGAATCTGTCTCAGTTCTGTTGCAAGGATCCACCATTCAAATTAGCAAATTGTAATACGAACTATAAGAAGAGTCTTAAATCATTAGGCTCTGTTCCAAGTTACAATAAGTAGTGCAATACAATGAGAATTCCAACAGAGCTACAACTGCATTAGGTAGATGCTACTGCAGTTAAATCCATGAAGGTCTTAGTGAGTTTAGAGTCAGCAGAGTGATACCAGATGGGGCAGTGTCTCGCTGGAGGCAAAAATGATGCTAAAAAGCTGTTCTGACCTCAAATGGCCATATTTCAATCACTTCCTTTCTTATTTGGAATCCCAGGTAAATGTAAAACAAAAACAAACAAAAAGCCCAAACAAATAAAACATTCTCCACTAAAATATGAATGGATTTAAGAGGATGCAGCTGTCTTTAGAGATTAGACTATTCCAAACAGTGGAGCCATTTGCTGTCTACAAAGATAAATCTTGCACTCTCATATGAGCTGCTTAATGCTTCATGTACTGAGTCGGTACCAATGCATGTCATAAATCCTTGACGGGTTAGTAACCCACTTCTAGCTAACACTGGCTGCCACAGCATATCTTTTCTCCTATGTGGTCAGCGTCAGGGAATTAGGGCAAATTTACATTGCTGAATAACTACCTGTTTCTAATTAGTGATCAAGAGTAACATCCCTGAAGACTTGCCATGGTGTCTTCAGCTCCATTGCAACTGGGAATGTAATGTAAGTGGAATAATGAACTCAATGGTGAGGAGTGCAGTTATGTTACTAACAAGAAATGGGTTGGCATATGTCAAGAATTTCTGCTATGAAGCAATGCACTTTCCTGCTCGTTAGGATGTGTTTATAACACAGCTAAGTTCAGTAAATCACCTAGGCCACATGGGGTTCACCTAAGGCTTCCGGAGAAACTAAAATGTGAGATGGTTTGAGATACAGACAATATGCAGAAAATAATGCATCTCTCTAAAATATAGTTGTCCAAATTCAGTCCTCAAGTGAGCAAGCACAATTCCTTTAAAAATGAAGCTTCAATTTGTCCCAGTATGTATATCCCTAAAACAGCTATTGTTTCTGAAGAAAGAAAAATAGACAACTAACAGAGTATGGGATGAAATACTGTTATGTATTGAAATCTGGCTAAGCAATAGGAAAAAAAGAGTCCATAACGAATGTCAGCTCCACGAAGTAGCTCAGGGATCAGAGTTCTTCAATATATTTTAGTGTTGGAAAATTAAATGGACAGTGAGGTGGAAAAATGTAACGGTGATACAATGGGCTCAGAAAGCTTGGGTTTAGGTTTTGGCAAAACATCAGTCAACATGGTTTGGTTTATAGGCTAGAGGAAGATGTGAAAGACCGTAATCCTTGTTAGGCAGACATAAAAAGAAAGGTATTACAATTATCTTATTTGAGTAGAGTTGTTTGAGGATTTATGCCATTCACGTGGTAAACTCCAGCCAGTTCTAAATTCCGGTATGAGACAGAAAGTGAATGAAAGAAGTGAAATAATAATCTATTAGAACACGCTGAAACGTACCTTTGAAGTCATTGACACAGAAGGGACAGTGAGAGTGAATGACACTCAGTATAACATGGCTGAGTTTAGTTAGGTTTTATGCAAAAGATATCCACAGACCCAGATAAACATTTACCCCAAGGCTGGAAGAGTGAGTCAAACTCTGAAACAACTTTCACAACAATCAAAAACATACACAAACCTTTACAGAAGGTACACTCTGCCTGCCATCTACTGATGCAGAAGGCCATGATGTGACCTAGAGACCTCAGTTTAAGTATATAATCTCTACATCCCAGAACCACAACCCCAAATGGATGAGATTTATGCTTTCTTCTACAGGTTTGGCATAGGGAAGGAGTTGCAAAAAACAGCATACACAAATCCCATACCTCAACCATTTATTGAAAAATTGTTACAAAAGAGCATATTTAAAATACCATCTCTCCCTAGAAGAATACATGATTCCCTGGATAAGAAAGAACATCTGTGTCCTAATTCAGCTGCTGTATTTCTTTGGCTACAAACAGGATTATTTTAGTAACAGCAAGACTTATTGTATTGTTTTGGTTTGGTTTTTTGCTACTGACAACTCTTTGCACAGCTACTACAGTCCACTTTGCTGTGCACTTAATCAGTTCTATCAGTTTTATTTACTGATTTGTCACAGAAATGGTATTGCCTCAGTTAAATAGCTGCCAGTTAAAGAAGTAAAGAAAATGTCTGCTAAGCATAGCTTGGGACCTCATCTGCCAGCTATGCAAACCTTAGTACTATTGTTCTGTTTGCAAAAGAATAACCCTTCTTAGAAAAGCACATTAAAGCAAAATTCTGTTCCCACTCACACTGGTGTAAATCTAGAGACATTCCCTTGATGGTCCTGATGTTAGAACAGAATTTGGCCCTCTTTGCATATCAGCCAAGGCTACCAGACCTGCAGCCCCCTGGTTCTCACAACAAAACAATGATGCCTGGCACACCTATTGTTGAATCCCCAAAGACAAACATGGAAGTGGCATAAGCAGTGGTAGGGCTGAAGGTGCTCAAAGGAGTACAAAAGGTTAGTATGGTGAGGCGTATGACTCTGTCGTCTCTTAACCTAGTAGTATCTCATTTATAACACTGATCATAGATTTGTGATCACGTACGTACAATTTTGGTATCCTCCCAGGATCCTGAAAAAACTTATAAAGTCCCCTTTGGTAATCACAAGTTTTGAGGAAAGCCTACTGAAAAGTTTTCTTCCTTTTGAGCTAAAGTTTGCATTTGTGCCTAGATAGTGTGGTGACAGGCACACTATAACTGCATAAATTTAGATTAGGATTTAAGTGAACTCTACTGTGTTCCCTTCTTCCAAGGAACACATTGTAATATCTTAAAACAGAAGAACAGCCCAGAAAAATGGTTTGCTGTGAAAAGTTCATTACAACTAGAGTTTGGAAATAAGCATTGTTTGTGCCTTCCATTACTTTCTGTAGCAGAGATAAATCTATAGAGATGAGGGGGTGTAAAACTTGGGAATCTGTGTGTTCAGAATTAAAACCAAACTAATTTGAGCCAAACTCCTGAAGGAGCCAGTGAAAAACAGAAAGTCCATTCACAGCACAATCGTTTCTAACTGCCCTTATTGGCATTTATGTCAATATGCTGTCATATGGAACCTCAGTGAAATAACAGTGAAACAGCACAAAGAATTTGATTCTGTGGATTATTGCAGAGTTTCAGTTTTGTTTCCAATGAGATCTGTTTACTGGAAATGTCCATACTCTTACACAAAACAAATGGAGCAGTCCAAGTAAACAAAAAGCCAAAAAAAGGTATGCCCAACATTCAAAGTGAGACTGAAGGTGTAAAAGATTAATTCTAGTTCTAGAGAGAGACCAGTTTTAGCTGTATTATCTAATTTCAGTACAGGGAATATTGCGGGAGCTAGTAATATATCCAGTCTGTAATGAATATTTTAAGCACATCCACTGTATGTGCCTATGTTGCATACTGTCTCTTTTTTTTATTTTGGTTGTTTTCATCCCATGGAAACCAGATGTGACTTTGGAGGGGAAAGGAGTCAGTTACTGGAATAATACTAGTCAAATAAGTCATCCCTGGTCTGAATCGGAAAGATGCGTTTAAAATGCTTTATAGGTTGCCTTTCACACTGAGGTTCTTCCATGATGCTCCTTAACCTTATCCATATTGTTCTGTGTTGACATGATGACCCCAGGATGATGGTAGCATCAAGCTTATCTTCTCTTTTCAGTTTAGGTGCAGTATGTTTGTTGCATCCAGGTCTATACTGTAATTGTAAACATAGAAGGGGGAAAATGTCTGTTCTCAATTCAGCCTGCAAGACTGTTACTTATTTCAAATGGAAAGCTGTGGGTTTAACTGGATTTTCATCTCTACTGCTTAATCAAAGTCTCTTTTTAATGGAAAAGTTTTCTTTTAATCTCAGCCTATTTACATGGACCAGCTAGGGTGGTATGGGTGTAAGTGAAGGCAGAATTTGACCCTATAATTATGTGAGAAAAGTAATTCAGAGACAATATGAACAAGAAGTGCCTGTCTGTTTGTTCTACCAGATAATGCTTATTTTCCAATAGTAATGTAGGGTAATCTTAGTGGGAAATTGCTGGTTTTGCATACAGGGTCCTCTGTTTACAGTTTGGATGAGATCACAGAAGCCAGCTGCTTCTTTGCCATTAAACAAATGAAATGTCCAATATCTGTGACACAGTGACAATCCTAGTGCTTCATTACCACGCTTGGCTTCTTTCATTTGATACTGTTGGATACATATTCAAAGCATCTCTGGCTCAGGGACAAGGGAAACATGGCCTACCAGTAATGTAGAACAAAAACCTGTCCACCTTTGAGCCAGCTCTAATTTGGCATCTTGGAAACAGGCTTGCAAAAGTGATAAAATCATATAATATTTGGATTCCATTCAAGATTTTGCATTTAATTGCACTTTAAGCAGAACCATGTGTATGAATTACTGAAAAGAACAGAGTGCGATTTTTGTTTATGGGCAGTTTGCATGCACTTTTTTCCCAAAACTTTACAATCTTCTTTTTCTATTAACTTTTGAAATTTATACTATGCAAGACATGAATATAAACAAGAATGATAAATGTTAGGCTAGTCTGTAGAAAAAGACACTTGTCATACCATCAGATTATTGCAGAGAATGTATGTTCATGAGAAGTCTATAGTACCATATTGCAGTAAAATACTGAATAGAACTAAATTGTTACACGCTGTCTGGTTTTTGCATGTGCCAAAAATACTAAAATAACAAATTTTCAGACTAAAAGATACAAACTCGTCAATTTCCCAAAGAACATCCAAACTGTAATGTAGCTGGGCCATCATTATTCTGTACCATCCTTCATTTCAAAATCTGCTTGCTCATCCCATATTCCAGTCTTTTATACTTATGAACAAGTATCTTCTGTGTGGTTCATGCTCTTCCCAATTACCTGAACTTCTTGTAGCTTGATTCTCCTCTCATTTATATCACATTTACAGCAGTATAACTAACAGGCCAGATTCTCAACTGGTGTAAATCAGCATAGCTCCATTGACTGTGGTGGCACTAAGCCACTTTACACCTGCTGAGGACCCAGCCCATTGACTTCCATGGAATTACATCAGATATATACCTCTGTATAAGAGAAGAAAGTCAGTCTCATTATAAAATATATGCAGTTGCAGAAAGGCCCATAAGGATATTCTGACTATCAGCATATTCACAAAGATTGCATCTCTGATTTTGCTCCTACTTATATCAGTTTTACAGTGGGATAAATCCATTGACTTTACTGGCATTACTGTTGGTTTATGTTGATGTGAAAGCTGACTCTCCCCTTGAATGTCTGATCATAAACCAATGCCTGATTTCACTTAAATATGTTTTGTTGTTAAGGCATATGGTCAAGATGTGAAGTTCAGATCCACTTCAAGGTTTGAGTTCCAAGGTGTGCATCTGGAGTTTTGGTTTGACCCACTGTAAAGATAGGGGGTCATTTGCACAGTTTGCACCCAAATTCAGCTCTGGATTTCAACACCACAAAATTGGGTCACATGCACAGTTTTCATTCACAACCATTTCTAGAATCCACCTTTGTAATTAAAACAAGATCGTTTTCGGCACCCAAGCAGTGTGCACTGACTGCAAAATATAATCGTATTATGAGCAGACTGTCATTATGACCTCTTCCAACATCAGCTCCTCATGCCCACAAAAAAACAAGATGAATTACCTTTTGTGAGGTTTATTGCTAGCTAATATTACATTATTTTTATTAATTCTTTACTGACAATATATGATTTTTGAAAGCCTGCTGCATGAATAAATGGCTCTATATTATTCTATATGTAGCATATCTTAACTCTTCCAATATATTGCTAAAGTTAGCTTAATGTCATATTATGGAGTCAATTTCTTAGGTTATAACTCAGTTTTTATTCACTCCTTACTAAATTAAACCTCTCACGGAAAGAGTCAATGAGAATTTTACATAAGAATTGTGTAAAAACTGAATGATAACTAAAGCTGGGCAAATAACCAATATTTTGGTTTGCTGCCTATTGTGGGGAAAAAATTGGGAGTTCAGATCAAACCGAAAACAACATTTTTCTGAATTTTTGATTAATTAAAAAAGTTGGAAAACATTTCTTTCAGATCAAGCAAGGTATTTTGTTTGACCCCAGACTGACTTCTATTTTCAGGCATATTTAATCTTTATAAAAGCAAAGGAAATGAAAGGCTAGATGCACAAAACTGAAGAGGAGGAAGCGGTGGGCATGCGTGTTGTATTCCCAGTATCCCATTCCACTTGTACAAAATTCTTGAACAGTACTCATTTCAATATTTCCCCTTTTTTTTCTTTTTTTCATTTTGATTGAAACAATTTACTGAAGTCAACATGAGTTTGAGAAATGCTTTAGTTGACCCAACCCTGCATTTTTCAGCAAAAAAAGTTTCAAACAAAATATTTTTCCTAGGTCTAATGATGACTTCGGTATTTGTTCCAGGGTGCATTTTCATAATTGCCACAATTTAGGGAAATTTGGGGACTATTATTGAGCATGAAGAATTCCATAATTATATGTAGAAAGAATAGCTGAGGTTTGAAAGCCATTGAATGTTACATTTTTTTAAGCAATGCCAGTTTGATCACGTACAATAAACTGAAGCATGTGGGATTCTGGAAGCTATCATCAGAAGAAGTTTAATTACTCTATGGAGAGACTGAAAAATAATTGAATTTTCAACCTTGTTTGTAAATGCCATTTTTATAATGATTAATCAAGGAACAGGATAATTGGTAGTACTGAGCCCAACAGATAAGAAACAATTGAATTAACCCTGTGTGTTCAACCAAACCCCAATTATTGTCCAAGGCCTAACTTAAACTTGAAGGGTTTGATTCTTCCAAGTCCTTGTGCAATGCACAAAAGGGAGTACAGACTTGTTGCCCTCCAGTGCCTCTCCCTGGTTTCTGTACAACAGGGGTGGCCAACCTGTGGCTCCAGAGCCACATGTGGCTCTTCAGAAGTTAATATGCAGCTCCTTGTATAGGCACCGACTCCAGGGCTGGAGCTACAGACACCAGCTTTCCAGTGTGCCGGGTAAGTGCTCACTGCTCAACCCCTGGCTCTGCCACAGGCCCTGCCCCCATTCCACCCCTTCCTGCCCCCTCTCCTGAGCCTGCCGTGCCCTCACTCCTTCCCCTCTCCCCCAGAGCCTCCTGCACACCACAAAACAGCTGATCGGGAGGAAGGGGAGGCTCTGACTGATGGGGCTGCTGGTGGGTGGGAGGTGCTGGGAGCAGGGTGGGGAGCTGATGCGGGGCTGCTGATGTATTACTCTGGCTCTTTGGCAACGTACATTGGTAAATTCTGGCTCCTTCTCAGGCTCAGGTTGGCCACCCCTGCGATACAGGGTTAAAAAAAAAAGTGAGCTTTTTGTGAGGTGAGTGGCCTTAGGCATGATCATCAGCATGTAAATTAGGTGCTTTGTTATGGGCTGCCCTCACTGGCTTCAAGGCAGGTGTTATGTGGTGGCAGCCAACAGTGCTTTCATTAATGCAGGATCAGATTCCATTGTGCTTCTTTTGTTCAGTTCATCACTGTTTGCCTGTGCATGCATGTGGAGGATCTAGCCAGAAGAAGCTTTCTCAACCATTGAGGTGGTCAGAATTTTTTGACCCAAGTGTTTGGGGGGGTTTTAAATGGGAAAATGGCCTTTTCTTGAAAATGAAAAAGTTTGCAAAAAAAAGTTGATTTTTTTAATTCCATTTTTCGTTAATTTTACTATGTTTTAAATTGAAATATTTATTGAAGACATTATCAAAACTCATCAAAATGGTTGTAAATTGTTTGATAATGGTCTTGATAACAATTTTGCTACAAAAATTAAAAATTTAGAAAAAATGAAAAAATGTGTCAGTTTCAAACCCTACAAAATAGAAATAATGTTAAAAAGTGGCATTTAACCTTAGCAGAAGTGAAAACAAAATCAAATTGTGAGGAAATAGGCCTGATTCCTCATTAAGGGAGCAATGGTGAGAATAGAACTATGTTTCCTACTTCTGAGACTCCAAATGGACTTCATTCTTCTCTCCAGTATAAAACAGGAGAGAATGCCACTGAGTTACACTGGGATAAGTTAGAGAAGAATAAGGCATAATATCTACTATTTATTTGTTTTAGACCACATCTAATATTATTTCAGTAACATTATTGGCTCAGATTTGCCCTCTGAAACCCAGCAGATGGGGAGACTTCTCTTCTTTGCCAGATGTGCCCAGAGCTCAGTCCTGAGGCAAACTAGGCCAACTCCTAGATTAGTGGTACCAGAAATGACAGGTGGCAGAGGTCAGATGAAGGTTAATAAATTCTCTAACCTGAGCAATTCAGACCTAGGGAAACTTTCATAATGGCCACAGTCCTCTTTGAAGGGAATTTGGGTTTCCTGAAAATATAGAAAAGTCTATATTAATCACATCTCCCATTTAGGCTTTCTGTGATTCGTGGGATTTCCTTCATCAAAAATTGATCCATAACAAATAAGTACCAGGAGTTAATTGTTGCTCTCTCCATCTCCCAGAGGCAATTAGCAAAGCTACTCCAACAGCTCCACTCCCTGTCTTCCCTCTGGGCATTCTCTATTAAATATGTATCAACAGGTGCTTACTGATTGCAAGGCTAAGGGTAATCAACTGGGAAGTGTTTCCCTTTTGCAGGTCTCCGACATCACGGAAGGGGAACTCAGTGTTTTTAGCACTCCGCCACTTTCTAGGCCCACATTGCACAGATCCTCAGGAGTCATATCTCAAAGTCATGGCTTCATGTTTCTCATTGCAGGGTCAGTGGGTCATGGAACTTGTCAGAGGCCCCTCTTTGCAGCTTATTGCTACTATTAGCACAAATTTTGCATATTAACACAGATTATAGCTACTTTGTATTCTAGAAAAGTCTCATTTCAGGGCTTCCATATACATGTTTTTTCAGACATCAGTGCGGTAGTGTCCTATATCGCCAAACAATGGGTAAGTTCTGCCAGAGCATAAGACTCTCCAACTGCTAAACACATTAGAATATAGGGCCAGTGCTTGGTTCCTGGGGACAGATGACCTGGACATATTCCTTAAATTGTGTTTACTGTTTGGAGTGGGCAAGGAGCCCGGGGCACTGGATCTGACATTCTTGAAATTGCCATACACAGCTGCAGCGGATTCCCCCACAGAAACCCACAATTTCTCATATTTGTTTTCCCTTTTGCCCTATACTTTACAGAGATCTGTCAGAGGTGATAAATGATGGCCCAGATTGGTGCCTCTTGATCTGCTCACTCTGAAACCCCCATAATCCTAGGGAAGTTAAGCAGAGTGACCCAGAAGCAGAAGGTCAGCTCTTCAGTCAAAGACTCTCTGCTGATTGCATATCTGCTCACAGTGATTCCTTGCCAACTGCAGGATTTATGGAGCACACTGTTAAATTCCTGCTTTCAAGTTGGTAGGGACTTTGTTGTGTAGGCAGAAATCAAATGCAGGGGATTGATATTCCTTTTCAGGATTCAAGTCTCTAATCAATAACTATTGAGGACTCTGTTGTGCCCTTTGGGCTCATGCTAGTAATACAGGTCCCAGGGAGTTCAAGCTACTGTGATGCTCCTTAAGATGCGAGACTCTAGACATCTCTAAAAAGTCCTGCTTTGTGCACTAATGACTGCTAGATAGATGCCTAAACAGCAGTGTGTGCATGTTAATCAGACAGTTGTGTATGTGCAATGGAGGCATATATTTCCATACACATCTTACTGAAAATCAGGCCTTGAAGGAATACAAGTTTCTTCTGTTGAGGACAACCAAAACTGACTGTAATCCTACTCTGCTTTGTCTGGTCAGAGATTGGCAGAAGTTAGTATATCCTCCTGCTTATATAAATACAGTGAAAAGGCTATGGGCATTGTTACTACAAACACTGGGCCTGAAACTCCTCCAACTGAGGTTAATTTGGACACTGCAAAATCAAGAGCTTTAATGTTTTTTTCAGAAGCACGATAGCGTAAGCACCTAGTGCTGCTTTGATAGTAAGGCAGACCCAGCTAACATACCTGCAGTTGTATGACTGGTCCTCTAGTCTCCTGTGCACACGCAGCATGCACTCAATGGTCTACTATTTTCAATTAGCCCTCCAAAGATTGTTGCACCCTGACCATTCTGGGCTACTCCACAGTGCCTCACAGACCCTCTTTTCATCTGTTACTGTCCACACCCTCCATCTACCCACCCACTATGCATACTTCAGAATTGGAAACTCTCTCACACACATACACACACACAGAGACACAGAGTAAACAGAGTTAGATTTATATATCACTACTACTATCTTGTCTCTGTTTTCTCCTTAGAAGGATTTTAAGGAATGTATCAGTAGGCATTAGTACTGAGGGCAAATGAACCTCTGCAAAATATGAAATGAGGGCATTTTACAGAGAACTGAAAGAAAATGATTTGGCTGTTTTTTCCCCAGGGCAATAGCTCTTCTCTTTTATACTGCACTGATGTGCTTATGGATAATATCACCAAAAGATTTGCTCTGCTTGATCTTCTTTCCAGATTAATACAACTGATAATGAAGATGGTGATCAGGAGAAGGAGGAGGAGGAGGAAGATGGAATTTATGTGGCCATGCTGAGCTCAGCCCCTCACATTACCTCTTGTAAGTCATATTGTCTGAAAGGTTTCAGGTACCATGTCCTTGATACTGTGTTGTATTAACTGAGAAATGATGATATCTAGAGACTGTAGGGGACTGTATACACACACACACAAGAGGACAAAGTTATGGTTAAATGCTCAACCTTAATTTGCAGATTTCCTGACTTTGTAGCACTTAGCTGTGTGACCTAAGGGCTCAGGCATTCCTTTAAACACTGGTCCATGGGGGAATGTACCTTTTTGCTACACTCTTTCAATGCTTTCCCCTTGGAGGCCACCCAGATCTGTGGGCTGATGTGGACAGTGGCAGACCCATTTCTCTCCACCCCTCCTGTGCTAAATCAGAGAGCAGCCCTTGTGCCAGAAGAGGGCAGTGCCTACAGTTGTCATTAGATCCTGCCTGGAAGCACAATTGAGAAGCTCTTTTTAGCTTCCTCTTCTCACATCTGTACAAACATTGACCTGGCCCTTAATGTTTCAGTAATGTTGGCTGAGATTTGCAAAGGAACCTAAGGGAGTTAGGGAAGAGCTGCAGGGTTTTTTGCATTTAGCAAAAACACTTATTCCACAGATCCATGGTAACTGTGTAAGAAAGGCCAGCCCATATCCTGTTCGTATTTTACTGGATACTTGATATTTCCCAGTTGTCTCACCTTCTGTATTAGATTGCTGCTCCATACAGGTTAAATTATGAGCCTCTTCCTCCAACACACCTAGACAGTGAGCAGCCATAATTTGACTTCAAGGGCTAGAAGTCTGGCTAGCACTGTTAGTGCTTACTGCCCTAGGTGGACACACAAACATTACCCTGCCCTGGATGTGGATATAAAAATGATGGTCCAGTTTACAAGTGAACTGAAGTACTCAGCACTAGGGACAAATCTTCATAACAGATCCTTCACAACTAAGGATCCTTTAATAAGGTGCAATGAAAGCTGCTTCTCCTTCGTGCCTCTGGGAGCATTCTGTCTTGTAGAGACGTAAAGCTTCCATTCACACCTCTCACATACTCCGGATGTTTTCCCCACTCACCCCCATTGCACTGACTCCGGGGACCATAATTTGGCCTTTTTTACGAAGAGAAAAAAATAGTGATGGATGGGTTTGTCTAATATATTTAGAAGCACTCATCTTTCTGTCATGCATGAGGCAGTGCAAAGTAGTCAGGTGTTTTGGGTGGGTTCTAGAATTTTTTTTGGAAAATACCAGGAATGGAAAAGAAAGAAAGAATTTATTGGAAAACTTCTATCTCAAATGCACCCTAAGTGAAACAGCTTTCTTAAAATATTAACATATAAATTGTGGATTAAAATTGAGAGGGCTGGCAGAAGAATAGAAACATATGTAAGTTAAATGCTTCTAATATTGGAAATAATGGAGAGTCTTCATAATGTTTATTAGATAATCCAGAAATGGATACAATTTTAAAAGGGGATGGAGGTAATAAGTTACATGGCTTCCCCTTGTTATTTTAGCTAAATCCTTATACTGTACATGGTGCTGGAAATTTACTGTTATGTATTTCTCCACTATATCCTTATTTTTGGTCCAAAGGCCACTAAAACCATAAAGCTCACTACAAACCACATATCCCAGGGGAAATATTTATTTCATTTTAAAGAATGTTAAATGATAAGCAGCCAAGCTACAGTATATTAAAAATAAGTGATACAACTGCATGAGTTCCAGCATATTTTACTAACTCATGTGGCCTGTGCTGCTTTGAAAATGAGACAGTACAGATTGTGAGGAAAGGGTAGTGCATGTGATTCCACTTCACCAATAACTCTGAAAAACCCTAATGTTGTTGTATACATGAATATGTTGTGTACTGAGGTAGCAAGATATAATGAAAGCTTCCACTGTTCATTTGATAAATATTTTAAAAGCCATTCAGAGTTATACATTTGACAGCTTTCCACTGTATTAGTTCATAAAAGTTTTATTAGCAGTGCTGGTACTTCTGTGGAAATCTGTGAAACACAAAATGCTTCCAGCTGGCAAATTTTAAATAAAACAATTCATTCTTTAGCATTAACAGACAGACAGAGCGCAGGAGACCAGTGTGGAGTCAGACAGAAAGCCTGGGAGGAATCAGGCAAGAGGGAAGAGAACAAGGAGGAAGAAAAGGAAGAGGAAGCTGAAGAAGTCAAGAGAGTGAAAGAAAAGAAAGATGAAGAAAATAATTCAGAGGAAAAGTCATACAGCTTTGATGACAACAATGACAATTTATATGCCAGCATACCTGATGATGATCCTGAAGTGGGTGGAAGAGACTCCTTTTTCCTGGACAAGCCACCCCTACCTCCTCGAGCTCCGTCTCCCACTATAAAACAAGATTATATTCACTACTTTTCACAAGGTATAGTCTTGACAAAAAATAATTTTTCATCATATGTGTAATACTTGTTAAATGCTGCTGTAGAGATTCTATATGGACGTGGCTAATGGTGGTTGGCTAGTCAGTAAGGCCCTGGTTCAGCAAAACAAACAAGTGCTTAATTGCATTGCTGAGTCAAGGCCTAAATCACTAAGTACTACAGATAGTGTAGTGATGGTAGACTGTGGAGCACTGGTTCCAGGCAGAGTTTTCTTCCTCCTCCCATCTCAGAGATCCATAAAATAATACATGTTGCATAGGATTATAAGGAAGGTTTTAGACACAATACTGAATTAAGATGTTAGTTAAGTTACATTTAAATCATTGCTTGTTTGCAAAGCTTGCAGTGCCACAGGTAAAATTAATAAAATTTACTTTATGCATTCTAATAGGGAAAAGTAACCCAATATTGTATTAAGTATAAGTTCTAGCTAGTATTATAGTAGAAGTGTAGCCATCTGTTGAATCATGGAGTGGACAATGATTTTGGTATTCCTGTTTGTGATGAATGGCTGACATCATGACCATAATGCACTGACAGGGCTGTCACATGGATTTTTAAAAACCTGACTCATGGAACAAAAATCAAAAATTAAATTTTGTAGTTTGCATTTCCCCTATGGAAAGGCAAAAAAAAAAAAAAGATGATGTGGTAGCACTTCTAGAAGGGTGATAATAGTTTTCCTATTGGAAAAAAATGGGAAAGAGCAAATCCTTAAATGCCAAATGTAGATGTTGAGCTAATAACAAAAATAAGCTTGCCCTTTACAGACACTATCTGTAAGTATCCAGATAAGTCCATTCTGAATTTGCTGCACAAATATTTGTCTTTAATAGTGTCCCTGCCTGCAGGTATATGGGATCTTGGGGACCAATTACCACACGGGTGGGGTGCAAAACAAACTTTATTAAGCAAATGCAAAAACAGGGAAAATTCAATAGTGAGGGGTATGGGGTTGTTAAGGTAGACAATTGGGGAGGGGTTTCTTTTTGGTGAACAGTAAGGGGGTTTCAATAGTGGGGTACAACACAGTAGGATACAATACAGTGGGTAATCAGTTAACACTGAGGTATAAATGTAACAGGTAGCTAGCGATTTCTATGTAAAAAAGGTGTGTCACAGCAGCATATAACCAACTAACAGTTATGGATAAAATATGTTAAATAACAAATAATTTTAGGTAAAAATGTGTCACAGTGGTGTAAATGTAGAATGTGAAGGGTATCAGAGAGGAAGAAAGTAACCAATGGGGTTTTATGCTAGAGATTTAAACTTAGTGAGACAGAACAAACAGGCTGCAAGCTTAAGCAGCAGAGAGAGTGTAACAAGGTAGAGAAGCTGGGGTGGGGGGGTTGCAGTGGGAAGACAGACAATTACAATTATACAGAACACAGCAAAATCTTATCTATGATCTAACTTAACCAAGACTACACAAATTAAAACACAATGCAACAATTCTCTAAGCCTAACTTACAAAGTATAATGCTAAACTTAACTTAATGGGTGCACCTTATGCTAAGGATAGTTCCAGAGGGCTGAGTGGTGTGTGTCCAGGACACAGCTCCAAAGAGGGGGGGGTGACTGCAGCAGTGGATACAGCTGAAAACAGTCCAAGGCAAAGCCCACAGGAGCAGAACTTAGCAGCAGCACAAACTTATTTTCAGTGGCAGAGTGCCACAGGGTTTAAGAGAGAGGTTTTAAAATGCAGACCAAGGTTTAGCTTGAGTCTGTGTGCTGGGGAGACAGAGCCAGCAGCCAGGATGGGGGTGTGTGTAAGAGAGGTTTTAGGACACAGACCAAGGTTTAGCTTGAGTCTGTGTGCTGGGGAGACAGAGCCAGCAGCCAGGATGGGGGTGTGTGTAAGAGAGGTTTTAGGACACAGACCAAGGTTTAGCTTGAGTCTGTGTGCTGGGGAGACAGAGCCAGCAGCTAAAATAATAAAATAAAAGTATAGAAAGTTTCACAGAGGGATTCTTACCATCCCCCAAGGCAGCAGCAGAGTCCGAAACAGCAAGCACATCAGACGGCTCGGTACAGTCTTGATAATCAGGAGATCTCTCAGGCAGCAATTCGTTCTTCGTGGGGGGGTTTTTCAAAAACGGGGGTACGCTCAAAAATAAAACGAGAGCGGAGAAAGGACCTCCAGAACCCCTGGTTGATCAGACCAGGCAGCAATGCAAGAACCTTTCTGAAGTCTGTTAAAAAAATGTCTGTTTTTAAAGGCAAACCCTGGCAGCTTCCCGCCAGTAACTCTGATTGGCTCCCCCTCTTACAGGGAGGAGGGAGGCAGAGAAAAACTGCAGGCAGCCACAGAGGCATGTTTGGACTAGCCCTGAGCCCAGAGGTATGACTCATGCCCAGGATCCTAAAAACACAATAGGTCTTGCAGCTCTGGACAGTGGCCACCCTACACCAAGCCCAGGTTTTAACAAGGTGATAACAGGACTAACCCTTTGAACAGGGCAGTGGTCCCACTTAGCATAAGTGGCCATCCCTTTGAGAAGGGCAATGGCTCTGGTTAGACAACTTAAGGGGCCCTCCCTTTGAGAAGGGCAGAGGCCCTGGTAAACAACTTAACAGCCAGAGAGGGGCGGCCACAGGAGGAAAACAAGAACAAAATGGAGTAAGGGGACAGCTGTAAGAACAAAATGGAGCTGTAACAGACAAATAGATGATGAAAATCTGAGAACTCTAACCATAATCTCTGATTCTTCTTTGAGTGCAAATCAGTGTAGAGTCCCCTGTAGGTGTGCATGCTCCCCAGGCATGCAAGAGCAGATTCTTTTTGCTAGCAATGTCCATTGGGGCTGTGCATGAACCCTGTACCTCCTCATGCTTCCATATGAGGACAGAAAGGGTGGGATGCCCCTGATGGTCTCTCATTTTCCTCTGACCACCCATGGCAATGAGACAGAACCTCATGGTGTCCTATCTGCTGACAACTCTATTATTATATCTTCATCTAAACTTCTTGAAACACTTCAGAGTGGCCTTCAGCCTCTTACAACATCTTGGACTGAATAATCCTTGGCTGGATATAAATTCTTCAACTTAACCCCTCCTGTATGAATGAACGAACAAACATACACACACACAACTCCCCTGTAAAAGGACCGTAACTTGATGGGTTCAAAACCTGTAGGCTTCCACATGTGCCCAACCAGTGATGGACTCATTCCACTTAAAGATGGGTACAGCAGGTGCCTTTTCTGCCAGGTTAAATTCCACATTCTGGTTTGCCTTTCTTTCGCTGCTTGAACCCCAAAATCGTGAGATGCAAAACTCAAACTCCATCTTTTACAACAATCCATGAGAGTGGCATTGGACTCAGAAGATCTGGGCTCAAACTCCTATAGTAGCCAAACCTTCATCCTCTTGTGCTCCGTCAAGGGGACAGATGATACCTAAGACTTCAGCAGAGAAGTCAGCACCAAGTGAGGAACCATCACCAACATTGACCACAGCACTGGCTACATCAACACTGACCAGAACTGCTGAAGCCAATGGACAGCAAAACCTCAGACATCAGAGCAGATCATTGAAAGAGGCCACCTAGAACACTGAGGCAGGAGCTTCAGGAAGAGTTCAGTGTCTTCTCATGTAGAGACACACAGGAAAGCATCAGGGATAAATCATCAAACTCTCCCAGCACTGAAGATGAGTGAAAAGGAGCAAACTACAGTGCGGCAGATTTCCTTGGTTCTGCATTTGGCCAAGAATATGCATCCCAAATGATTGGATCTGCTATCTCTATATCACCAGTGAGTGGTGTCTAATTGCCAGGCTCTCCTAGACAAATGAGAGTTTCTTACATGGGACAGAGCAACAAGCCACAAGCTCCCTCGCAAGACTTGGGAGGAGCTTAAAGACATTGGAAAAGATGGACAATTGGTGGCAAATATGTCCCTCAATCCACAATGGATACACAAGCACTGTGATGTTAGTGAAGAGGGCGTCCCGTCTCCAAGCTTAGAGAATTCCTCATGAAATGCAAGCCCTAACTGAGGATTTGCCATTCTCACTCTGGACATTTCCAGAGCCCTATTTTAATACCTAAAAAGGCGTAAGCCCTTCCAGCACTCTCCCTGTTTCTTTGTGTATTGAAAGGCGAGGTGATCTCTCCACAGAGACTCTCCAGGTGGATTACACGATGCATTTCCGCTTGTTACTGTCTGGTTGGTGAGCCTCACATGTGAACGTCATGACTCATCAGAGCTCAAGCGAGCAAGTCAGCATTTGTCAGAAATGTGCCGGACTCACAGAGCTGTAAGGCAGCTACATGGACAAACCCACTGACCTTCTTTAAACATTATGCACTTGACATGCAGCCAGGGCAGATGCCAAGTTCCAAAGAGCAGTACTTCATTTTTTATTTGATTAGCACAGATCATATTCCTCATACCCACTCAGAGGCACTGGAACAATTTGTATAGTGGGGGTGCTAAGAGCCATTGAACCAAACGGTAAACCCCGGATATAATGGAAACCACTTCAAGCCAGGACATACAGCAGTACCCCCAGCACTCTGAGTTCCAGTGCCAGGGTACCCACTATCCAGAAGAAGATACTGCTTGCCAGTCACACAGTGAGATTCACACTGACACATGCTCAAAGAAGAAAGAAATGAAGCTTACTTCTTTGAGGGAGCCTCTGCATATTCCCATTTGTGGGATCAAGGTGCCTGCACCACAAACTTCTGAACCTTCTGACAAGCAGTATCCATTGGGGGCCCCTCACTCCTCCCTTTTCCTCTGATTCTGGAGGGTTCTGATGGTGTAAAAGTGTGGAGTGGCCCCAACCACTTCTAAGCTCCTTCCACTAATATGGGAATTCTTAACCCTGAGACTCCCATGAAGCGGGGAAGATGGGCAGGGAGTGTGAACATGCAGAGACTCCTCTTATAGAACTTCAGTTACAGATAAGTAACCTTCATTTCTTCTTTGAGTGGTCTCTGCATATTCCCACTTGTGGGAGTTAACAAGCAGCACAACCCCTAGGAAAGTGGGCTGAGGAGTTCTAGGTAAACAAGGACTGCAGAACGGCCAGAACAAGCATCAGCTCTAGATGCCAGGTCAAGAGTGAATAGACTCATAGACTTTAAGGTCAGAAGAGACCATTATGATCATCTAGTCTGACCTCCTGCACAATGCAGGCCACAGAATCTTACCCAGCCACTCCTGTAACAAACCCCTAACCTATGTCTGAGTTATAGATCAATCTTCTCACTCCCCCAAGATATTTTTTTGCTAGAAACAACATATGTAGCTTCATATCTGTCATGCAGCATGGTGTGATGAAGAAAGCATATGGGCATGCTGTGAATGTGGCCTTTCTCCTCTCTCAGTGGTGCAGCAAGGGCACACACCCTCAGGCTTCCAGCAACCCAGCTGTTGCCTTTCTGGGTGGAGATCCCCATCTCTCTCCCTTCTGATTGGGCTGTTTCCAGACTGCACAGTTCCTTGCTTTCACAGTGCATTTTGCAGCACTGACAGGTTGCCCAAGGGCACCTGCTGACTGTCTCTTTAGACAGTCTACTTACCATAGGGTAAGAACTGTTCTTTATTTTTTTCTGAACAAGGACTTCAGGATTTTGTACAGTATGAATTAAACTCTGGCAATTCTACATTATGTCTGGTTATTGTATAATACATTTCCTGGTGATTGTGCAATAATGTTAGCAGCCATTTTAAGTTTGGCCTAGCTCCTTTCCACTGCCCAGACTGCCTCTCACCTCTAATTTTACAGATTACCTATTTCCTAGATTCTTACTTCCTTCACAATTTACACTCCATAGTCTCCCTACCCCACTCTACTGTATAGTCTTTGCTATCTAATCTATCCCCATCTTCATAGACTGTCAGGATTGGGAGGGACCTCAGGAGGTCATCTAGTCCAACCCCCTCCTCAACGCAGGACCAATCCCCAACTAAATCCCCAAATGGCCCCCTCAAGGGTTGAGCTCACAAGCCTGGGTTTAGCAGACCAATGCTCAAACCACTGAGCTATCCCTCCCCCCTATTCATGTCTGAGTGGCTATGTGTTTTATAGCTTGCTATTCTCCAGGATGTGGGTGTTTTAGTTTTTGTTTTTTTTGTTTCAGTGGGATTTCCTCCAGTCCTCTAACGTGAAAGAAAAAAGCTGGTTTCATGCAGGATGCTACAAGTTTATATGCATATATTAAAAAGTAAAGATTGCAAATGATAAGCACATCTACTTACCATGAAGTGATGAACTGCCACCATGACCCCCAAATGCCCCTTACTTCTCTTGCGATACCCCATGTTCTCAGTAGCTACATACACGAAAGGGGTAGGCTTGGAATAAAGAATTTCTCGGTATAAATTTGGATTAACCTGCATAACTCATATGTGGCTACATCATGCATTAATAATGCTTCCATCTCTGTCTGATGCCTATAAAACATAAATATGGACCTGAACAGATAGATAGATATAGACATACAGCACACAGATAGTTAACAACCTAGGGTTAATATAAGGTTCCTCTGAAACAATTCCTATATGAATCCTTCATTTAAAATGTGCTGTGTTTTCATGAAGTATTAGCCTTGGTTTCATCGTTAAAGCTTTCTGGGGAAGGGGGAAAGGAAAATAACATTTGAGGATCTTCTCTAAATTAGGATGATAGTTTCTTTTCAAAGAGAAACTGTAATGAGTCATCGCTACACATTTTTAGAGCCATTTACTGCAGGTATTGCTCAGGAATAGATAAAAGGCATTTTAGTGCTCAGCCCTTTTTCAGAGAGAGGGTTTTTTTTGCTGATGGCATAAGAGTGCCCCCTATTGGAGTTCCGAGAATGAAAATGCCCACTGAGACAGAAACATGGAAACAGACTATCTATTTCTCACATTAAGTATAGAATATTGCAGACTTTTTATCCACCACAAGTAGATGCTTTACAATATATTTTTATAGATAAGAAACCCAGAGTACACAGTAGATGATAATTATGTAGCCAGTTTACATGAACATAGTATCACTTTTAAAACTTACTCGCTTGATGGAGTCTCCAAGACCCACAAAATGTTTCTCACTCTAATCAGCAGTGGAAAGGTTTTAAGCATTAAGAGACATACACAGGGGATCACAACAACATAAAGGGAACCCCAATTCACTACTAAAACCTACTTAGGGGATCTTCTGTTTGTTTGGGGACAGTAGGTAGACAGCATTAGGCAAATGTAAACATTCGTCATTTCAGTGGCCTCAGAATCACTCATTAATAAATTGTGCTGAGTATGTTTGTGACATCTGTCCAAGTGTTTTTAAAACCACTGATTTAAAAATGAAAAGTCTACCAGCTGCTGTTTTTAATATCACTTTCTCTGCACAAGCTTCTAATATATTGCTGTCTAAAAAATTAAATCTGGGATATTACTAATTCTGCCTACAGCTTTTTAAATAGAAAGTGAAAGCTAAAAATGAATGCAATGGGCAGCCAGAAAACAATATATGGAATATGGGGAATATGGAAGGTGGAAGCAGAGGCCCAGGAAACCTTTTTTTTTTTTTTTTTTTTAACAAAATGAATTACAAAAGATGATATACAATGGAACTGTATGTCCTGAGCTGTAAAAGTACATCTGGGGACCCTTTCATCAGAGCTGTCCCTTGGGTATGGCGAATCAGGGCAACTGCCCCAGGCCCCTTGCTTTGGGGGTCCCCATGCTTTGGGGAGCCCCACGCTTCAAGAAAATCATGAGGAGCGAGCGTGGAGATGAGGCGAGAGATGGGTGGGTGAGCAGGGTGAGGAGGCGAGCCGCAAGTAGGCGGGGAGGGGCAAGAAGGGTCCCTCCTACCAGAACCTTCCCCCCCCCAGCGCCTCCTGCTCCCCAGTGGGTCCCACCGAGCAGCGCCTCCACCTCCTTCTCAGCACCTACCACCAGCCGTGGATCAGAAGTTTAGCTGCTTTCGCAGTGTCAGGAGGCGCTGGGAAGTGCACAGCACACTTGGGGGAGGGAGCAGAACTGGGTGGGGAAGAGGCAGGGTGGGGGTGGAAAGAGGCAGGATGGCGGTGGGGACGGGATCTGGGGGGAGCACCCCCTTAGGGATGGCCTTGACTTTCATGGTTTATAATATAGTACTACAGTACATCTTGGTCAAAGTCAAAAAACAGGTAGTGTTGCAGGATAGTTGTCCCATGAAAGGAAACTGGGCTTGGCTTTCCTGTTCCAGTCCAAGTGGATGATGATGAGGGCAGGGCAGCACCTGGGGACTATAAGGGTATGTCTACACTGCAATTAAAAACATGCAGCTGTCCTATTCCACCTGACACAGGCGTGTGGGGATTGGGCTGCAGGGCTGTTTTATTGCAATGCAGACTTCTGGGCTCAGGCTGCAGCCCAGGCTCTGGGACCCTCCCTCTTCATAGGGTCATAGAGCCTGGGAATCAGCCTGAGCCCGGACGTCTACACTTCAATGAAACAGCGTCCAAGCCCACAAGCCCAAGTCAGCTGGCACAAGCCAGCCATGGTTGTCTAATTGCAGTGTTGACATACCCAATAAGGTCTTGTGAGCAAGAGACCAGGAGTGTCAGAGGAGACTGGAAGGGCAGGAGATAAGAGCTGCCAGAGACAGAAGAGAGTTTCTGGGAGAAGGCTGAAGACAGGAAAGCAGCCAGAAGGTTTTGCTGGCTGAGAGGTCTTAACCCAGAGAGCCAGGGCTGGAGAAGGCTGAAGGTGACAGCAGCAGAAGAGGGAGATGCCTGCTGGCTCTAAGCCACAGAGATGGAGCCAATGGCCATAGGGGGCTGAAGGAAAGGGGAGCAGAGAGGGGACTTATCCACTGATGTCTCTTTGCTGGAGAGCTGGACCCTGAGGAACAGTGGGGAGTGAAGGCTGTGGGAGCTCCCGCTGGGAAGAAGAGGATTGCACCCATGAAGGAAGGGCTGGGCTCTCCTGGCAGAGGGATGGAGATGTGGCAAAAGACACTGGCGTTTGGTGAGAACAAAGCTGGATTTTTTAAGGACTAATTTCACTGGGATGACGTGCTGTGGGACATTTGTGCAATGTTTTGTTAATAAATGTTGATGGACTTGAGAACATGGTTGCATGGATTTGCTGGGGATCCAAGAAGGAAACTGAGGTGAGGGACCAGATGCACGGCTGCCCCTAAGCCAGGAGGGGGCACCTGGGAAGAGGCTTCATGTCTACAGAAGGCATGTGGAAGACAAAAGCTAAAATTTTCAAATATTGATAGGTAAAGTTAGACTACCAAGGTCGTATTTTGGCATATAAGTGAATTGATTTTCAAAAGTGCTGAGAACCCCACAGCTGCCATTTATTTTGCTTTACTATTAAGGATAAGAAACCTTTTATATTCAGTGGAAGCTGCTAGGTGCTCAGTATTTTTTAAAATAAGGCCATTTATTTAGTTATCTCATTCTTGGCTCCCAGTCTCAAAAAGTTTAGCAAAAACTATGAAGAAGAAATAAGAATGCAGTGCTTCCCCTAGAAGCCATCTGTATGGGCTTTAATAGGAGCTGTGGGAAATCAGGCCACTTTTATTTAGGTGCCTAAATTGAAAATCTTGGCATCAGAATGCAGCTTTTTGGAGTCTAAAGATTGAAAACAACTTGTCTATGTTGCAGCAAGGAAATGGGAAGAAGACAGAAAGGAAAGAGACGAGACTTCTGGTCATCTGGAAGTATACGGTGGAGAAGAGGATAAATCTGAGGACGATGAAGAGGATCCGTATACTTTTGCCGACTTGGATGACAGTGTGTATGATATGATACTGGCCTCTGATGAGGAGAAAAGAAAGCAACATGGATCCTTTATTATAAACCGGCCACCAGCACCTGCCCCTCGTCCCTTGAGTTCCCCTAAGGAAGAGAACACTCCCTACATAGTACAAGGTAAGGTTTGTTTAAAGATATTTACTGACAGATAAGTGTTGCTCCGGGTAGAGTTGTCTGTTGTGAATGATGAATATTAATTTTCTAAAGATTATCTTCTACTTGAGGCTGAGGTCCTTTGCTTATTAGTAAACTTGAATCAACCTATTCTCTCTTTGAAACAAACTGAAAAAGTATCCAAGTTGTTGCTAATTTCAATTTTGCATCTAAGAGGATGCTACTTTAAAAAAAAACTAATCAAAATTACTTAAGATAGTAACACAATATGATGGAAGATGAAAAATTACTAGACCAAATACTCAACTGGTGTAAATCAGTGGAGCTACATGAGTTTACACCACCTCAGGATTTGGCCTATTCTGTTCAGTGTGTCCTTCAAGCAATTAACCAAAGGGTGCAATATATTGCCCAAGTAACAATATAAAAAAAAAAGCTTTCCTTTCTCCAACCCCAGCTTCAGAGCTTTCTTTACCGTGGTTCTTCCCTTAAATCCCATTTACCCCATTTGGAGTTACATTTTGAGACCTATCATTTAGCCAGCTTTTAACCCATTTAATGTATGCCCATAATCTAAATGTTGTACAATGCCAAATCAAACACCTTACAGAAATCTATGTATATACACTCTTGCCTTTATCAGCACAATTTGTAAATCATCAATAAAAGACATCTTTAGTTTGACAGGATCTATTCTCTAGAAGCCCATGCTGATTGGTATTATTTACATTATCCTCCTTTAATTCTTTATTAATCAAAAGTCCTGTATCAGCTGCTCCATTGCCTGGGATTGATGTCAGAGTGACAGGCCTATAATTACCCAGGTCATCCTGTTTACCCTTTTTAAATATTGGTACAACATTAGCTTTCTTCCTGTCTTTTGGAACTTCCCCAGTGCTCTCAGAGTAATTGAAAATCAACAATAACTGTTCAGCAAGTTCCTCAGCGAGCTTCTTTAAAACTCTTGGAGGCAAGTTATCCAAACCTGCTGATTTAAAATTCTGTCCATTTTTCTTTCATCTATCACAAATCATCAGTAAACCGTGTTGAACTCAGGGGAAGAAGATGTGGAAAAGAGCATTTAGGAACTGATGTTTCAGTATCTATGATTAACATTTCTGTATCCGGAGCGCACACAGCATTTCCT
Organism: Mauremys reevesii; assembly: GCF_016161935.1. Lineage (NCBI taxonomy): Eukaryota > Metazoa > Chordata > Testudines > Geoemydidae > Mauremys > Mauremys reevesii. The sequence continues at coordinate 34,340,370 of NC_052627.1, read as the reverse complement.
TTCCTAGGAATCTTATTGTAGCATTAAATTAGCATTTTGAAATAAAGTATCTTAAAGGTTTTTGTGTGCACAAATTTTCATTGTGATAGTTAATGAGTGAACCTCAAAGATATAGAAGCTCATTTTGGTAGGAATAATTACACATAAATTAGGATGTGTATCTGAACTTTATCAAAGTGATCTGAAATTCCTGCTTCTGAAAAATTGGGTTGGAAATCTCATGGGAGCAGGCGTTCTGGTGAGATGTATAGTACTTCCTGCTTTTGTTCTGTCAGAAATACTGTGAGAACAGTGTTTCCTTTTCTCTTTGAATTACCTGAAAAAGAAAGAAAGATCAGTGAAAAAGTTATCCTGATTTATTTTTTTAATTAAACAAAAATCATACCAAGTTCAGTTTGAGCTTTGAGCCAAAGTTTGGGCAGGTTCTTAATTTATCCAAATCAGTTCATCCATCTCTAACAATTACAGAAGACATTATTCCACAATTGAAAAGCTCCTTTCTTCAGTTCAGTTTTATGTAAATAAGGATGAATCTGAAATATAAACTGGAGTTTAAACTACGCTGAAGGGATGGAAATGAAAGAGAAAATGTATACAGTAGCGTGATTGGTGTTTGGCTGGGATGGGGCTAAAACTCTGTCTCTAAAAAACAGAGTTACCTCAGGTGTCTCTACTCATTACAGTCAAAGCCAAATATGGTTGAATGTAGCTGGGCTCACTGGAGACCAGTTGAATTATGGGGCTGGCCATAGAAAGAGAGAGAGGTTGTTAAGAAGTGGTTTGTCAAATGTGCTGGAAGTGTAGTTTGTTTTGTTTGGGATTTATGATTTGATTATTAATACACAGACATTTTAATTTTACTATGGGTAGTTTGGCATATTGTATTTTGCTGGCCTTTAAGTGTTTGTCTCCTAACATTTCCACAGAAATCTTAAGTGCTGTATAAAGAAAAGCCATTTTGCTACACTGAATATTCTGCATCTGCACCACATTCGCCAAAAGGATCTTTTCTTTTACAGATCTATTATTAATGGTTGTTGGTATCATCAGCATAAGCTATTTCCCTCTAGGTTTCTCAGAATTTAGCTGGATGTAAAAGAATTGCACTAATTTCTTAGAAAGTCATCACTTAATTAGAAAACTAATTTTCTTCCATCTTGTATTCTCTGAGAAAGGACTTGGAAGATAAGACTCGTTTGGTATGTTTAATTTAAATTCCCCATTCTCTTTATTAAGGACATAACCTTGCATTTATCCAATAATAGCAAGAAAACCATAATAAATGTCATGCATTTCTTAAAGGCAGGGCTGGTAGCACCACCTCTTATTAAGATTATCTAACACTTTCCATTATAAGAATCTGATTTCAGTTTTTTGTAAAATTAAGCCAAAATGGTTCAGCTGTTTCGGAAAATGAGAATAGGGGAAAATACATTGTTTTGCCCATGTTGAAAGAGAGTTCTTTGAAGTGCTGTAGTGCCCCCATGCTGTGGAGTAGGGACTGATTGACCGGTGTCGAGTCAGTGAAGAGAAGGAATTCTGATTCATCCGATTCAAATGTAGAGGGGACAAAAACTGGATCTTTAGGAAGGGAAAGGAGTAGTTTGGGACCAAGAGTCTTGTGAGCCTGGGACTGGAGGAGGGGGAGAAATTGTGGCTGTGAGTTGGAAGGGGGAGGATTGGGACTGGCTAAGGAGAATGCAACTGGGAGCCATGTGGGGAACAACTGCTATCAGTTGCTCCATTAGCTATAATGGCAGAGGTTTGTGTGATGGATTAAAAGGTTCCAACCCTGCCGATGAACAGCAATGTGGGTATCAATATGATGTCGCAAGATGGAATTTGTTTTGTCAGTTGTTTTTTTAAAAAAAAACAAACAAACCTCAAACCTGTGTTAAAAGAACATTATTAATATTGTAAATTCAAGCACTCAAAAGTTAGGAAATGCCAGAATTAAGGTTGTCTGTAATTTGGCCCCCTTGTCCATATGCATCAATTAGACGATCACATTTTTTCCCCACAGGACCCCTGGGTGATTCAGTCCACAAGCCTATTTGGTCCTGCTCTTGGGATGAATCAAGATTGAATAGTGTTGTCTGTAGGACCTTTGCATCGTTAGTTGCATCAAGATGGAAGATCTGTACTGAATAAGACATGGGATTGCAGTAATAGAAGGGATGGTCTCATGTTTAACACAGTTGGATGCTATCCTGAAGAGCTGAATTCTATCCCTATTTCTAACACAGAGTTTCTGTGTGGTGCTGAGCAAGTCACTTAAACCAGACTATTCACAGGTGGTCACTAATTGTGTGTTCCTCTTTTTCTAGCCCAACTTGAGATCATGGGGCCTGATCTTCAGAAGTGCTGAATGCTCACATTTACAACTAAAGTAACTGGGAGCTGTGCTCTGAATGTATAAAGTGCTAAGTACTCTGAAAAATCGGCTCCTCGTGTCTCAAATTGGTGTTCAAATTCAGTGGATAATTTTGACCTTAATCTCTGTGCCTCCGTTTCCCATCTGTAAAATGGGAATAACACCACAGCTTACCTCACAGGGGTGTTGCATAGACAAGCTTCATTACAGCATCTCCTAACTTCTGAGTGCTTGATTTGGAAAGAATAGTAAGGTTGCAATGTATTTTTTGTGTGAAATTTACTAGGTAGACCACATTGGGGAACTTTAGCTAAAAGGTGTTATTTAAATGTAAAGAATGTAATTATTGCCAAGGCCCTGATCCTGTATTCTGGACTGGACAGATGTAGCCCAGTGGTGAGTCTGGGATAGTGGGGGCTTGTCCAGGTTTCTGAATTGTTGTGGCCCTCAGATGCTCAGGATGACCATCCCCTGTCAACAGGAAGTAGGTAACCTACTGGTCAGTGTGTATTGTCCTCTTCTATACCGCATCCAGAGAGGATACAAGTCTCTTACTGCTACCACTTACAGAATCTGCTTCTTAAGATCAAGCGGTGGAGATGCATGTGAGTAGCTTAGCAGATCCCCTCACATTCAGTCCTGATGCCAGCCAAGAGGGAGGTCATTTCACAAGTAGATCCTTCTTGAAGTCAGTAGTATTCCACGTAGGCAAAGGGTTATTCCCACAGGGCCTATTTGCAGAAGCAGGGCCCAGTTTCTGTTTATGGTGCTCACTCATAGAGAAATGATCAAATTGCATGTACTACCATTTATGTCTGTGCAAGTACAGCCTGGACTCCAGACTTTAAAACTGTTTCATGACACACTGCCTGCTGGGTACTTTGGCCAGTCTAAAATGCAGGGCTTGATTTCATAAAGTTTCTCGTGTCCAAGTTTGGGTTCTTGTGACAGGGTACTATGTGTAGCACCATGATCACTGGGTTTGCTTCAGCACTGGGAAGAGTGCAGGGTTCATTGAAGCTAATTATACACTTTCTATTGTGGGATTGTGCATAGCTGGTTGATAATCTCTGGGCTAATGAGGTAATTGGATGGAACAGGAAGCAAGGGGCATCTCAGAAGGGTTGCTCAGAGGGTGAGCCTGGGCTGAGGAGTGAAAGTGTCACGGAAGTCTCCCCTGGCTGTAAGCCTGCATTACACTCTGTTACTTTGTAAAAAAGAATAAATACACACCTTGGTGAAAGATAATAACCTGGTGGGTGTTTGGGCCCATGCGAGCACATAAACTGACCAGGCAGTGAAGTATACCAGATAGTGACAGCTCTTATGTCAAGAAATACATTAAATTCTGTGACCTTTGGGCTCACAGAAGAACCCATGCTCAAAGTCACTTGGTCTTCTCCAGCCCTTGCTGACCCCATCCCAGCCTTGGTCCACCGTGTCTCTAGATTTCCTCGAGGAGCTGCCCTGCTCTCATGGGTGCATGGTGGTGCTAGTCATGCTCAACCTCCGGATCAAGATGGCACAATTTGTTTCTGGCCACAAAATCCCTACCGCCCAGGAAAAAGTGTGCCTCTTTTCTAGTTCCATGGCTGCCAACCAGGATCGTGTCAGACGGAGACCCACACTTCATCTCCCACTTTTGGCATGAATTTTTTAAGCTCCTTAGCGTGGAGCCCCCTCCGGCTAATGGGCAGATGGAATGGGTCAATCATTTTTTGTGTGAAATGTGTCAATCATTTTTTGTGTGGAGCAGTATCCCTATTGTTCCCTGAACTACCAACAAAGTGACCCTATGTGGACTTTGCTTACAATAATTCAACCCAGGTCTCAGCACAATAGAGCCTGTTCTATGTCAGTTATGGCTTCCATCCACGCTTTCACTGAGCCTCACCCATAGGTTCCCCCATACCTGCAGCCATATTAAAAAAGCAAAACTTTAGAAGCAGACGGAAACAAGACTGTGACTCATTGGACCGGAGAAATATGTGACTAATCAGCTTTCCATAGGTCACCAACAATTTGACCACAATTTGGGATTTGTTGATTTAGAGGCAATGAACATAGGACCCCATGATACCATTTATACACAGCCACTTTTCAGAGTAGGACTACGCTTTGAAGGATGATGGTCAGATGCTCAGCTGGTGTAAATTGGCATCACTCCATTGACTTCCACAGAGCTGTGATAATTTATACAAGTTGAGTATCTTGGCCCTGTGTCTCCCATCAGATGAAAGTAAAGAGATCTGTAATTTAATACTTTTATGACCCTTCAGCTAGGAGACTCCCCTCATTATTTTTTTAAATTGTTATGAGTTCTAATAAGATTTCTCTTAATTTCATGTAATATTTTTGTCAGATTATACTGAACATGCAAACTTTTATACTGAACACTCCACTAAACGTACTGCATCTTTAATAAACAGTTGAGTGTATCCCTGCTTGTTGTTTAATGCACACCAGTGTAAATATTCTGTCTTTATATGAAAAGTTCATCAAAAGACGAAGCTGCAGAGTGGTGCCAAATAGCGCTTTGTCCAGATGGTGCGCATTCCCTGTGTGCTCCCTCTCCATTCCTTAAATTCTTAATATTCCTTACCAGGTTATTTCAATATGTTTCCAGCTATGTGCTGTCAAAACAATTGTTAACTAAATGTATTAAGGGATTTTGTTTTTATTTTACAGTGAAATTGCAATGTTCATTATAAGTGCCAGATTAAAGTCCTGGAACCCAATTTTCTCAATTTATCCTCACAACAGGTGCAAGCTTTCCCACAATGCCCAGCAGTGTGCCCCAACTCAGACTTTTGAGGACTGCCTCAAGGCTTGAGGGGATACATTTAGTATCCCTCATTGATCAGTCACTTACCTTCTTGCTGAACCTACTAATGAGGGTGCTAATTGTCATCAGGGTGCTAATTGTCATCAGTGTTGTTTGTTATGTGGACACCTGGTCCAGCAGGAACTAGAATGAAGCCACAAACTTGTTTCATATGTGTCGTTAAAGAGCTCTCAGGGGGCAAAGGCTTTTACTATTCTGCTTCAGCCAACCAGTGACATGCTGTAGTCTGTGTCTCATTACATATCCCTCGGGCCATATAGTCCCCCACAAGTACATGAAAACATTTTAGCATCTAAAAGTGGCTATCCCTGGGACAAATTTCAAGCCAAAAAGTCAGTAGTGGAACAATATTCCAAAATCTATTCCAGAACAGAGTACAAGTTGCACTCTAGCATCTCATCAAAACCATATGAATTTGCACCACATGCAGCAACCAGTGGGTGGGTTTTCGGGGAACAGAACTATTCCATATAAAGAATAGGCAGTGTTTACCCAAATGCTGTAAATATCCCTAATTTCCAGTGCCTTGGAGACTCAAGAAACAACAGATTTCTTGTAACTATAGCAATCAATTCCAGTGTCAGAGATCTCTATTATACTAAGCACCGAGATTGTTTAATGCTCTAGTAGTTTTACTGGCTAGAATGGGGATTTTTTATTCTGCTTGTAAACTGGTATGCTAACTTTATTGGCTAGATTGGTAAACTAAGATTAGATTTTAGATGAGCAAACTTTGGGGCATTAAGAAATCTACTGAAAAGGTGCAATGGGAAAAATATTTTTAGAATGCACTACTGTGATTGAAAGCTGAGGAATCCATCTGAGGCAAAAAAAAAAGGGTGCAGTTTTGTCAGTCCTCTGGGAGAAAAAATGCTACTTTGTATTAAATAATTAAATATTAATTGGGCTAGTGTGAGAAAGACACATAGCCCTGTGGTTAGGGCACTCGCATGAGAGGCGGAAGACCCCTGTTCAAGTCCCTTTGCCTCATCAAGCACAGTGAGGAATGGCCATTTTGAGTAGAGTTAGACATGCTCCGAGCACCCCTAGTGGATTGAGTCCCAGAAGTAAGATAGGCAAGGGGAAGGCCTATCTTGACCATCTTTGAAGATCGCGCTGGCACTTAGGTGTGAGGATAAATACGCAGACATCTGCCTCAGGCAGTAGGGTGCATGCCCAGAGGTGAAAACTTAGGTGCCCAGGGAACTTTTACAGTGGAAATTTAGGCAGAGTTAAGATAGCTGACAAGGGGAAGTTTTGTGAATTGCAATAGTACCTAAATTGGGGACATAGGCACCTAAACCTGGGGGTACAAGTTCCTAAGTCCTTTTGTGGCTCCATATCCCAAATAAGACATAATTTTGTTTTCTTTCTGATCCATCTGCAAATACTGTATGTCTTTAACTATCTCTCAGCAGAAGTGACCACATGCTAGCAATAATATTTGTGGAGAGGAATAGGAGTAATTTGAAACTAGGAATTGCTGAAACTTCCCATTTTCTCACTTTTTGAACTGCTTTGGAGGGTGTGATGCGGTGTGTACTCCACACAGGCTCTGAAGGGGTTAATGAGGGCCTAAGAGGCCAAATAACATACCTGGCTGCACCTGAGAAAGAGAGTGAGAGAGGCTTAATGGATGACCAAAGCCCAGCTGGGCTGGAGCTGGGTGGTGATTATAAAGCTAGGAAGTTTGTAGCACAAAGAGGCTCAGGGGATTTGGATAGATGTGGGTGGCTCTCTTGCTGGGGCTGAAGCGGAAAGCTGGTCAGGCTAAACTGCTGGTCAGGGGGGAGATGGAAGTGATAACAAATTATACTCAAACCAGGCTAGAAAATGTGGATAGGGAAAGCACTGAGAAAAACTGGATGAAAACAAGGAAAAATAAAAGGATAGATTCTTTAGAACCAGCAGAAAGAACAGCAAGTGGGAAGGCAGGAATGGGATGTGGGGGGAAATTATGTAACAGTAAAATCCCCACCTAAAGAGAAAGATGGGGTATGTCAACCACCTGATGATTGTTGAATGGTTCAAAAAAAGTGTTTGGCGATATAATAAGAGCTGGGAAACTACCTGGTGGAGTCTTGTTAGTGGAATGCAAAAACAAAGAACAAGTAGGGAAGCTCCTTAAGACAAAGGTGCTAAGAAAGCTAAATATGAACTGTTAGCTGCCTGGATTCCTAACTGAAACAAACAGGGTAGATGCTACAGGTGTCAAAGATTTGGTCAAATAGCAAATAATTGCAAAGGGAAATTAATGTGCAGCAAGTCTGGAGGAGACCATTCATGTAATAATTATGAGGAAGGGACAGAACAAAAATGTTGTAACCGTGAAGGAAAACACAGCTCAGCATATGGAGAATGTGCCAAGGCAAAGCAAGCTAAAGGAATATAAAAACAAAATCATCAACATCTCATATGCAGGAGCGTTAGGAGACAGCTGAAGGGGAAAAATAATACCCAGTTCGGGGCAGTGATTAGCAAGCAACAAAATACTGAGAAGAAAGTAATGAGTGCCACTGGGGTAAAATGAGATGATATACTACTTATAGAAAAAGAAATTGCATCTGTGACTGAAGTCATACATTGTACTTCTTTCAGACAGGAAAGAAAATAGAAAATGAGACTTGTAGTTAAAGCTGCTGAAAAGTACCTATGAACTAGCAATCTATCAGAGGAACATATCCATACTTTCCTAACTGAAGGAAGTATTGAAGGTTACAAGAAGGGGGGTGACTATTTTTATCTGGAATGCACATAGCCTTATTGCACATGGGCAGGAATTAAAGAAATGTTACTGATATGAAAACAAAGCCTGATATACTATGCATAAAAGAGATTCAGCTAGTAAAAGAACTAAAATCACACATATAGACATGCTAGAGAAATAGGAAAGGATGGGGGTGTCTGCACCTTTTGTTAAGGAGAATCTAAACTGCCTTAATTTAGAGTTAAAAAGTTAAATATCAAGTATTCTGCTGTTGAGATACTGATACAAAACAGCTATGCATCTCTCAAACTATATAATGTTTATAACCGTTGCAGAAAACTAGAGACTGTATAGAACTGATAGAATTAACTGCGAATGTTACATGCCCATACATTATCTGCAGTGATCTGAACAATCACAATAGACTGTGGGAAAGTTGGAAAAATTATAAGAATGGAAAATGTCCTAGAGCAATTTTTTGAAGATAATAATATAGTAATATTACGTGATGGAAGACCTACCAGGTTCACTGCAGCAGACTGAAGCCTTTCTTGCCGAGACCTAGGAATAGCTTCTAGTAACATAGCAAGCAAATGCATCTAGGAAATTTACAGAGAGGAGGGAATGGGTAGTGACCAGTTTCTGACATTCATTATATATCAAGGAAGAGGAAATACAAAGATGAGACTAATACACCCCCCACTTGGAACCTGAAAAAAATCAAATTGGAAACTTTTTAACATGAGGAACATGTGGGCAAGCAGTGTATAAGTGGGGATACTGAGGAATTCTGTAGTAATATTACTAAGGAAATTATAAAGACGGCCAGCCTAGATATACCTAGGATACCAACCTTTATAAAAGATAGAAAATCATACTGTGGTGGAACAAGGAATGTGACCAGTTCATTAAGGAAAGGAACAAGGCATATAAGAAGCAAGAACTACACTAAATGGTGAGGACTTAATGACGTTTTAAAAAAAAGTAAGGCACTTGCACGTAGCGCTATAAAAAGGGCAAAAAGAGAAAGCTGGAGGAGATACTGTGGGGAAATACATAAAGATATCAATACATCAGAAGTACACAAACAATTTCAGAAAATGAATGGAATAAGAGCAAATAAGAGCATCTTGAAAATGTCACCAAAAGAATCAACGATGCACTTCAGAGTAATTGAGAATGGGGAAACAGGTGGGGTTTCAAGTTCTTCATTGACAAAACTAAAGATATGATCTTCACAACTTGAAAGATTCAAAAAGAGATAACATTACATTATCTATATGACCAGCAGATAAGTATAATGAAAACATTTCTTAAGTGTGATATTTGATAGAGACCATATTGCAAATATTATAGGTAAGTCCAAAGGGGAGAATCAACCTACTTAAAAGTATCTCTGGAACTTCCAAGGGAGCAGATAAAAAAAACAGTGATAATGCTATACAGAGTGCTAAACAGACCTAATATTGAGTATGGCTGCCAGGCCTTCAGATCAGCATGAAAAACAAATCTGAGAAAACTAGACAGTATCCAAGAACAGGCATTGCGTATAGCATGTGGTGCCTTCATTACTACAGTTCTGTGTGCAATGCAGGTAACAGCCAGAGAAATGCCTATCACTCTTAGAATGAAGCTCCTAGACTTAAGCTTTTGGTGCAAAGTATTAGATGATAGTGAAGATAACTCTGCACTAATACACTGTTGCGGATTAACTGGAGACTGGGTAGGACAAAAACTCAAAATTCCTTGTGTAAGTAGTGTAAAGAAGTGGGTAAAGGACATCAGTGAAAAGAGAGGCTTAAGAAAGGCCAAAAACTATAGCGATGGGAAAATACCTATCACTGGAAATCCATCCCCCCCCACCCCCGAGATAGAAATGGAATTATATAATAAACAAAGGAGAAGAGTGATAAATGTACAAGATTTAGCAAATCAGTGTATCTGTGATAAGTGGAGACACTATTGTCAAATGTATACTGACAGCTCCAAAGAAAGAATGGGTGGAGCAGGAACAGCTTTCTGTGTGCTTGTCTTCAGAGTCAAGAAAGAGGTAAGGCTAGCTAATTTCATCCCTGTCTTTATGGGTGAGCTAACAGTGAATGGCAGTCATAGATTCGGGAAGTGAGTCTGCTGCACCACAAACTCAAGAAGTAGTTGTAGTCAGGGGCTGCAAGGAGCGTGTCTGCAGCCACTCTTGCGGGAGGTGGGGGATTAGAAGAAATAAGATGTGGTCCAGAGAGACGGGAAGGACTCTGAGGGAGTAGACCTTGGCTGCTAGCTACAAGGTCCCTGAACAGAAACCCAGAGTAGAGGTTCCCCTACCAGCCACCAAGGAAGGTGGGGTGAAACCCCCTGAGGTAAGGGATGTAATGACCATGGAGCCCAGAAAGAGGCAGACCTGCTCTATGGTCATTGGATTAATGATGGGTGGGACTCTGTTACCCTGGAGTGGGGTGACTAAAGCATGACCTGGCCAGAGGACCAAGTTGTGAAAAGAGAGACCATTGGTAGGAGGGTGCCATATGGGAAGACAGCCACTACACCACTTCTGGCCACAGGGAGGTGCTCCTGCAGTGAGTGAACTCCTTTACAGAGGGGCACATAAGAACTTCACTGGGGGTTGATCAGGTATTGAAAAGACTCCCATTGACTTCAACAGGCTTTGGTTCAAGCGCATATTGCATAAGGAATTTTGCCCTTACTGTTTGTCCTTTTGGAGTACCACACTCACTTTTTCTGCAGCATGCAAAAAAGATGAGCATGGTGTGGATATCACATTACACATGCACATACACAAATGCCCTTCTTGTGACAGGAGAATGAGACTTTTATTTTGCTAAAATTAATTTTGTTAATATATGTTTTGCAGAAGATTAGGTGTAATTTCCTCCCATTGTGTCGTCAATGTGCCATGCACCAGACAGGAAATTTCAGCCCACTGTGTTTTATTGCAGGACTGCAGTTTTTCAGACACTAGCAATGAAGAAGCTATAGGTGTAGATATACATAGAATAATGTTCAAAGCAAATTCATACAGTATCACTTCTTCTCTCTGAGGATAACAATGTGGATATGCCCTTTGAAAGCTCCGTACAACAAAAATGGGACTCCAAAGCCTAATGTATCCAAAGTTTTAGACTTATGTAATTGTTCTATTTTCATAATGAACCTAGTATTCCTGAGATACACTGTGAGAGGTCTTCCAACTTCTAACTATCATATGTTTACCTACTAATAGGGCATGGCTACACTTGCAGATGTAGAGCGGTTTGAGTTAAACCAGCCTTCGTAGAGCGCAATAGGGTCCACACTGACAGCTGTAAGCACACTGGTGTGGCCATATTGTCAGCTCTTGGAACCAGGGATTTGGAGCAATCAAATTTTTGAATTGCACCACTCCAGCTCCGCTCCAACTGGTCCGCGCTCCAGCTCCGGGCTCTGCTCCAAAGCCCTGCTTGGAATGGTCACAGAGAGCAGTGCATTGTGGTAGCTATCCCAGCATGCAAGTGGCTGCAATGTGCTTTTCAAATGGGAGGTGGGGTGGGGTGGAGTGTGACAGGGAGTGTGTGGTGTGTATGTGGGTGGAGAGAGAGTGGGTTTTTGGGGGCTGAGAGCATGTCAGCATGCTGTCTTGTAAGTTCAGACAGCAGCAGAACCCCCGTCTCTCTGTCCCTCCGTGTCTCTGTCTCACACACACAGCAATCCACAGTAATGGTTCCTTTGTCTCGGAGTAGATATGCATGCCAGCTGCCAGAAACGGAGCTTTCAAAGGGCATATCCGCTTTCCTGCAGCGATTACAAAACAATGGCAAGAGTTGCCACTTGACTTAAGGGGATTATGGAACGTTTCCGGAGGCTGATCAGAGCGCAGTAATGCAACACCTTGTTCATACTGATGCCTGGGCATTTCAGCCAATGCGCACTAAGCATTAATCTTCTCACCAAGGTGAAGTACCAGGAGCGCTCTAGCCCTGGAGTCAGAGCACTCTACGTGCCTTGCCAGTGTGGACAGGTAGTGAGCTAGGGCGCCCGGGGCTGCTTTAGGGCGCTCTAGCTTGCAAGTGTAGCCAAGCCCATAGAAGCTGCAGAGCAAGAGTTCTTGGGGTGGTCTCTTGCCTAGCAAGTAATTAGCACCCAGCAATTTAATGTCACATTCTGTTGATTAATCAGTCCACTTGACTGTTTTCCCCAGTATTCTCCTATTGCTGGAAAAACCCATACGCTGCTATTATATAAGCTTCTGGTAGTACTTTACAACCAAATTTGTCATCTTGTATCTGACAGATTCCGACGAAGTATGATAGCAAATTGGAAATAGAATTGCTAGTGAGTTTCGGATTAATGTTTTCACATTTGTCATTATTCAGTGATACACCTTTTAATATTTTTTATGCTTTTGATCTGAGAAAAACTAAGGATGCTTTTGACTAACTAATTACCTAGTTATATGAGACAACAGATGACAATCTGTGTAAGTTGAGATGAACAATTATGACACTATTTTTTTTCAGCAAGTGTGCTTTGGCCTTCTGCAAATAATATTACTGATATAGTAATTCTATACCGGATGACGTCTGCAACTATTTTGAAGATGTCTCTTTAGCTGCTTGAAATTCTGTTAATAAGTGGTTGCCAGACCAGTATTTATGATCTGTTTATTTTAAAGAAATTACTTATTTTTGTTGTGGATTCATATAGGGCTAGATTGTGTCTTTAGGCACAGTGCATACCAGCTGCAAATTGCATCCTCCCCAACCTGCTCAGCTGTCTTAGATAGTGTATTCGTTTTCTTGATGATTTATTCCTGTTCACTTGGATCCAAGGTCCAGGTAGCCTATGCAGGACTATGAGGGGGGATGCTGAGTACCCTTTATTTCTGTGGATGGGTGTGTCACCCAAGCAACAGTCTAGCCCTCACTATTCAGAACTTTTCATTCACCCTAGTTGATTTCTCTTTGTGAAAGCCAAGATTTTTAAATTTTTATTTTAATATTTTAAATGTGTGAATTTTCCCACTGGGTTTATCAATGTTAGAGACCTTACGCAAAATTCACTTTTTTTCGTTTAGCCTTCCACTGATGACCTCTACCCTAGCTTTCATTACAAGGCAGTGCTCCAAATGTTAATAACAAATGAAATATATGAAAGAACAAAACAAAAGAAACCAAAAATATCTAACAAGATATGAACATAACAGTCAGTATAACTCATGACCCCTAACTGTGTCAACCCTCATTCTTCCATATTCCCTGCTTGCTGTCCTCTGTTTATTGACATCCCTTGCTGTATTTTGTCTAATGTAGATTTTAATCTCCCCCAGGTAACAGACTTGTCAATTTTATTTTTCTAAATGCCATGCACACCTGGGATGATCTTTAAGTAATAAAATAATTACACTAAGTAAAGCTAGAAATAATTCTGTATATACATCTATCAGTGCACCATAACTCTGAGTTGTAACCTACCCCTACTATTTCATTCTTGGCCTTCTCCTCATCAGATTCAGTCATTGTAGTTAATTGTGTGATTGTTTTATGATGTGACCAGATATTCAGTAAGGATAAGTTTGAAACTAACAAACTTATTCCGATTGGTGACCTAGTTAAGATGTGAACATTGATATTAAGAAGAAAAATCCTGGTGTATAAATTAACTCTCACTATCATTGAGCCCTGTATCCCAGTGTAGAATTTTTTTCAAATTTTGTGATTAGTAATTGTCAATGTTTCCTAAGCAATGCAGTTCTTGTTATAGGTAGCCTGCTAAGAAGAGACTCAGTGAAGTTGACAAATAAATGCAACTTGAATAGCCATGATCAAGTGATTTCAGATGAGTGATATCCACCGTTCTGTCTCCTTCTGCTGCATCATGCATGTATTTTACTGAAAGTGTTGAATAGGTGACATTATGCTGATTTTCTGACTCAGTCACATTCATTCTCAAGAGCGCAATTTCACAAAAGTTGCTTCATTCATATCAATAATGGATTATTTTAAAAATCAACACAAATTGTGTACATGTCATCAGTGATTTTTTTTGTCTTTAGACATGGTGTTGCTAACACAACAATCAGTAATTTTCCTGTTTTAGCCTCCTGTTTTAGACAGCTAAAGAGGAAAATAAAATTAGGGGTAGCCCTTGCTATTTCCAGGTCTTTGTCTTTTAACTCCATTTGTCTCTTGTAGTCAGCCTCTCTGGCTTGTAGTAGCTCCCTCTCCCTCTTGTAGTTAGCTACCCTGGCTTGTAGTAGCTCCATCTCCCTCCAGTGGGTAGCTTCCTCCCTCCGGTGGGTAGCTTCCTCCCTCTCCTTTTCTGCCTCAAGTAATTGTAATTGCAATCTAGCAAGGTCCATTTTTTCAAGTGTATCACTCATGTCTGTGCCCTCTGGTGCTGGCCACACCCCTCTGCAGTCAGGGAATGTACTGTTTTGCTTGCTTCAGTTCCTAACCCTGTCTATGCTCGACTAAACAAAGAGAAATCAAATGTATTGTTTTGCAAATTGTGTTCCGCGGGAGTGACTGTTTACAGCCACTGACTGTGCTTTTGACCGAGAAAGAAAAAAAAATTTCCCCCTCCACCCAAGAGCAAGACAAACTGGTTTAACCAGTGTCTCTCGCCCTTGCTAAGTAGCTCTCAGTATGTGGTCTCCTGTAACGAAGCCTTGCCAGAAAACCCTCATTCCCTCCAGCCAATGTAGCTGAAAATTCCTTCTAACCCTGAAAAACTGCTTTAAACCCCCTTTGGTAGAAAAACCTTGCCTCTGTATGGCTCTCAGGTTCGTCACCGGTGCCAACCATGTCATAGGTCTCACCCCCACTTAGAGCTGTTGGGTTCCAAAATGGGGACCTGCATGGACTCCCCTAAACTAAAATCCTAGTTTAGATCTGGTAAAAGCTGCCACCACCCAATAATGTACGTGTATTGGGACACAGTCCTTCCCCAAAATCCTTAGGGATCCCAAGAGCCCCAAATCCATGGAGTTCTTACACCTAGGAGAAATAAACCATTCCCCCCTGCTTCCTCCCCCATCCCTTTTCCTAGGAGAGATACCGGGATCCAACTACAGAGGGACGCTTTCCTCCTCCCCCCTTCCCTTTCCCTGAGAATTCACCCAAGGAAAGATCAACCAAGTCCTTAACAGAAAAGATTTATTAAAGAATAAAAAGAAAGTAACTGTCTCTGTAATACCAAGATAGAACAATACCCAGGGTCTAAACTTATCAATTTTTTGAGAGAATTCCCCCTTCCTTCTTTCTCAGTAAAAGCAATAACAGTACAGAATTAAAGAAATTCTATAGCAAAACACAGAATTGCAAATACAGAAATAAAAGTATAAGAATACTAGTTCCTTACTAATACTCACTAGCTTGAATAGAAGAATTTATTGCAGAAACCTGGGAGGGCTTGATTAAGATGTCTGTACTCCCGTAACTCCCAAGAGAGACTCTCTAAAAAAAAAACAAAGAACAGAAAAAAAAACTTCCCTCCACAGGGATTTGAAATTATCTTGTCCCTGATTGGTCCTCTGGTCAGGTGTCCACGGGTACTGCTTGTTAACCCTTTACAGGTCAAAAAAAAACCTTAACCCTTAACTAACTGTTTATGACAGAGACATTTAACTAAATTCATCAAAGTTTACATCTCTCATAATGTTTTCAAGATGTCATCTCCAAGTAAATTTTTGATCTTTCAAAGTTCAGATGTAGTTGCCTATGCCAATTCCTTATTTCAGTTTTGCATTAGAAACTGAGCAAAGCTTAGGGAGCCAAATTCCAACTCCTTTAGTCTGCAGCCACTGTGCAAACAGAATACAATAACCAGGGTCCTGTGTATATTCTGCAACTCCTATTGGCAAAGAATTCACTGTGGAAAGTCCCCTTTGCCATAGAATTGTGCTGCAGAATCTCAGATTTCATTTTTAAAAGTATTTTCTAGTCTGTAGGGTTGTAGAGAGATGCTTGGTTCAAGTTTTCAAGGTTGAAATAGTGCATCTGCAGAGCCTGAAACAATAGCTTGAACACGTGTGAACTGTCCCGTTCATCTCAGTCAGGGTCCTGTGGATTCTGTAATTCTGCAACCCTGTCATTTGGCATTTTTCCAAGGTGTCACTGCAGTCATGCTTTGAAGTATTTGTTTTCTTCTTTCTCTTCCCTGCTGGAATCTGCCTACATCTGCTTTTTGCTCTCCAGCTTTCCTTACACGAGAAAGTTAATTGAATTACAGTGCATGCTTAAAAGAATGCCAGACATGTTGTGGAAATGCAGCTAGGGCATCTAAACCATTTTAACTGTCTTGTAGTGACACCTGGGGGCGGGGAGAGTTAAAACAAATATAATGTTTCTTTAGAGATCTAATCAGAGATTACAAACTCTGAAATGCCTTAATCATAAACATATGGTTAACGCATAATATGACTATAGGACAGAGTTAAGGTTATTTATGTATGCATTTTCATACTTACTATATTTGTATTTCTTTTTAAATTGAACCTGGAAAACTGAATTTTCAGGGTTTATAATGCTTTTGGTGGGGGTGATTATAACATTCCTGTAATGCATTGTACCCTAAACTAGTTACAGGTACTCTCAATCTTAACTCCATTTTGACATAGTTTTTCTCTGGGATATATGTATCTATGTATTGTATGTAAAGTGTATTGGTTTTTCATTTATAGTTTGTTGGATTTCTGTTTTTTGACATACATGCACCATACACATGCCTTAATCAGCCATAATATGAATATACATTGAAAAGGCCATCTTTTTAGTATTTTAGAGATAATTGTAGGTTCAGGTTGGCTAAATAAGTGTAATAGAAGTGCATAGCTTCATACTTGAATTACCCAAAGCAGAGAGGCTCAGAAAATAGAAACCTGCCTTGGATGGAAATAAATTGATATCTTGGCCATCA
Source organism: Mauremys reevesii (assembly GCF_016161935.1). Taxonomy (NCBI): domain Eukaryota; kingdom Metazoa; phylum Chordata; order Testudines; family Geoemydidae; genus Mauremys; species Mauremys reevesii. The sequence goes on along the minus strand of NC_052627.1, from coordinate 34,323,534 downwards.
AAATGAGGGTTTGTTTTACTGATGCCCTTTGCACCTTTTTATTCTTCTTTATGTGGGAAAGGACAGAATAATCTTCCTATGTCACACAAGCAAGCCCTTTCCCACATAGTACTTCAACCATATACCAGATGTTACAACAGGGGTGGGCAAACTAAGGCCCGAGGGCTGCATCTGGCCCTCCAGATGTTTAAATCCGGCCCTCGAGTTCCCACCAGGAAGCAGGGTCGGGGGCTTGCCCCGCTCTGTGTGGCTCCTGGAAGCAGCAACATGTCCCCCCTCCAGTTCCTAGGCATAAGGGCAGCAAGGGGGCTCTGCACGCTTCCTCCACCACAAGTGCAGCCCCTGCAGCTCCCATTGGCCAGGAACCTGAGCTGCCTGGCTGCGCCTCCGTGTAGGAGCTGGAGGGGAGACATAGAGCTGCTCTGGGTGCTGCTTGAGATAAGTGCTGCCTGGAGTCTGCACCCCTGACTCCCTCCCCATGCCCCATCCCTGATTCCCCTCCCATCCTCCAAACCCATCGGTTCCAACCCAGAGCACCCTCCTGCACCGGCAACCCCTCATCCCCAGTCCCACCCCAGAGCCTGCACCCTCAGCAGGAGACACCCTCCTCCCCCACCCCACCCCGGACTCCAGCCCCCAATTTCGTGAGCATTCATGACCCACCATACAATTTCCATACCTAGATGTGTCCCTCAGGCCAAAAAGTTTGCCCACCCCTGTGTTACAACATATGAGTGGTAGAGCTTGATTCATCTCTGTACGTGTCCATTGTATATACAGCATTATGCTTAGACATCTTTTCAGTCATTCCAAAAATTGGACTAATTTGTTTTCACTTACTTCGCCCACACTGAGCATTTGTTGCCAGTTGAAATCATTTCAGCAAGATGCAGAGTGGTTTTAACGATTTTACTTTCAACAGCTGGAAGACTAATTCCATTTCTGATTACTCCAGCATTTCAAAGCTCAGCAGAAATCTCAAAGCCTATCAATTAAAGTACTTCCCAATCAGGGATATTGTCGAGAGTACCCATCCTGGACTCACTTCATTTCCCCTATTGATGATTTTGCTAGAAACTCTGCTCTTAATTCTCACACCCCAAGCTATTGATTTAACAATACTAGTAGAAAATAGAGTACAGATGCCTTTTTATGCAGTAATAATCACAACTTCACCTCTATATTGTGGTTACTCTATTGTCCCCTACTTTAAAAAGGAAAAATCCTTTGAACACCAATAACCCTAGACATACAAATGGGAGAAAACGCCCACAATGGAGAAAATACTGCAGTTGGACTAGGTGGGCTCTATGGAGGTAAAGGTGAGAGAGTCAGAGAGGTGAAATCTAACCCCCTAAACTGAAGCTAGGGATGGGTTTCAATAAGGACACTTCTAGGGTGGGCAAGCAGGGCAGTCGCCCCAAATGCCAACATTCAGGGGGCTCCATACTACTCAGCTGGGGGTTTGGTTTGGTTTTTCTCAGCAGGCTATTTTGGTTCATTTGTTTTTTGCTCAGCTGCTTGTTTTGGGGATGGCACCAAAATCCATTTTCTATCCTGGCTGGCAAAACCCCTAGGGCCATTCCTGGGCATCGGTCCAGTTTTTTAGTGTATTCACAGCACTTGTGCAGTGTGTTGCATTCCCCAGAACATGGAGCTTGTGGCCACTCCCTTGGCTGGCTTCCATCAGCACCTTCCTTACCATTCTGTGCAAGGTCAATCTGAAGACCCATCCTGCATTAGAGGCGCTCCCTTTATGACTTCCACTCCCCACACATGTGCAAAGACCAAGTCATGAGCTTAAATGGCACTGAGGCCTGGCCCGCTACACTATAAGTAAATGTCCCTAGTAAGAATAGATGCCTCTTAAATAATTCCATATGTTCGGTAACATAAAGATAACCCCACAGTAGCATGTGTAAAAGTTTGGGGACAAATTCTATCCCAAAATGCACATGCACAGATTCTATTTTCATCTATGGAAATGGTGCGCTTAATGCAAGGACATAATTTTTCACTTTTATTTGGACAAAGATAACTCCCTCTCCTCTGGTCCCTCCCCACACTTTATCCTTAATCTCATTCACAAACGAGGAATTGACATTTTGCTCCTCACAGGGCAAATCTGACAGCAGCAGCAAGAAACTGCAATAATTGCATTATTAGTGAGTAAGTTAGAATGTAAGTCATGAATGTAATGATCAAACATACTCAAGAGCAAGTTAACTTAAATAGATTAAAATATTATCCAATAAAGTTCACAAAACAAACATATTAAAGGTTAATGCTAGGAAAAGCCATACTTTAATCATCTTTGGTATAAGATACCTGAAAAAATAATAACAAAAGAAAGATAAATCAAGATGATATATAGCAAAGACAGTTAAACTAGGATACCCAAAAATCTTTGCAAAAAAAAACTTTAAAATCCATTGGGCAAATATATTTATATTAACATCTAATATTACCTCCTTCTGGAAAAATTACATGAAGCAAATTATGAGCCTTTACTGAAAAGATTTTTAAAATGTTTAATGGCAGAAATGACCATTTTGGTTCTTCTTTCAAATCCTTCCAATAGAAATCCCCATAAAGATATTAGAATATTGCAATTTTCTATTTTACAATATATTTAGTGTAATAAGATCATCAAGGTTAATTAAAGAAAATGATATAGTGCTGGTGGCATGTAATGTAATGGGCCTTAATAAGATTGTAAGATGGAGGCAGTCATGAACACCAGATGAAGGTTATAAAAGTTCCTTCACTGGAGGTTTTCAAAAGGAGGCTGGATAGCCATCTGTCTTCGATGGTTTAGACTCAACAAATCCTGCATCTTGAAAGGGGATTAGACTAGATGACCCTTGTGGTCCCTTCTAATCCTATGATTCTATGACTCTAAACTGAAGCTGGAAGATTTCAGTAACCTTTTACAATATATAATGTTCTTATTAAAATACCTGAAACTTGCTGAAAAGGGTCCCCATCCATTTTAAAATTCTGGGACTAGACAAGGATTCTTCTCTAACAGCAATTCCCCCCAGGAGATACTCATCCCATGTTTAACAAATGAGAAAAAATACCCTGTAAAACCATCAACCTGTAAAGAGGAGGGGAAGTAATTAGAGGGGAGAAAATAATGGACACAGAGATATTATAAAGAGTTTTCAATACAGATATGATACTAGTATCTAACTGTCACAATTCAAACATTTTATTTCAAATTCTTGACAGAGGTAGGCTTTAAGAGACCACTCACCAAGATTAAAAAGATTATAGCCTCCAAGGGCATAATTTTAAAACTATATGATGAACTTTTATTAAACTTGCTGTAGGGCTAATTAAGAAAATAAAAGAATTAAAGTTAGGTTTTTTGGTTAAGAAAATAATATATTCGCTTTATTATTCATCGCTAGTAAAGAAAAGTTCCCAATCAGTAAGTAAAAGAAGGTTGTGAGAATAATAAGACGTATAACCTGGCTGTTGCTTGTCATGTGGGAAGGATGTATGGTTCAAAAAGCAACTAATAAAATAAAGAGCTGCAGTAACAAGGCAAAGAAAAACTGTCTTAAAAGAAACAAGCACAACCCTTCCCACTGTTCTGCTGGTGAGCAAGAAGGGATGAGGAGATAAGAAAGGAAGGCCTTAGAGGAAGGAAATTGGGTTTTTGCTAAAGTCAGCAAGTTAACTGAAGGTACAAAGAGAGCTGTGAATCTGAAGGTTCTTTGTCAGATCCTACCTGGTCATGCTGGAGTTCACCAGGATGAGATGGTTTCCCCTAGCTCTGACCTATTTGTAAGTATAGTGATTGCATGCTTATGAATACTTTGTTACTGTATTGGGTGTAGTGACTGCTTATTTTTAAGCTGTTAGGCATGCCTATTGCAATTGCATAAAATACCATTTGGCCTTTGGCCTTAATAAAGGAATTCATGGTTAAATTAGTCGGGTGGTCTCTGATATTAATATAGTAATTTCAAATATTAATTTATTCCAACACTTGCCATTGAAGACTAATGTAATTATATTAATAAGTGGAGAAAGTTTTAGATAAGAAAATTCCCTGCAGTCTTGATTCAAAGCCCACTGATGCCAATGGTAATCTTTTCTTTGTCTTTATTGGTCTTTGGATCTCATCTGGCTGTGGTCTCTTATTTGCCATATAGCAGCTCCTCTTTCGTATGTGTAACTATAAAAGAAAATAATCATAAGTGCTATTAAAGTGGTACCTGACAACCTCTCCTTTAAAGGAAATCTACAGAGCTGTGTCATTGCCTTTAGCTATATTTGGTAGAAAAATTCCTAAGCACAGGAATATTAGTCAATTATCTTAAACTTCATCATGGACAGAACAAAAGAGAAATTACCAATGGATCTATTAGTAAAACTTTGGGGGCTTACAAATAAAAAGATCTATCCACTCCATAATAAAAAATTGCTCACACATTTTGATAGCATCAGATCTGCGTTTTGGCAGTGCTTTGAACAAGAAAGGAGCCCCCTGACAATATACTGCGTCTTAGAGTATGGGATAGTCTCATAATGGACAAGCTCCTGGATGATATAAGACAGGGGGAGATTAGATTCTTACAGGTTTGGCTATCAATTTCTAGAATATGAAAATAAGATGAAATAAATAGAGGCCTTGGAAATACAGAAGTATATTGACTTCAGTAGGAGTACTCATGCTTAAAGATAAGCATGTGCTTAAAAGCTTTGCTTCATAGGATCTGATCCTGAAAAGATGCTGAGCGCCTTCACTTCTAAGGCTATAGGCCCACAATTTAATGCACTATATGCACTTAAATAGTCCCACTGAATTCAATGCACATGAATAAAATTACTCACATGTTAAATGTTTGTAGGATGGAGACTCAAATGCTTTATCCTTAGAATTCTATGTGACTACACATTCTTTTTCATATAGTTGTATACATTATTGGGCACTGTGTAAATTGCAGAATTCATTTACTGCATCTTAATTTTGTTTCTGATTAAGAACCACCTAAATAGTAATTGCTGGTAATTAGGAAAGGACAAACAAACATTAGCAATTGCTATTAATTCACTTCATTTCGATTGCTTTCTTCTGTTTACTGTTATAAATAATAAACAACATTTATGTTAATGCTATGTACTATCTCCAAAATACTTTTAAAAATGGTTTATTTAATCATTCCAGTTCCCCATGTGAGGCAGCCAACAATTACGCCCTATTTTACAGGTTGGAAAGCTAAGGCAGAAATGTTAAACAACCTGTCCAGTGTAATAAATGGAATGTGTGCCAGAGATGGAATTAAAATTCAGGAGTTCCTTGGGTTCAGACAAGTTTTAAATGCTGCACTATACCTTTCACTCTTGGATCCAAATTCTGATCTTACAATGTTAACTCCATTGACTTCATTGGAGTAATTCCATTTGCATCAATAGAATGCAATATGTGCACCAGTTTAACTGAGCTCAAAAGCAAGCCCATGATGTTTAGCAATTATTTGTAAATATTGTAATACAAATTATATGTCACTAATGTGATAATGTGTCTATTTATTATTAATTATTGTTGTTTTGTTGTTTTCTAAAATACCCTTCACCATAATATGTGGGCACTCTGTGGCTGGCTAAAATCATGTCTCTCTATGCAACAAAACAACTTTACAAATTAAACCGCTCTACAGCCAAAATGCTTCTGAAATAAATGTAGTCAAACTTTACTAATTCTGGGTCACTGAGAACGAAAATGATGCTTAAAATTGTTGATTAGCTCTAGTTTTTCTGTTTAGCCAAAGTGAGCAGAGATGCCTCGTACTTGTGTGAACAGTGCAGATAACTTCTGCTATGTTTGTGGTGAAGTGACTTTTGCATCACAAAAGCGCAGTATAACCACTATGGTTAAGAAAGCCTATCACCTTTATTTTGGCTGCAAAATTGGAGATCAGGACAAGAGGTGGGCCCCACACATATGCTGCAACACTTGTGCAACAAATCTTCACCGGTGGTTGAACAGAAAAAGGAAATCTATGCCTTTTGCAGTGCCAATGATTTGGAGAGAGCCAACAGATCATACCAGCAATTGTTACTTCTGCATGGTGCCTCCAGTTGGGAAAGGTGTGTCAAAGAAGAAAAAATGGACTGTGCATTATCCAAACATTCCATCAGCTATACGCCCAGTACCCCACGGAGAAGGACTGCCGGTTCTGATGCACCAGAATCATTCTCACTTGAGTCAGACGAGGAAGAGGATGAAACTTCTGGTCCTGAACCATCAATGTCACAGGACCCACATTTTCTCCCATCCTCCTCCTCTGAACCACACCTCATAACACAAGGTGAACTGAATGACCTTGTCAGGGATTTGGAACTACCCAAGAGTAAGGCAGAGCTGTTGGGCTCCAGACTACAGCAGTGGAATCTCCTGGCAGGTGATGTTAAGGTTTCCATGTTCCGTGACCGTCAAAAGGATCTTGTCCCATTCTTCTTCATGGAAGGTGATCTTGTAGCCTGCAACAACATCGAAGGTGTGATGGCAGCCCTCAACACCGTTCACGATCCAGATGAGTGGAGACTGTTCATTGATTCATCGAAGACGAGTCTTAAAGCTGTTTTACTGCATAATGGCAATGTTTTGCCATCAATTCCAGTTGGTCATGCAGTCCATATGAAGGAAACCTATGACAACATGAAACAACTTTTGAGGTGCATAAACTATGACCAACATCAGTGGCAGCTTTGTGGCGATTTGAAGGTTGTTGCTCTCTTGCTTGGTCTGCAGACTGGATACACAAAGTACTGCTGTTTTCTCTGCGAATGGGATAGTCGTGCAAGAGATTCCCACTACATCAAGAAAGATTGGCCACTCCAACAGTCATTGGAGCTTGGGAGGAAAAGTGTTCAGCATCCACCACTTGTTGAATCAAGGAAGATTTTGTTACCACCCTTACACATCAAGCTGGGTCTGATGAAGAACTTTGTCAAGGCCATTGACAAAACACAAGCAGCTTTCAAGTACCTCCGTGGAAAATTTCCAAGGTTCAGTGAAGCTAAGATAAAGGAAGGTGTCTTTGTTGGTCCTCAGATTCGTGAACTTCTTCGAGATGATGCATTTGACCATGAACTGCGTGGCAAGGAAAAGACGGCATGGAAAGCCTTCCAGTTAGTGGCAATAAATTTTCTCGGAAACAACAAGGCAGACATCTACAGGTTGTTGGTGGAAAACCTCCTCAAGGCATACAAAAGCCTTGATTGCAACATGTCACTAAAGATACATTTTTTGCACTCTAATCTAGATTTTTTTCCACCAAACTGCGGAGCAGTGAGCGACAAGCTCGACGAGCGATTTCACCAGGACATTGCAACAACGGAGAAACGCTATCAGGGCAAATGGAGCCCATCAATGCTTGCAGACTATTGCTGGACAGTGACAAGAGATGCTCCATTTAATGAATACAAGAGACAAGCCAAGAAGCGCCGAGTAGACACTGAATAGGACTAAACTATGTACATAATAGTTTTTTGCCTTTTGTTTCATAATAAATTTTATTTATTTAACCCTTTTGCTGATTTTTAAAGTGTTACATAAACAGGACAGGTGAAATATTATCATGTAAAGCAACCATAAACACATGAAAAGACCTAGGTTTACAATTTATGATTAAAACTCTACTATCTACACAATATATATAGACATAAAATGTAAAAACTTAAACATCTTAGAAACAGTAGCCAATCAGTTGTTTTAATTGTCATATTTGAATTCAGCACATCAAAATACATAATAAATACCACATTTTATCTCTGAAGCAGACGACTTCTCAAAAATTGTAGACCAGTGTTATTAGTAAAATGACATAACTACAAAAAAGGGTTAAAAGAAAAATCATGATTAAATATAGACACGTACAAAAAAAATTTCTTCTCCACAGAGTTTCATAGCAAAGATCTGGGTATTTTTGTAGTCAGTAGCTGTATCGTCCAGTGCAAGCTAAATCCAAACTCACACAGAGGTACAGTTTTAAAACTCTGTTATTAGGAGAGCTGCAGTAGCTAACAGCTTGTGCACTCTCAATAGTTCTTGTGGCAGATTAACTAGTAGTGGTGCTAAGGTTCTCATATTGCAATACTACAGCGGTCTTAAAAAGAACAAATAACCCCTTTTCAATGCTTTATAAAGGCTATCTTCCTTCCAGCAAAGGCTAACGAAGGAATCCATAGGTGGTGATTTTGGTTTTTTTGTCATAATAAGCAGTGTTACTACACATCTATGGACATTCTTCATTGGTCATTCTCTCCTTACTCTGGTCACAATTAAAAGATTCCTTGCCCATTTGTGTTCAGGAGGCCTGCTTTTCCAAAGCTTTTAACAGCCTGCTATGATCTGGAATCATTTCATTATAAACAGGCTTTCTGTTCCTTTTGTGATTTTTATGCAACTTTTTCCACCATGAAGAACTAGCTTTTCTTTTCTGGTCTCTCTGAATGACCCTGAATGGAAGGCAGAATACATGTTTCTTCCTGGTACTGTCTTTTCGCTCTGTTACTGGCAAAGTTCATCCAAACATTCTCCGATAGACTTTTTTTTTTTTTTTTGGTTGTTGTTTTTTTTCCTGTGTGTTTTGCTCTTTACTTGCACTGAGTCGCTGCACATTTTAGCACCTTTTTAGTCTTCTCTTTCGTAAACATCTGAATTTGTTCCTGCACCGCCTTGTTCTTGCAAAAGAGTTCATTCTTTGGACTTTAACTACTTGAAGTTGATTCTGAGTCTTCCAACTACTCTATATTACTTTGGCATCCAATTTCCTTTCCACTGCATCGCTTTTTGTGCATTCTTCTTTCACATGAGTAAATTCCAGAAATGCTTCTGGTATACATTGAGAGAGAGATTTTTTTTTCTCTTCCACCTTGCTTTCAATGGTCCAAAATTACCTTGCAGGACACTGAAGTTCTGATGAGCATTGAGCTATCTCCTTATTGTGTAATTGTGACCAGCTTCCTAACATTTTTAATTTTGTTGCAGTGTTTCAGCAAAAGGGCACCAGAAGTCAGAGTGATAACGAGAAGATGTACTGTGCTTTCAGGAAGCAAGGTGTGGAACCTCTTTTTGCTATTTTAACTGTCTTGATGCTCCTTAATAGGACTATGAGAGTTTTGCTCTGGCTTGATTTTTTTTTGGATGATTTAATACCTTTTTTTTTCCTACCAGGATGGCCTAAATCCCCAATAGTACTTCAGCTTATAAAAATCAATTCAAATAAATAAAAAGTTATTATTTTAACAAAGCAAATCAGCGAGGGGCTTTATAAAAGCTTTTTTGAAACATATGAAATAGCAAAAATGATTTTGCACTTTTCTATCAGCTTTTGCTATAATGATCAAAACTAAAAAAGGAGGAACTGGGTGGCTCATGCGTATGCTGTGCACCCGTTCTAACCTGCCTGAGTCAATAGCAAGTGACCAAAGCTTATCTCTTGGGTGCTTTGTAACCCATGTAAAATGAGTTGCTGGTCCCAGCCCAATTGCTGTTTGAGAAGAGTCCATATCTCTAAATAACTACCGCAACTGGCATTAATTGGTATCCTAGCATAACTAGCGTTGTTACTGTTAAATGAATGAACATGGAGTAGAGACTGAATTATCCTTCCAGGAAATAGCCCCTCTAGGTCAGGATTAGGGCGTATTAGTTGCAGCAGAGTAGAGAAGCTGTATTGCAGTTGTCTGTTCAGTGAATAAACAGAGAACGCCACTTGCCAGTGCTGTCAGTGTCACTTTTTGCAAGCAGTAAATTCATTAAAAAAAATAAATGTTGAAATATAGGAAGTTTCTGGGTAATGATTCAATAACTGCAACATTTAATAATGGAGCATTGCTAGTGTATCCCTACAAAGGTTATTCCCATGAAAAGTTTTAGGTTTGATTTTTTTTCCCCCCGCCTGGCATCCTGTATAGTAATTTGCACTCTCTATGCACAAATGTAAATTATTATCAGAGATGGAAAGTGGTGGAGATTCATGGCCAACGTATGCTGGTTCATTATATTCTTGGAAAAGAGCAGAATGGGGCTCAATAATGACTTTTTTCTCTTCATCAAGGTATATTTCCCTTTGCACAGCAGGTCATCCCTCATGTAGAATAAAGGGATGTTGTGCATAATCAGACATAATCAATTAAAAGCTTACATGTAGGTAAAGAAAAATACTATGGCTCCAGTTCTGAGATTCAGTCTAGCTGCATCCTGTGTAGGAGATGAGGTGAGGGGACCAGCAGTGGCATTATGCCACCTTTTTTAGTTCCCTGATTCTGGGGCTGACAGAACTGTTTCAATATCCCTCAAAAAATCAGATCAGTCTCTGGGCTGCTTTAACCTACTCCCAGCTGCCTTTGCCCCCAAGCAGCCATTCCAATAGCTGAGAATACTAAGAACATATGGGCTAAACCGTGAGAGTGACAGCATTGAGCTCCATATTACGTCTCTTCAATTGCACACCTGCATAGGGATTAGTTACACTCTAGTCCTATGAAGCTACATAGAAATTATAAGAGTTCTTTTTGACCCTGCATATTTTCTGATCATTATAGCTGAGTGAATTATATGAAAATTCAAAACAGCTTCTAACCTACTCTCAGCACAAGCTATTGGGAAATATGATATGTGAATTTGGGGGGAGAGGAAAATGGATATTGATGGGAATTTGGGGAGTGAGGGAAATGGATATTAATGGGAATTTGGGATTTTCTACTCCTATCCCCATGTAATGTCATGGTTTATAAAGCCAATAACTTGGCATTGATATAATATGTCTACATATGATACAAATGGCTCTTAGCCACGATGATCAGGGATGCAACCCCATGCTCAGGGTGACCCTAAACCTCTGACTGCCAGAAGCCAGGAATGGAATACAGGGGTGGATCACTCCATAATTGCCTCGTTCTGTACACTCTCCGTGAAGCTCTTGTACAGGCCATGATTGGAGACAGGGTACAGGGCAAAATGGACCATTGTCTGACCCAATATGGTAAGTCTTATGTCAAGACTTCCTTTTGAATTCTGTGGAATTTCATAATTAATTAATGGTACGGCACTATCTCAAAAGAGGAGCTGCTATATAAACTTAATTTAATGAAGAGTGAACCAATCAGGCAAATGGCAATGAGTTTGAAAGTTTTGTTCACCAGGACACACTACTTCAAAAGATCACTAGCAAATAGCTCATTGCATTTTTCTCTATAGATCTTGGCTGTAAACTTGGTTAAGATGGTAAGGATTAATTGCCATCTCCTTACAGATTTGCTGCTCACATGCTCTTGCTCAAAATGAGCCTTCATTGAAAAGAAAAACAGTTTTAGAAATGAATTAACCGTCTGTGCCTTTTTTTTTTAACTCTTTACACTTGATAACTACAGACAGAGTTCGAACTGACACTTCCACCTATACCACTTTGAAACACAGCATCCCTTCTGGACAGGACGAACTGATCCTTTTGCAGGAACAGGTGAAGAAGGGAGCAATTACTGTGGATGAAGCACTTGAGAAATTTAAACAATGGCAGAATGAAAAAAGCAGATTAGAAATTCCACAGCAGGTATACTTCTGAAGGATTATGTTTGCTTGTAGGACATCTTGTCCAAGAGTTTCAAAAATACGTACCTAAATTTGGAGTCCTAAATCCATACTTAGGCATCCAAATAAGCGTACATCTATACTGCAGCTGTGATTCCCAGCACTGCCAGACAGACTTGCATGAGCTCTGCTTGAGCTAGTGCACTAACAATGGCAGCATGGACGTTGCAGTGCAGATGCGACTTGGGCTAGCCACACAAGTTCAGACCCAAGAGTTCAGCAGGCACAGACTCAGGCAGCTCTCAGCCTCCGCCTATGCTGCTACATCCACACTGCTATTTTTAGCGTACTAGCTCAAGCAGAGCTAGCACAAGTCTGTCTGTCCACACTGGGAATCTGGCCACTCAACTGTGGTATAGACATACCCAGGGGCCCTTATTTTCAAAAGTGTTGTGCACCCAGCAGCTGATTTCAGTGAGAGCAGGTGGGTTCTCAACATTTAATTTAGGTTGAGTATTTTGGTACCTAACTATGGATTTAGAACATAGCTTTTGCACCATTTTGTTGATGTTTTGTTTACTTTTTTAAAATCTTTTTCTTATTGTTTTGATCATCTATGAAAGCTGTGTAACACGTATGAAAAATGATTATCTTTGAATTCTTCTCCATAAGCCTTCTCTCATTGAATAAGCTGAACCCTTCTCAATTACTCGCAGGAGGGGAACCAACTCCCAAAATGAATAGAGCCAGCTAATGGAAGTTTTACCATTTCAGATATGTAAGACATTGTATATACATTACATAGGGTTTTACACAGGTCTCAAACAGCTTGCATGCAGAATTACGCGCTACAGTCTAGTATATACATATAGGGATCAATGTATTCCCACCCACCACTAAAATGGAACCACTTTTGTATTGCAGCAAAGAAATCATTATGCTGGCAGTAGCCCCACCAGCAATTATCAGAAGTACAAAGAAGTGAAGTGAAGAATAGGATATCTTCCAGATCCCTTAGACCATGATTCTATTACTGTATCAGTATTCATGCTGAATAGTGTTTTATTCTGCAAATAGCCCCATTAAAATGCCTGTTTCGATTTGCAGTTCACAAGTAATACATGGGCTGAAATTTGTTCACACTAAACATTTGTTTTAAACAGAAAATAAATATTTAAGACTCAATATGTCTTTGCAGACAATCAGTGGGATTACTTGCATAGTAAGATGCTACTTATCATGAATAAAGATGGTAGGATCAGGCCCTAAAGTTTCTTTCTACTAGCACTTTATTTCTCAATTGGCTAGAAAATTACTACCTCTTATTATGGCTACAAAGACCAATGCAGACTGTCTAAATCTATGTGGATATGAGTGTAACTGTCATCTAGCCCTAGATACGCTGTAACTTGCTGATGGTTTGGGGGTAAGTTCTGAAACTAAAAGGCTGCACCTATAGAGCAGCATAGCATTCTTCCTTGCCTTTTTAAATGATTTTCCTGTGGTGAGAAGCTAAACGTTCAGAATACTAAAAAGCCAACCTTTTCCAGCAATTCATTCATTATTTTTTACAATCAACCCTAGTTACTGATTTTTATTGTTGTTTGTGTGTTTCTTTTTAAGGAAAAAGTACGCCAACTCAGAGATAGCATTATTGGGAAGAGACCAGAAGAAGAAATTTTGTATGGTAAATTATATCTAAGTAGCATTTCAATACAATGAAAACATGAATTGTGGGATAAATATGCCATATCTCTGCTAAGGTACCAATCCAAATCCCAGGTTGGCCTTTAGATCAGGCCCTAGTGAGCACTTTGTGTATCTTGGTTTAAATCACAGGGATTATTTTAAATGCAATAAAGTCTTGATCAACTTTTAGGGTAAATCCTGACCCTTCTGAAGTCAATGGGAGTTTTGCCATTGACTTCAGTTGGGGCCAGGATTTCACCCTCAGTGTCTACCGCTCAGCTTGTCTGTAATGCACTGTTTTTCTTAATAAAGTGTTGGGACTAGAAATGGGCAATCAATTTCCTAACAACAGTTTATGTGGTGAATTTAGTCTTTTTTTTTTCTTGTTTGTGATTCATCAGTGAACACACATTGGTTTTTACAAACTTGTTCACTGTTCAAAAATATTCATATTTAGTGCCTGTGAATTGCTCAGGAACTGCTCACTGCAAGAGCTTTTTCACATAATTAGTATTCATTATTCATTATGTCAGCTGAGGTTTTTTTCCATTATTTAAAGTTATACCATATTGTTTTATTCCTGATGGGATGGCCTGCACTTTAAAAACTACTTGCATTTCTTCCCCAAACAAATTTCATTCTGTCTTGAAACTAAGTTTGTTTCACAGTTAGACAAATCTTGAGTATGAACCTGAAATTTTCCCGCAAATATTTATACAAACAAAACTCCATTCATAGAACATTTGTTAAAAATAGGATGTGAACACAGTCAATGCAAAATTCTATTTCTAAATCACAAAATGTTTGCAAATTATTTTTCTCTCTGCTCCCCTAATCAGGAAATCACCCACACTACTGTTTTCATGATTACATTGGAAAACAGTGCACTTACGTAGATTTGATGGTTAATGTGTTGTAGTAATTTGATAAAACTCAGTATTCATTGAGTACTCTTTGGAGTACCAAGGAGCATTTTTAAAGTAAATATAAAATAGGTACTTTTAAACAGGTAATCACTCAGGTAACTAAAAACTATTCCTAAATATTAATACTAATTGATTAAGTGGAGTGTATGTGAAATCCCATGGAAAAATAGTTCAATTTGTCCTGCTGTTTAATTTTGACAATTAGTACAGAATAGTAAACTGCTTAAAAAAAAATCTGTCCTTCATATATAGCTATAGGGTGTGTGTGAGTGTACAAGTGATACTATAGCTATCTATATTTACACACCTATATACTTATCCAATCCAAAGAGGGAAAATAACACACACACACACACTTGCACTGGAATGGGTTACTAGCACTGGAATGGGTTACCTAGGGAGGTGGTGGAATCTCCTTCCTTAGACGTTTTTAAGGTCAGGCTTGACAGAGCCCTGGCTGGGATGATTTAGTTGGGTTTGGTCCTGCTTTGAGCAGGGGGTTGGACTAGATGACCTCCTGAGGTCCCTTCCAACCCTGAGATTCTATGATTCTATTATTCTAATGCCAGAAAGATAGTAAAACAAATAATGCATTCTAACAATATTTTTTCCTCCTGGCAGACAAAATCACCATTGAACATCATCCAAATGGTAAGTGATACTAGCTTAATCTTAAAAGTTCACCTTAGTATAGGTACATTTCAGAGTGCCACCTCTGGCAAAAATTACTGCACAAAAATTCCAAGTTATATAGCTGATTCCTTAGATTGAAATAATGCATTTTGGTTAGCTGAGTGATATAGTAGTAACCTAGAGGATTCAGTCTGAAAGTCCCCACATTGCCAGGAGCTTAGAATATTGCACCTGTGAAATGGTTGAATCCCTATCAGGTTTCACAACAGAGCACACAGACCCTGAGTTAGTATTCAGAATCACTCCCTTCCTAGGGTTTGATTTTATTGGTAGTTCACAAACAAGTTACTTGATATGAACCTCAAACTAAGCTTTCTCTCTGAGCTTGGGTTGGCTCCTAGTGTTTCCCTCCAGGACCTCCTGTTCTCCTAGTTCTCTCTAGTTTCCTCTTTCCTGAGAGCCCCTCTCTCTCTCTCTCTCTCTCTCTCTCTTAATGAACCACACCTGCCACCTGACCTTCAAGGTTAACAGGAGAGCCCTGCCATTCTGGGTGAAGTTCTATTGTGTGCATTAGACAGGTCAGACTAGATCATCAGAATGTTCCCTTCGAGTTTTAACATCTATGAATCCTGCTACCGTGTCTTATATCGCTCTGACTTGAGTCTCTCTAGTTGGCATTCAAAATGGGCATAAGACAGAACTTCATCAACCCGTCTTGGGTGGGAATGACAAGGCAGAGACATAAAAGGAGGAGAAACTGGGAAGCTCCTGAAGGGATCCCAGATCCTTCTGAAACAGATTTTAACTACTGAGGCCCTAATCCTTGAGTTCCCACTGAGTTAGTTGTCAAAATGATGAGTGTAAGGCTGGGACATTAGAAGGTTACATCTCTAAGCACATTAAATCGGTGTGTGTGTCATGGTCCCGTGGCTAGCGTCGATTTCTTTGCATGACAGCAGAGATGGTTATCAGCCATATTGTACCATCTACCATACCATAAATTGGTAATAAGATGATCATGGTTACCAGTCCAAAATAGAATCAGTGCTGGTGTGATGAATTAATAAAGAATGCAGGAATAAGACACACTGACCAGACAGGACATTAAGCAGTGTGTATCTGCAGCATTCAGTAAAGATATCCTCCAGTCCATGAGCATCCATTTGATTCTTTGGCAAAGGATTCTGAATTTCATCTTCGCTGGGCAAACAGGAAATATTCCTCTGTCCACCCAACAGATGTTAATTCGTGGCTTGAATCAAAAATGACAGTAGCATATCTTCTTTCTTTAGTTTGTGGGGAAAGCCTTCATTTTAGAGACCTGCTGTACACCACACCATTTAAAAAACAGGTATGTATAGATATTTTCATAGCTCCCACATATGTTTGAATTCATTTGCAATTGAAATATGGAGATAACAGTTTTCAGACATAGACTCCTTAACCATATCTCCATATCCCACTTTTAGACACTCAGACTTGGATGTCCTATTCAGTAGCCACGTTTGAAGATTAGATTTAGCATGCACACTTATTATTCCATAAACATATTCAGGAAGGCGTTTAGTTATTTTTGTAAACGAGCAGGGGGATAACTGAATTTTGCTTTTTACGAAGTGTGATTTTGAATTTCTTGATATTGCTGCTGATCTTTCTCCCACTAAAGTCAGTGGAAACTGTGCTATGAACTTCAGTTTGAAGCAGGGTCAGGCTGAGTCTTCTACTACATTATCTTGCTATCTTTGGGTCCCCATGTAATACTTTATGTGGCTATTAATATATGATTTAATCGTAAAAAATATGCCTTTTATGGGCAGCAAGAGAGTTTATCTTGATTTGTTTTTCTGGAAAGGCAAGTGGGATTTATCTGATTTTAACAATTACTACTATTAAATAAGGAGTAAGTGTGTGGCATATGGATGCACTTGCTATTTGCTCAAGCACCGAATATGGACATAGAAAACACTTCGGTTTTAATAAAGCTGATTCTCTGATCACAATTAAAATGACGTTCGTTAAGGCATGGATATGATCACATGTTTGTTGCATTCTTATAGAACTGGAGACAAAAATGAATCACCAAAGAAAACCTCCTATGGTAAAGTCTTCAAAAATGCCTAAATGGCTTAGGAGCTGAAGAGCGATTTCCAAAAGTGATTTTGGAGTCTAAAAGTCCCACTGAGAGTCAATGAGACTTAGTCTCCTAAATGCCAGATTTTTTAAGGTATTTAGGTGCCTAAAGATAGAAAAAAGGTGCCTTAGATTTTCAAAACACATAGGCACTTAACTATCATTGAAATCAATGGAGTTAGGCTCCTTGGCACTCCTGAAAATCCCACTAAGCAATTATGCACCTGAGTATCTTTAAGAATCTGGCCAAAGGCACTTTTGCAACATTTACTTATTATCACATACAAACTGCCTTGAGTTTTGTGTGACATTTCCCATAATTTAAAAATCATCCACAATCATGTTCTAAAAATAAATATGAGAGATGATTCAAAGTGATCAGAGGTGATTAAAGAAAATAGTTTTGCTTGATGATGATATGAACTGCCTGTAAATTGTTGTTGTCTTCTGATGGCTCTTTGGTAATTTTTGTAGAATGAACTCTTCTCAGGCCAGTTCTGGGTGGACAAGTTTCCACATCATAAAACTTGCCATCAGAATTGAAATTACCGTAATTAGCAACCTCATTGCTAATCTTAGTGCCAAGGACTAGATGGGTATGTAGTACCATACTGAGTATCACTCAGTAATGCACCTATGTTTTAAACAACAGTAGTCTATTGTGCCCAGACAGCCAGTGCTGCCCCATGTGCTGACACTGAAAGCCCTGCCGCCAGTGATGCAGGAGTTTACCTGATCAGAGGTGCAGAGCCTCTGTCTGCAAAATGGAAAGGAACAACAGGGCCAGATAGAGGCTCCAAAACATCTGAAGTTAACATAAATTGTATTTGAAAGACCAAAAGGCCAGTATTGACCATTTATTCGGGGGGGAGGGGGATTATGTGTCATCAGTGTGCATAATTGCACTTTGAATGAACATAGGTCTCCGGAAACATGTCAGACTTATACACCTGGAAATTGTAGTCCTTTGGTCACAGTTCTGCCCCATGAATATGCCTCTAACATATTCTGCTGGAGCCACAACTGGGGTGAGACGGTAACTCAATCTTAGTGCCCATTCCAGCCTTGGCATCTTTGAGACCACCAATATGGGTGGAATGCTGAGGCAATTTTGATGGTTGTTTTGTCCTGTGGGTGCTTGTTCACTGGGAACTGGATGGAAATCATTTTACTTAGGCCATTCAGTAGCCAACACATAATTATGACTTCAGACACTGCTGACTTTTTAAATATGAAAGATGAAAGTGCATGTTAATTTATTCATTTCTCTGTGAGAAAAAGCTTTATCTCCAAGGACTATCTTTATTTCATCATGTGCTGCTATATTAAACATTCTGTCCTCTTATTGTTATAACTGCTCCAATACAGCTCAACTCCCCAACGTACTACACATGGCCAGGTCACCTACTGGAGTAAAGCAATCCTAGATTTCACTATCTGAACCTATGGAAGCGCATGGCAATAAAGCATATATGGTTTAATTAAGTTTGCCCAACTGTCTATCAAAGACCAAATTGCTTCCATAGCTTCATCCAAAAAGCCTTCAGAATAGCATTGAGCTTCTTTCACAAACTGTTAGTGCTCATAATCAATAAACTATCTTGATTACCTGGATGCATTTCCCTAGCCCTTCATCTCTCACCAGCATCTTGTTTCTATTCCCACTGCTGGCAGTTATCTCAGTAAACTCACGAACTTAATAATCAGTGGACTCCATTCTGATAGGGAAGGGAATGCATATACAAATATCCATAAGACAGATAATAAGTAGAGAGGGCCTAAACCATAAAATACACTCCTTTATTTTGAACACATCCACCAATTCAAAGTGTTCATGAAATATGGAGCCAGTTATTGGATTTCAAATCCTTTGCTTTTCCCTGTTACTAGAAGTGAAATAATTCAAAGTGAATGCTACTCAGTGGAAGAGCTCACAAACACATAGTGTTTCCTTGGAATTATCCCATAGGCAGGAATGGGAGGAGGCATCACTTAAGCTCCATGAAATGACCAAGACCCAAGATGTTAAAGACCATGGCTGGGATGTTCTTAGAGAGGCCCGGTGTCTTTACAATACTCCCCAACCTCTTAATCTCCCTCAGACACCACTCCATCCTTGCAGCTGCACATCCCCAAACAAAGAGGAGGGGACTCTTGCATAGTCAGAGGCAAGAGTCAGACCCACCCCAGCTCATTCTCCAACAAAAATGACCAATTTTTATAGAAGTTTCACAGTTTTCCCCCTTAGTATTTTCCATATTTAACACCTGGGAAGAAAAACATTACTTAAGTGGCTGCCAGAAATATAGAAAGGATATTGGAGAATTTAAAGGAGAATTTTCAAAATTAACATGTCACATTCTGTAAAAACAATCACGCACTCTAATTATAAACTTTGTGACCTTACTAGATTTTTCAACATTCTATGTTATCCTAACTGCTCATGTCACATTCATGGCTGTTTGTAAATTGTATACATCTTTTTAGTCTGCAACTCGAAACCCACCAGAAAAGGAACAGATGCCTAAAGATCATTAATGGAGGTAAGAGCATATATAAATTATTTATTTTTATATAAAACAATTTCTAATAATTGCTTCATATCCGTGATGCATGCTCTTAACCATGGAATAGAAGTGACATCTCAGCCGTAATCCTGGCGTCACTACTGCAATAAACAGAAATGCACATAGTGCTATAGTATGTAGTGTTATAAGTTATGGCCCTGATTTTTAGTCAGAGTTCAGTGTGCCCTCAGTAGTAGAGCGGCAGATTTGCACTGAGTCAGAAACACAACTGGCTTTTGTGTGCAATTAAACAGTGGGTGCAGTTGTAGGTACAACTAATAGCACCAGCAAAATTAGAGGCTTTGGGGAAATGTGTAGTCTGATATACTGAACAGATATATACTATCATACTATACATATACTGTCACAAAGGTATTGAATGAAAACCTGTGCTGCATGTAACTAAAAACCATCATAATCCAAATATGAGGTCTATTTCTGATCTTGCTCACATCTGTGTAAATCAGTAGTGACTCCACTGAAGTGAATGGTGGAGAATGCAGGGGTAAGAGTGGTGCGAGATCAGTATTAGGTGAGCTACCTAGACTGGACAACTGATATCTTTTTGTTCATTTCTAGAATCTTTGGAGACTTCTCTAGGTTGCCTGAAAGGGTTTGCATTTTTGTAGTAGGCTTGTGAACTGTACATCCTGCAAAGCAGTATCCAGAGGCCTTGAGACATGGGAAAGGGTATTCAGCAGAAATTAGTGAAGGCTCTCAATCACTGGGAAAGCCGGGGTACTGCTGCCCTGAGAAAAATAAGAAAATCAATGTACCTTTGCCCAGTTCTGTGTATAATTCACAGCTGATAATTTTATGTATGAGAGAGACAAGGGTGGTGAGGAAATATCTTTTATTGGACCAACTTCTGTTGGTGAGAGAGACAAGCTTAGCGCTACGAGATGAGGATTCCTATGCAGCAGTGGCTCTGGGTCTCCTTATTGCAAAGTACACCTTTCAGTAAGGGGATTTCAAAGCAGCAGTAGTACTTCATTAACCAGCCTCTCAGACACAGTGTAGCACTGAGGGGCACTTTCAAATGTGCCCTTTATTAGTGAACATATGTAATGGAATGAAGGGAAATTAGTATCCTAGCATGAACCTAAAATGCCTCACCAAGGACCACCACTGACATCAAAGCTAGCCACTGAGTACATACTGGCTCCCTATGTGCTAAGGACTACATAGTTGTACAGATATATCCTCTAGGACCACAGGTGCCTCACTTCTGTGGCAGAACTAAATCAATGCTGCAAATTATTTTCACGTAAGGGGAGCAACTTTAGATTCTAGCTGGGACACTGTGAGAGATGAAAGCTGTCCAAGGAATGCACTCAATCAAGCATTTTCTAGGTGTTCTGGACTCACCCCATCTCTGGCCAGCCTTACACACTTGTGGGTTACACCTGCACTTCCAGCCCCTTGGCAGAACAGGGTGGGTTCAGGTTGCTTGCACCTCTGTACCCTAATTTAGGTGCTCACAGCCTGTGTCTTGTCATAAGAAGTTGCTGGAACCCAAGGAGTAACCCAAGCCAAAAGTCATTCACTAACAGCGAAATATACAAATGTGTAGTAGAAAGTGTGAAGAACATGGGAGATATCTGAAATGTTTTTATTGCTATGCTGTGTACCTCTTCTATTGATTGCACCCATGTATTAGACAGCATGATAGTAAAGAGTTAACTCAGTCTTGGGTGGTTTTACACATCTGCAGAAAGGCAGACAATGGTTGCAAATCCTTGATACTTGACAAACAATATGGGTGTCAAAAGATGTTGCTCTTTTGTCACTATCCAAGGGGAGCACAACCACCACTAGCTAATGGCAGAACCAGGGCCCTACAGAGAGAAAATCGGAAGAAAGAATTTGGAAATTGTTAAAAGCACTGGCCCTGAAGGCAGAGGCGGGTCTGCAAAAAAAGATTGTAATCCAGTCCCCAGGAGAGTGGGGGTAAATTGGACCTAACTAAGGCTTGCTATGGAAATGCTATGCTTAGATAAGATGCCATGTGTGTGGACCTTTTGTTGTTCTAACCCTTGCCTGTCTGATTGATTTAGTACTATGCATGAATACATAACGTTTTGTTTTGAAAAAAATGGTCAAGATCACTGCCTTTTCATTTAGTCACAGGTTCCTGAATGGAAGCCTGTAGCAGGGGCCAATTATAGTTGGATCTGCTGGGGAAACACAGTTGGTAAACAGGGGTTTTGTAACCTGGGAACCCAGTCCTATAAGTGGGACAAATCACAGGATTCCACTCTGAGGTGTTGGCACTGGGTCTGGCACTTGGAAGGCTACCCATGAAGAGACAGAGAGAGCTCAGAGGTAGAGCTTATCCTGGAACAATGACAGCAGGGTACAAGAGGATGGCCTTATTATTTTCAAAGGGATTTCCCGTCACCAGAGAATTTGGAGCTGTCACTGAAAAGTTAACCACTGAGGTTTTTTGCTGTTTCTTTTTATACTATATTCTGTTTGTATGCTCTTTATTTCCAGCACCACAACTGGTTAATAAAGTGATCACTGAGGTAAAACATACAAAGGTATTAATGTAAGGAGGCTCTTCGCAAAGCAACACTAATTAGCTATCAGCTATAGCCATTCAGTAATCTGTCATTTAAATGATGAAAGGATTATGTGTATTTACTACTCCCGTTTTCAGCAGCAGCAGAGTTTGCTGATGGGCTTTGTTAATGAATGTGACCTTTTTACTTTGGGCATCTCATTATATCCTGTTGGAATATTAACTGTTCTCTAGTAGTTCACTGACAACCTATACTATTGCATATTGTATCTCAAGGACTCTGTTTTAATCACCAGTTGCTACCTGCACTTTCTTTTCTGTTCCATATATTGCTTTTAAAACTATTTTAAACATTGTATAATGATGAGAGTCATTAGGATTGATTGCTTAGAATAGGGGTAGGCAACCTATGGTACACGTGCCAAAGGCGGCATTTTGAAAAGCTGATTTTCAGTGGCACTCACACTGTCCTGGCCACTGGTCCGGGGGGGCTCTGCATTTTAATTTAATTTTAAATTAAGCTTCTTAAACATTTTAAAACCCTTATCTACTTTACATACAGCAACAGTTTTGTTATATATTATAGACTTATAGAAAGAGACCTTCTAAAAACATTAAAATGTATTACTGGCATGTGAAACCTTAAGTTAGAGTGAATAAATGAAGACTCGGCACACTTCTGAAAGGTTACCGACCCCTGGCTTAGAAGATATAGAGATAGATAAATAGAATATTACTGCATTTTTAGTCTTCCTGTCAATGCAGTCCTTGGCCTCTCTTCTGAGATTGCCAACAAGAGTGCCAGACATGATCCACCAAGACCTGAACTGAGACCACCAATTAATTTCACAAAATTTATCAATTACTTTTCCTTCATTCTGGACCTAAGGTGAATTTGAACCAATTGCCAAAAAATGAAAGTTGCTACATCCTGTTGCCAGCCCACTGAAGAACCCAGTCCATCTGAACAAGTTAACGAGTTACGCAGCCTTACACAGAGAAGAATGATCATGTCATGAAAGCATAGGGCTGAAAGAAGATCTACGTGCTGTTCCTGAAACTGCCACAGTCATAAGAACATAACATAAGAACATAAGAAACATAGAAGAGGGCGTGCAGACCAGACCAAAGTCCCCATCTAGCAGTCTCCTGTCTGACGACGAGTGGCCAATGCAGCCCCCCCTGGGAGGAGAACCTAACAGGCAATGAATGATCAATCTCTCTCTCCTCATCCATCCCCATCCTCTGAGACACAGAGGCTAGGGATCCCATCATTCTTACTCATCATGGCTAATATTTTATGCCACACCATATTCATCATTTCCTTTTATCCCTTATTTTTAGTCTTATAGTTCTCCTCCTCCTCAACCTCTCTCAGGTAAGGAGGAGTGTTGATTGAGCGTGCGCAAGAAGAAGAACTTATTTTTTTTTCCTTTTAAACCTGCCTATTAATTTTTCATTGTGTTTCCCTAGTTCTTGTATTTGTCTATAAGTAAATAACTTTTCCACTTCCTTTTCCTCATCATCACTCATGATTTTTTATATGATTCTATATATACTCCTTAGTCTCCCCTCTTTTTCTTTCTCAAAGCCTCCTTTCTCTCTTTCCATCCTCATCCTTCCTCTCCCTACCCTGACCCTAGTTGCTCTTTTCTTTTCTTTTTTCTAGCTTCTTACCTTTTTGAGATTCTTTAGACACATCTGTACACAGATATGTGATATGTATATGGGATGTATATATATATATAATATATTATAATATATATTATATTCTTCTCTATTTCCTTTTTCCCTTTTTCCTGTTTCTGCTTGCTTTTTTTTGCTTTTTGCTGCACTGCGTGGACCATCTTCAGAGAACTATCTATCAACGATAACTCCAAGATCTTTTCCTGACATCGTTGTATAATTAGCTTGTATCATGTTGTATGTATATTTGGGGTTATTTTTTCCAATGTATATTTTTTTTTTTTTTTTTTATTTTTTTTTCAGTTGTCATTTGTTTTTTTGTGAGATCTTTTGTTTCTTTTTTTTTTTCTTTTTCTTCTTTTTTAGTTGTTGTTTAGTCTCTTCTGTCTAGTTTAGTTTAGTCCTTTTTTTCCTCTTTCTCACCTAACTTTATGAATAAATTGAATAAAACTGAATAGATTGGTCCTGAGATTGAACACCACTGAACACCACTCTCATTTCCTCTCCATTCTCTAAATTTCTTCCTATAATTCCTCCTTTCCTTTTTTCTCCCTTTCTTCCCTTAACCAGTTCTCCCTTCCACCAAGACTTTTTATTCCTTTACGCCTTTGGTTAGGACCTTCTCATCACAGCTTTCTGGGCATCTAGTTACACTATGTCTACCATGATCCAACTTGTCTGTTGTTCTTTTGTTGACCTCTTCAAAGATTTCTAACTCTTTAAGAAGACATTATTATTTACAGAAACCATGTTGACTATTGCTCAAGAGTTTATGTTTTTCTATGTGTTTTTTCTATTTATTTTCAACTATTATTTTATCTACTTTCTTGCGTATTTACCGGTTGTTACGGGTTTAGATAATATGCCCGTCCCCTTTAAATTTTTTAAATATTGGATTGCCATTTTTTTTAGCTGTTGGGGTTACTTACGGTACAAGGTTTGTTTTACAGTTAATTACAATTTTTAAACTTCAAGTTTTGGTTCTTTCCATTTCAGTGAGACTTGAGAACTGAATGTTTTGACTCACATAATTTCTCTTTATCAAATAATTCCTTGAGAAATCAATTCCTAAGACAACCTCCTCTAGTGACACCTCAATTCTGTCCTCAGTCCTCAAGGTCACCTCACAAACTCTAGCTCAATCCTCTTGATCCTCTTAGCATCTCCTTATCCATTTTATCATCTCATAAAGAATCCATTTATTTTCTTTTTTTCCTTTTTTTCTTTTTTTGTATTTTCCTTTTTGTATTTTTCATACTTAAGGGTTGTCACTTGTTTGTTAAATTTTTTGTTTTAAAGTCTTTAAAAATTTTTTGTTTCTTTTTTTAAACTCCTTTTTGTTTTTTCTTATTACACTCTTGTCCTCCTTCAACAAGTCACCTGTGGCCTGATTTCATGCATGCTGGGCACCAGCAGCTCTTGTTGTCAGTGGGAGCTGAGTGTAAGCAGAAGCTCTGAAAACTGGAGCATTAATCTCTTGTGCCTCAGTCTCCCATCTGCAAAATGGGCTAATTATACCTACCTGACAAGGATGGTCAGACTTCACTTTAAAATGTTTAAGTTATAGAAGTGAAAAATATTACTATATTGATATATGATGATACATTAATTGCAGAATTATGTTATAATGAGGAGGAGATAACATACCCCTTTAACTAAAACTAATATTACATCTGTCTCCAGAAATAGGCTATTGTAGCCACCATTATAAATCTCAACTTTAGCCAACAGTTACCTTGCAATGGTATGTGAGTTATTCCGCTAAGCAAGGGGGAACACTGCAGTATACTATATTAGAACCACTGTATGGTAATGGGTGGCACGGCCTATTTTCAACACTTTAAAAATAATCTTAATATGAAGCGCTCTGAAACTTGCTGTCCTTCACTTAGATGAAGGAGGGTGGATTGATGGTGTTCCTGCTGTGTTTCCCGTTAGTGTCAATGAAACTGATGGATTTCCTGCTCTCTAAAGTGCAATATTCAGGCTCTTCCAAGATTGGACTGTCAGTCAGTTTCATGAACACTCTGCCACTGCTGCTGCTACAGCACATACGGCAGGGAAGTAACATGGGAAATGGGAGGGAGACCACCATACGGAGAATAAACAAACAATAGGGGAGACAGTTAACATATGGAAGAGAGATGGAAAAGAGACATTACAAGAAAATAGATCTTCCTCCTGAGACTAGGTTTTGATCACATTCTAATCTCTTCTTCTCCGTGGTGGTGTCACTGCTCCCTCTCTCCTGATAAGAAGGGGATGGTTAAAACATCAATACTTTCTGAGGCATGAAGATAGAGGCAATCATTATTCTATCACATTCTTTTCACTCATTTCCAGAGTGTACGTGAGGAGCGAGGTTGGAGAACTGGTTTGCCAGGAAGAATCTACATATTTTACAGGTTGCTGACAGTTAATGTTGGTTGAAGAAATTTTTACTTCTGCTCCTTGCTCTCTGAACCCCCTTAGAAAGATCACAGACTGAAACCATGAAATGGCCAGCCAGTGTATTGTGCTGCCATTGCTGGTGTGCCAGGAGACCAGTGATGATATAAGAAAGGGTGTGGGGGGATTGTGCTGCTGACTGAGATCCATAAGCTTGGGGCATTATTCTTCTGTGGCCTCCTGCCCTCTGCTTATATTTGCAGCACTTTTGCCTTTGTACACCTGCCAGTGCCACACCTCATGGGAAAGAAACCACTTCCTCAGTGAACACAGCAAAGCACCAAAGTTTTTATATTAGTTAGTTCCCTTCTGTACCCTTTTGCCCAGGAGTAGAATGTACAATATGAGCCAATATCGATAACAATGCCATTTATTCCCTTTGTTTATGCTTTTTGAGCCCTAATTTCTAAAACTCAGCTCTGTGCTTCATCAGTAATATCATTTAAAATATGACCTTTTTTTGACTCACTGCAGCTATTGCTTTTAGCTGAACTTTATCCTGTTTTATTGTTGCTTCTGTCATCAAACAGAGTGTTTATGTGCCTTTTGGGATTAAATGAGCCCTCAGAATTGTCTAGCCACTTCAGATCAGTGCCTTCACTTCCACACACCATCATTGCACCGAGAGACTTCTGAAGACATTCATCGCTCTTTCATGCAGTTCCCAGCTGGATGAGACTTTAAAGATGGGGGCTGAATATGCTATTCTCTACCTCCCGTTGTCCCCAGCTCTTGGGCAGGACAATGGGTCCACAAGTGTCACTCTGGGTGCAGAGCTTGGCCTATGGAATCAATATTAAATTCCCTCATTCTTTAGAGCTGGTAAAACATTGGTATTTAACAGGTTTGTGCAAAGTTAAAGGGCCAAAGTTAAACCATTCAGCTTTAAAAAGCAGTGACAGAAACAAATTTAAGCACCATCCCCTATGTAGATATCACAGTGTGGGGTGCAATCCCAATCAGTCAGGGTTGTTTCACCACCTGGCCTGCAACTAGGGTGCCTCACAATGCCTTGCTGTTGTAGCTGCCAACCTGGGCCTCTCACAAACAGCCTAACAGCATGCAGATCACACCCCGAGTGTCTGTGTATAGCTGCAGTCCTGGTCCAGCCACTCTGACCCCAGCAGCATGGAACAGGTTGATCCCCTTCCAGGACTTGTCTGGTAAACACATTTCAGTCGTAATTTCAGCTTCTGTTAAAAATGACATATAATTAGGGCCCTACCAAATTCACAGCCATGAAAAATATGTCACGGACCGTGAAATCTGGTCTCCCGCTGTGAAATCAGGTCTTTTGGGGGCTTTTACCCTATACGATACAGATTTCATGGGGGAGACCAGTGTTTCTCAATTTGGGTGTCCTGACCCAAAAGGGAGTTGCAGGGGAGTCGCAAGGTTGTTTTAGGGGGGTTGTAGTATGCTACCCTTGTTTCTGTGCTGCTTTCAGAGCCGGCTGGCCAGAGAGCGGTGGTGGTTGGCTGGGTGCCCAGCTCTGAAGGCAGGACCCCGCCCGCAGCAGCGCAGAAGTAA
Organism: Mauremys reevesii; assembly: GCF_016161935.1. Classification (NCBI taxonomy): domain Eukaryota; kingdom Metazoa; phylum Chordata; order Testudines; family Geoemydidae; genus Mauremys; species Mauremys reevesii. Next base: position 34,295,847 of record NC_052627.1, on the reverse strand, counting down.
TGGTGGCAATACCATACCATGCCACCCTTACTTCTGCATTGCTTCCTTCAGAGCTGGGTGGCTGAAGAGCGACAGCTGCTGATAGAGGGCACAGCTCAGCAGGCAACAGCATAGAAGTAAGGGTGGCAATACCATACCATGCCATCCATCCTTCTGCGCTGCTGCTGGCAATGGCTCTGCCTTCAGAGCTGGGCTCCCAGCCAGAAGCCACTGCTCTCCGGCTGCCCAGCTCTGAAGACAGGCTTTTCTTTGGTCCCCTGGACTGCTTGTACAGATTGCCCCATGCAGACGCCTCCCGGTTGGCCTCAGCAGGGGTTTCTAGTTCCATCTGTCCCTAACCCTGACTCCAAGTGGATGAGGTCAGAGGACTGGTGCAGCTATTTTAGTTGTAGGCCCTTTTTGTAGGGCCCCCTAAAGGCTCAGACTGGAGCTCCAGAAGCTGGCAAACTCCACGTGGCTGTTACATAGGACTCAGCATGACCTAAAAGTGAACAAATTCCAACTACTGCATTAAATACCTTGCCTCCCTTTTCAACATTTCAGGCCAGATCCTCAGCTGGTGTGAATGGGTATAGCTCCGCTGATTTCAGTGGAGCTATGCCAACTTCTACCAACTAAGGATCCGGACCCTCATCTCTACTGAAGGAACTACAGCTGGAGAAAACCATTTAAGATGAAAAAGTTTGTTAAAACAGTAGGTAAACTGAAGATTGCTAAAATGAGATGAATCATGCAGCGGGAGAACTCTGAATTAGCAAGTGGTGATCTGTCACTTTTAGAAAATTGCTACACCAGTAAGAGAGGAAAGGCTAGGGGGAGAGAGAGAAGTACATGTGGGAGAATAACTTACAAGATAAAATTTATTCAGCAAATTTTGCCAATGTTGTTGTTTATGACAGAATAGAGTGTCATGGACAAAATAGGTTGTCCCTTTCCTTCAAAAAACTGATTTAGTCGGAACCCTTCTGGTCTCGTCTTTGACAAAATTTGAGTTGGAGACCTAGCTCAAAGGAAAACAATACCACACTGGTAGTGGCCTGTGTTTTTGAAAAGCGGGACATGCTCATCGAGAGGCACATATGCCTGCTGCATAAAATAGAGTACTGCTACCTGTTGCACAAAAGTGGAATGGCACTAACAAGAATGACAGAGGAGTGTGCTACAACTTCTTCCTTTTACATCACATCTGGCCCTGCTAAGTTAACAGCAAGATATATTGGAAATGGAATATATTTTACATTCATCACGGAAGAGAAAATGCATTTACAGGGTGACATTCTCAAATCCTTTATAAAAACTGGATGGCTGAGCTTTTTGTTCCTGATTTAAAATCTATTGAAGTCAATGGAAAGATTCCTAATTTTTTACAACAGGCTTTAAGCCATTCTCTTTATGCATGTCTGACCTGAAACCAAAGTGATGAAATACATTTACTGATAGCAGTCAGATGAATCCTAAACCGGATTGTGTGTTTTTTGTTTAACTTTGACAAATCAGGCCACTAATGCAACAACATAGTAAAAGGAATTGGGGGAGATAGGCCTGTACCACTTAAGTCAATAGATATTTATTACTGTCTTCGGGGGCAGGCTCATCCCCTGCATCCCTGAAATAACTCTTGCTACTTTTTCTAACATCAGACCAGCAGCCTTCAAAGTGGAACAATCCTAAAAGAGAAGTAAATAGTTCCTCATACCATGACGTTCTTCCCAGCATTTTGCTATGAATTTTGAAGCAGATCCTCAGCTGGAGCAAATGTGTGTTGTTATACTGAAATCAGTGGATCTGTTCATTTTTAAACTAGCTGATGATTTGAGCCTTTTTAGTATGTTGTCTTGCAAGACAAGTGTGTGAAAACATGTCTTCATAATTTTACACTGACATTCTGCTATTGCATTTTTGCTGGGGCATGGAAAGGAAGACATATTTGAGTGTGAATCATAAAATACATGCATTAGTGAAATGCAAATTAGCAAGGCTCCTTGCACAAATAAACATTCAAAAGTACGCTTCTCTGGCCAAATTCTCTTCTGCCTCCAGCACTGCAGCTTTCATGTGGTGTTCACTCCTTTATCAAACTGAGTTCTGTGCATGTAGAAAGAGCAGAATTGAAATCCTGGATGTGGATCTGAAAGCAGAATTAATGCTCTTGATGCTTTATCTAAACCTTCCAAGAAATGTTGCATTTGATCATGTACCCACCCATTGCTAAAAGTTTATTCAATAATATGCATTTTTATTATTCCCTGCAGTGCACCTCTCCGTTCTGTCTTGCATCAGCTGCCTCTGTTCAGCATCCTACACACGTATCCAATCTACATCTTGACTTACGCTCAATCTACTGCACATATTGCTAAGAAAATGACCATGCTCTCATCACTGCAGTTTCTGCACCTTGGAATCGTATGGTTTGGGCAATCCTGGCAAAAGTCCAGCATTGCTGAAGAAAGCAGTAATAAAAATTTCTTGTCAAGTCAGCACTAAATTTTACACTCTTTCCTTGCTGTTTATTTCAGCTGATTCTCTAAATGAGAGGTTAAGAAAAAAACTGTGCCTTGTTTTGTGTGTCGTATTTTATACTCATTTCAACTGCTACAAAACTGTTAGAGAAGTGCAGCTAAAAAGTGCCACTAAAAAGCTGAATAAGATGCTTGATTTAAATGGACTCACATGCACACAACTGGTGAAGTTATAAATACAGAGAAGTTGTATGTTTTCCTTTCTGTTGTTTAAAAACATTTTTATACAAATTTGTAATATCTGTTTATACAGGAAACTTGCCTCTTTTGCCAGGAGGAATGACTGTGTTCTAATTAGAGCTACTTTCTAACAGCCATATCTTTGTATGTTAAGTTTGGAAGTAAATCAGCACGAGTTATCTGCAGCTATAAGCATGATTACAAAAAATAATGTTTACAAGGCAGGTTTGTGTTTGTTTGTGTATGTATGTTTAATAGTGTGCCTAAGGTAAACTAGAAACTCAGAACCAGGCTCTAACCTCTGGTAAACCCATGCAGTGACTGGCATAACCAAGCAGAATTTGACTCAAATTGTGGTCTGCATTCACATAGCAACATACTCTGAGATTGAAATGAGCACTCTCAGTTGTGCAGGAAAACTTACAAGATTTGAAGAAATGACCCTTCTTATCCACACAAGGGAAATGTACAGGTATGTATATGCAAGTTACACTCTAGCCAGTACTGTACCTGGAGATAGCACTCACACAGTGCGAGAACTGGTTGAAGTGTTTGTTGCCAGCAATTTAGTTGTTGGGTTTTCTATCTGAGAATAATTTTTGCAGGTCATGAATTTTACTGATTTTTTTGGTTATTTGTTATTGATTGGCAAATAATTTTTCTCAACACATTTAGGCCTGTGCATTGTTCATGCACTGTTCACAGTGAGTCATATCAGACATTCAGAATTCTCAGTCTGCCCTTTCAGCTGTGTAATTAGGCAACTAAGTCACCTGATACTGTTTCAGTTCCCTGACTGGATGATCTAATGTAAGCATCTCCAGTGTGAATATTCTTGTTAATGCACAAGCACCTGAATATGTTTGAATAAAAGTTCCTCCCTGGACAAAATACCAATGTCTATGGAAAAGAAAAGGCTCTGAACATGGTCAGATTGAGGAACAATTCAGGTGAGTGAACATGTTCACTAAGACTTTTTCCTACTATTTGCCCTGATTTAGCAAAGAGTTATTTGTGACAAGAAAGAGAACTGTTACAAAGAGAGATGATCTGAAGAGCCAGTGTTTGGATCTGGTTTAGATTTAAAGTAGAGTTCAGGTCTGGATTTGAGACCAACAAAATCTTGTGAGGTATTTTCATGAAGTTGTCTGCCACATCTGTTTATAATTTTAAGATGATTAGGGCTGGTTGAAAAAATTTCTGTTGAAGCTGTTTCACCATAGAAAATTGGGTTTTTACTAAATGTAATTTTTTTGTGAAAAGTGTCTGCTTTCTGTAGCAAATTTCTCATTTTCATTAAAATCCAAAACCTGAAAACTATTGGTTTTGGCTGGAAATGTTTGGTTTTACTAGGAAAAATCAGAATGTTCTGTGACATAAGGACAAAACAATTTTCTTTTCCTCCGGGGGGGGTGGGGGGGGGACAAAACATTTTCCCATCTGCTCTAGTTTGGACTGAAGGTTTTGATTCCAGCCTGTTTCTAGTTCTGCTCTTACTCGTAATCTGCTGCTACCCCTCTTAATACCCCCCCCCCTCTCTCTCTCTCTCTCTCTCTCTCTCACACACACACACACACACACTCTCTCTCTCTCTCTCTCTCTCTCTCTCTCTCTCTCTCGCTCTCTCTACCTCAAGTCATTTGCTTGCCTGGTGACATTAAGCCAAACTGTGTGGATTGCCAGGGTCTCCCTGAAGGAAGAGAGGCCTGTGGCATGTTTGGGCCTGTGTTTCTTTTCACCTGATCCCCGGAATGGGTGACCTCCAGCAGACCTGAGCCAGAAGGCTGACTTTCCATCTCCAGACCTGTACAGTGGACCACCTGGATGATGAGGGGCTGAGTGAGTACAGCACCCAGTCATGTCCTAAGAGGGCAGTGGGGAAAGACTAAGCCTTAATAGGCACACTGAGCTCAGGAGGAATTTTTTTGTTCTCGGAGAACAGTGTTTGACAAAGATCAGTTAAAACCCTTGAAAATAATATATCTTAGTCATCGTTTTTGCTTTTCTTCTGTTCAACTTGCTATTGCATGTCTCTTCCGTTCTTCCATGATTTATGTGAGGCTGTTACTTTTGATGACAAAAATATCATAAGAGCACAGATTTAGCTTGACATTGTCTCTGACTGGCCAAATTTTGTAAAAATATAGGCATTAATTCTTCAATCTTAACACAGGCACCAGACTCATACAAATGAACATCAATTTGCTATTGATTATTAGGTAAGTACTATATGACATAGCGTTTGCTCTGAGGGGCTTACAGTATAAATTGAGATGCTGCAAATCAGATGACAGTTCTCTGGTGTTAATAATTAGAATATTTTCGCTAGTTTCCTTCAGTCTGCTCAGACTATTGGTTGGTTTTTGTGAATATATAGATCTTGGGTTCTCAGCACGGATGTTGAAACCCCCAACAAGTGACAGGAGGTCACAACCACCCTGCCAGTCCCATATTGCTAAGGGGGGAGGGGCGTATATGTATACTAGCTAGACTAAGGAGTTCCATGTGCAGTATTTAAGAATTTTAGAAATTTTGCAGAAGAAACACCAGAAGTCCGAAGAACAGCAAGAGGCAATTATAGCAAGAAAACCACCCCAAAGGATGACATTCCAATTTGATGAGCTTTGGTTATTGGTAACTATAAAATCCAACCAGAATTGCTTCCACCGTTACATATTTTCTGGATGTTACTATCTTCAGTATTTTGTTATTTTTCAATTGATTTTTTTCAATCCAGTTTCAAATGAGTACAGTTTAGTGTATGGAAAGATAAATTTGGTGTTTTCATTGCTCTTTACTTACCAGTAAATCTTGTAGCACCTTCATGGGTGTGTTTTATACACTCTTATTACATGCTATGTGTTTGTACAGTGCCTAGAACAATGGTCCGTAATTGAACTTCTAAATTAATGAATTAAATAACAATACTAATAACAATTATTTTCTTACATATCCTTTTAATGATACACACTTAGCCAAAACAAATTCAAAGCCTTATTCTCTAATAACTTATTTGTTTATAGCTTATATGAGAATTACTAGCCCACCCTAGACATGCATATGGAAATGCTGCAGCAGACAGTAAAACAAGAGGATTATAATATTGCATTGCACACAAAAGAGGAGAAAAGCAGACATTTTTGCTTTTGGCCTTATGGTTATCCTCTATTTTCCACAGTCGTGAATTTCATCCAAATATCTGTAGCTTAGAAGCCACTAAAACCCTGAGGCATTATTCTCTTCGGAGGGAAGGGGTACTCATTAGTGTCCATTGGGTATGGGAAGGGGTGTGGCCTCTTAAACACATGGAACCTGAGGCTCTGCGGGGAATCCTACTCCCAGCCCCATGGATTT